>NC_136609.1:12421821-12586821 GCF_910589615.1 Taurulus bubalis
ACCAGTGTTATACTGTGTTATACCACGTGTTATACTGTGTTATACCACGTGTTATACTCTGTGTTATACCACGTGTTATACTGTGTTATACCAGTGTTATACTGTGTTATACCACGTGTTATACTGTGTTATACCACGTGTTATACTGTGTTATACCACGTGTTATACTCTGTGTTATACCATGTGTTATACCACGTGTTATACTCTGTGTTATACTCTGTGTTATACCATGAACCTGACAGGGTTCTGCTATGGAACACAGACTGGTTCTCCTACCTGTCTCCGTGCCTTCATCTTGGAGTTATGACTCGGCCTCTTCCCGCCAAAGGACGCGGCCATCTTTATGGTGTGTTCGCGGTCCTGCTGTTCCTGTGGGAATAGGTAGAATCGTTGTGATTATGGTGTGTTCGCGGTCCTGCTGTTCCTGTAGGAATAGATAGCATCGTTGTGATAATGGAGACATCGTGTAGTCGCTCCGTGGAGTCAAAGTAGCATCCTGACACTTTTTAACCAAAGTTTACAAACTGGGTAAACATGTTCCTCACATGCGAGGATCACTTCAACGTCTCCTCCGGCCTCGAGGCGGCCCGGGTCTCGTTCGGACCGGGTCCGAGCCCAAAAGCCTGGAGGTGATCCCAGTCCCGCTCAGACTCCAGTCCGGGTTTCGCGCCTCTCCCCGCGAGGAGCGCTGATCTCCTCCTTTGTGTGAGCCGTCTGTCTGCTCGTGGGTCCGGGTCAGAGCCGTCTGTCTGCTCGTGGGTCCGGGTCAGAGCCGTCTGTCTGCTCGTGGGTCCGGGTCAGAGCCGTCTGTCTGCTCGTGGGTCCGGGTCAGAGCCGCTTGGTCTCGCTGATGTCGGGACGAGGACTCGACGGGTCCGGGGACCAGCTCTCCAGCCGGTTCCCCGTCCACCGCGCGTGTCGGGACGGGGACGTGGGCGCGCTGGTCTCTCTGGTCCAGCAGCTCCAGGACCCGGACCACCTGACCAAGGAGGACTCGAGCTGCGGATGGACCCCCTTACACTGGGCTGCTCACTACGGACAGGTAGGATGGAACCTGCTCATCTAGTGCTAACGCGAACTTCATGGGAGTTCATGTAACTGTAGTCCACTAGAACCATGGGTATTGTAGTCCACCTGGCCCGTTTATAAAGCTTCAGGGTTCATGGGAGTGAAGCCCGCCGTTTTACGTTGTCTGATAGTAAGGAGAGCCAATGGCTATCATGCTCAACCCCCAGAGGACAGACCAGCTGGAAGACTGACCCGGTTAATAGAACCTTGAACACATACAAGCTCACACAATAATCAGGGAAACCTAATTCAATAACAGCTATTACGTTCATGGACAATAACTCTCAGAATGGTGGTTTACTGTTGGGTTTACCTGTTGACTTTGTGTACTGTTCCTTTAATAAAAGCAGCACCCAGGCTCTGTCCTCTCCAGGCCTCTAGAGGCTCTGTGGGGTCCAGCAGCAGCTCTTTGGGCTGTGGTGCGTTCATGGACTCCTCTGTGGTGCGTTCATGGACTCCTCTGTGGTGAGTTCATGGACTCCTCTGTGGTGAGTTCATGGACTCCTCTGTGGTGCGTTCATGGACTCCTCTGTGGTGAGTTCATGGACTCCTCTGTGGTGCGTTCATGGACTCCTCTGTGGTGCGTTCATGGACTCCTCTGTGGTGCGTTCATGGACTCCTCTGTGGTGCGTTCATGGACTCCTCTGTGGTGAGTTCATGGACTCCTCTGTGGTGCGTTCATGGACTCCTCTGTGATGCGTTCATGGACTCCTCTGTGGTGCGTTCATGGACTCCTCTGTGGTGCGTTCATGGACTCCTCTGTGATACGTTCATGGACTCCTCTGTGTCTGTGGTGCGTTCATAGACTCCTCTGTGGTGCGTTCATAGACTCCTCTGTGGTGCGTTCATGGACTCCTCTGTGATGCGTTCATGGACTCCTCTGTGTCTGTGGTGCGTTCATGGACCCCTCTGTGGTGCATTCATGGACTCCTCTGTCCCACAGCTGGACTGCGTGGTGCTCCTGGTGCAGATGGGCTGTGAGGTGAACACCGGGACGAGCCGCTTCAACCAGACGCCCACGCACACGGCAGCTTTTGGAGGACATCCTCAGTGTGTGCTGTGGCTGACTCAGGCCGGAGCCCACGCCAACAGCCAGGTAACCCTCATGCCAACAGGTGACCCTGATACCAACAGGTGACCCTGATACCAACAGGTGACCCTGATATGCCAACAGGTGACCCTGATACCAACAGGTGACCCTGATACCAACAGGTGACCCTGATATGCCAACAGGTGACCCTGATACCAACAGGTGACCCTGATATGCCAACAGGTGACCCTGATACCAACAGGTGACCCTGATACCAACAGGTGACCCTGATACCAACAGGTGACCCTGATACCAACAGGTGACCCTGATATGCCAACAGGTGACCCTGATGCCAACAGGTGACCCTGATATGCCAACAGGTGACCCTGATATGCCAACAGGTGACCCTGTCATGCCAACAGGTGACCCTGATATACCAACAGGTGACCCTGATACCAACAGTTGACCCTGATATGCCAACAGGTGACCCTGTCATACCAACAGGTGACCCTGTCATACCAACAGGTGACCCTGATATGCCAACAGGTGACCCTGATATGCCAACAGGTGACCCTCATGCCAACAGGTGACCCTGTCATACCAACAGGTGACCCTCATGCCAACAGGTGACCCTCATGCCAACAGGTGACCCTGTCATACCAACAGGTGACCCTGATATGCCAACAGGTGACCCTCATGCCAACAGGTGACCCTGTCATACCAACAGGTGACCCTGATATGCCAACAGGTGACCCTCATGCCAACAGGTGACCCTGTCATACCAACAGGTGACCCTCATGCCAACAGGTGACCCTGTCATGCCAACAGGTGACCCTGTCATACCAACAGGTGACCCTAATATACCAACAGGTGACCCTGTCATACCAACAGGTGACCCTCATGCCAACAGGTGACCCTGTCATGCCAACAGGTGACCCTGTCATACCAACAGGTGACCCTCATGCCAACAGGTGACCCTGTCATGCCAACAGGTGACCCTGATATGCCAACAGGTGACCCTGTCATACCAACAGGTGACCCTCATGCCAACAGGTGACCCTGTCATGCCAACAGGTGACCCTCATGCCAACAGGTGACCCTGTCATGCCAACAGGTGACCCTGTCATACCAACAGGTGACCCTAATATACCAACAGGTGACCCTGTCATACCAACAGGTGACCCTCATGCCAACAGCTGACCCTGATATACCAACAGCTGACCCTGATATACCAACAGGTGACCCTGTCATACCAACAGGTGACCCTGTCATACCAACAGGTGACCCTCATGCCAACAGCTGACCCTGATATACCAACAGGTGACCCTGTCATACCAACAGGTGACCCTCATGCCAACAGGACCTCTAAAGCGGTGCCGTTGTGTCTGCAGGACTTCGTGGGCGAGGCTCCCCTCCACAAGGCGGCCCGCTCTGGGAGCCTGGAGTGTGTCCAGGTCCTGCTGCTGGCGGGGGCTCAAGCCCAGTAAGTACTCAGGGCTTATCTTATCATATTAGATCATATTATAATATAATGTATTATAATGTATTATAATACATTATATTATAATGTATTGTATCATATTATAATGTATCATATTATAATGTATTATATTATAATATATTATATTATATTATAATGTATCATATTATAATGTATCATATTATAATGTATTATATTATAATGTATTGTATCATATTATAATGTATTATATTATAATGTATTATAATATATTATATTATATTATAATGTATTATATTATAATACATTATATTATATCATATTATAATGTATTATATTATAATGTATTATATTGGTCCAGTCTCAGGAACGCCAGCGGGCAGACAGCAGCAGACCTGGCTCACGCTCACGGCTTCCTCGACTGCTTCAGCTTCATCTCCAAAACCAAAAAGCAGCTGCTGCAGCTCAGCGGGACTGGACCCAGCGGACTCCAGGGGACTGGACCCAGCGGACTCCAGGGGACTGGACCCAGCGGACTCCAGGGGACTGGACCCAGCGGACTCCAGGGGACTGGACCCAGCGCCCCGTGTGGTCAGGGCCTGCTCTGCAGGAAGAGGCTGCTGAGCGGCGTGGACGCAGGTCACATGAAGAAAGCCCGGGGAGGTGTGTGTGTGCGTGTGCGTGTGTGTGTGTGTGTGCGTGCGCTGAAGTCCAGGTCTCCAGCACTGGTCTAGTTCAGGTAGCTCCTCCAACATGACAGCTGTGACTCTTCTTCTCTCTTCTCCAGATGTGGAGCTGCAGAGTGGAGCTGATGAGAGCATGAGCGTGGAGAGCATGAGCGTGGAGTCCTCACAGGATCCAGCCTCAGGTGGGACTGGAGCCCTGGAGTAGATCCCTGACTTGGTGACCAGTAGAAGTAACATGAGCTTCTTGTTGTTTCTTGTAAACAGCCGTCCCCGTCGGCCCTGAGGACGAGTCAGCCAGAAGCCCCGCCCCGTCCTCCCTCCCAGCCAATCGGCAGGCTGCTCGGCGCTCGTCAGCTGACATGTGCGGGTCCCTGCACCTGACCAGCAGCTGCGTGTCCCACCGGCCGGCCCGGCGGGGTCCGACCGGAGCGGACTGCCGGGACTTCCTGCTCTACGGACACTACCACGGCTTCGGGGACACGGCGGAGGAGCTCGGCGACTACGCCGTCCAGGCCGAGCTCCTCAGGGACACGCCCACATTTTGAGAAGCAGATTACTTCCTGGAGTTCAGGGACACGCCCACATTTTGGAAGTGATCTGCTTCCAGACACACGGTCCGATTGTAAATTAGAAACGCATTGTAGTTGAGCAGCAGTTAGCATGTTGCGTTAGCATGGTTGGGTGTAAAGTCCAGTCCCTGACCACATGGTCCTGGGTTGGGGTCTCATGGTCCTCACAGCCACAATTGAAGTTTGCCCAGCAGTGCTGACTAGCTAGCTAACATCGTTGAAAGGTGTCATAGATAGCTTTGTGCTAAGCTAGGCTAAACACAGCTACCGCCTCGACCTACCAAAGGGAACGTGTTCTTTGTTGCTTCTTCCTGTCTTCATTCAGAGCTGTTGACTCTTTTTGTACGCCACCTCGTGGTTTTATACCGGCTGGTTTGCTATTAAACCAGGTTTTGCAGTTTCATAAAAAAATGGTGCAAAGTAATGAGTGATGTCATGTTTCAATTTCTTTTCATTGAAAAACACTTCAGATTTGACTGATCATAATGTATTCACTCACAGGGTTCAACACATTCTGACCAGTGGATCCATGACTTTACACCAAATGTCCATGACAAACATTTAGTGAAGTCTGGGTGTAAACAGTAAAAAGTGAGTAAATGTAGTATTTAAACTAACAATGAGAACACAAAGCATACAGTAAACCTTAAATGACTCAAATGAATGAGACAATAGTTTGATTAAAAGAATAAACATTTATATAGATGCCTGTATGTATGCCTGCTTATATTTTGAGTCTCTTTTAAAAGCATATTCATTATTTCAAACTCAGTGTAAATGAACGTCATGAACACATGAATAGAACACATTTACATGACCACATGAAGGTTTTATTTTTTCAAGGACTTTTCCAGGCCTAAATAACCATTTAAAATTCCATGACTCTTCCAGGTTCTCCATAAAAGCCCTGATAGAAGTCCAGTAATGATGGACATGACGGACCAGTAAGTCAAGTTATTTCAGGGAAAGGTTTGAATCAAAAACAGTTTATTTCAGACCCACAAAACTAAAGTGTATTCCATTTGCAATGATTCACGTTGAAAGACAGACAGATTATTAGCCCCGCCCCCTGAAGACACGACCTGCCAGCTGTCTGCTGGTCTCGGACCGCGGTGGGAACCGACCCGGCTGCTACTGGACCCGGTCCATCCAGACCAGGAAGAGGTATCATACTTCACACCCGGTCCAGGTGAAGAGTCCTCTGCAGACCGGCTATGCTGGCGTCCAGCGCCGCCAGGCCGTCCCTGAACCAGACCTCGTCTCTGGTGTCAAAGCTGGACGCCGACCTCACCGACTCCACGTCCCACCGGGACCCCTGCACACGCACCGGGACTTCCTGTAGACCGCGTGAAGGGTCCAGGTGAGCCATGTGGTCTCCAGGTCTGACTTCCTGTAGACCGCGTGAAGGGTCCAGGTTAACCATGTGGTCTCCAGGTCTGACTTCCTGTAGACCGCGTGAAGGGTCCAGGTGAGCCAGAGACATCAGGAACTGGGCGATGCGGTCTGCTGGGTCTGGTCTGTGCTGCTCGTGACCCTGAAGAGTCCTGAAGCAGAGAGGAGACATGTGGGACAGCTTTCACCCCTTCTAGTGGCTTCTCTTTAGACACACACACACACACAGATGAACAGACACACACCTGCTCAGGTGTCCTCTGTCCTCCAGGCTGTGCTGGCTGAGTGAAGACAGCTCCTGCTTCTCTCTCTCTGCGTCCATCAGCCTGCTCCTGGCGGCCTGCAGCTCTACAGAGGTGAGGAGGCAAATCAAACAGCCGCTTTCCCTTGAGGAGCTCTTACGTCACTCGGTCCCTGTTCGCTCGTGAAGCTTTAACCTGCACTGCGTGTCTGCTACCTGCTCGCTCTCGAGTAGATTTTATTTTTGACAGTAAGTGGGCGGGGCCACAGTCACCATCGTATCTCTACATCTGATTGGTCAATGGGTCAGTCACCCAGACTGGGTTCATCTGCCGCTTCCTGGATGTGTATGTATGTGATGTCCAGCCAATCTGAAGACCAATCAGATGAAGAGATACGATGGTGACTGGCCCCGCCCACTTACTGCCTGAGTGAGTGAGTGAGTGAGTGAGTGAGTGAGAGAGTGAGAGAGTAACAGACACGCAGGTTAAAGCTACACGAGAGAGGCTTTTGCTTAGATTACAGATGATTGCACACAGTAGATAGAGAACACAGTAGATAGAGAACACAGTAGATAGAGAACACAGTAGATAGAGAACACAGTAGATAGAGAACACAGTAGATAGAGAACACAGTAGATAGAGAACCTGCTTGGATGAGAGTGTTCTCTGCCTCTCTGGCAGTCAGCTGGCTCTGTGAGTCCTCCAGAGCTTTCTGTAGTTCTGTAAGCTTCTCCTGGACTTCCTGCAGCCGGGACCGAGCGGCGCTGAGCTCCTCCTGCAGAGACAACACTGTGGAGACACACAGGGTTCTTTAGTCCTGAGGGAGAACCTCACAGGAGACCACCAGAACCACACACAGGGTTCTTTAGTCCTGAGGGAGAACCTCAGAAACACACAGGCGGTACCTTGTGAGTAATGGAGCAGCTCCAGGTTCTGATGGGGGTCTGCTCTCCCGCTCTGCTTCAATTGCTGGTTAATAATCCTCACAGGCCTGGCACACACACACACACACACACACACACACACACACACAGTTTAGGAAATTAAAACACACAATAAGAAAGAGAACAATATAAAACATGAAAACACTACACATAAGGTGGTATATGTACAGAAGGTGGTCGTATGTACAAGAAAGATATTACATACAGTTTAAAAAATGTTAAATTACAATAATAAAGAGCTGTTTGGGAATATTGCACATTTTGAATATTGCACATTTTGAAAGGTGGAGGAAAGTTATGTGGGGATATTGCACCTTTATCAGAAGGTATATGACACATGATTTTACAGATAATAATATATGAGGTAATGTTGGGTTATATATATATATATATATATATATATATATATATATATATATATATATATATATATATATATATATATATATATATATATATATATATACATACATACATACATACAGCTTCTTCCCTGCCACAGTCAACACCATTGAAATGTGTGTAACATAAGGTACCTGTGGAGCTGAGAGTTCTGGCTGTGAAGTGACAGGAGTTCTGCTTCAGTCCGGATGTTTGGACTAGCAGCCATCAGTGGTGAAGACACCGTCTGCTCTAGGTGACTGAGCAGCCTCTCTGCTACACTGCCTGCACACACACACACACACACACACACACACACACACACACACACACACACCTGAGACGTGTGCATAAGTTACTGGTTCTTATATTCTGGACTGGCAGACAGACAGGTTACCTTGTCCAGCAATCAGAGCCTTGAGTTCTCCAAGCAGATACTGAACTGTCTTCACTTTCAGGTCCGTCTCTGCACTGCTGTGAGAGTCCTGAGGGACTTCTTCAGCCCGTCCACGCTCCAGATGCATGCTGGACCTCCGACAGGTCCACGTCTGTCTGACCGCTGAGCTGAGCTCCTCCATGTCTCCCACAGGAACAAGCTCTTCTCTAGCAGCACCGCTCTGTTTCTCAGGTGGATGGATGGAGGTCTGTTTCTCGGGGGAATGGAAGGAGGTCTGTTTCTGTTGGATGGAGGACTGGGGTGGATGGATGGAGGACTGGGGTGGATGGATGGAGGACTGGGGTGGATGGAAGGAGGTCTGGGGTGGATGGAAGGAGGACTGGGGTGGATGGATGGAGGACTGGGGTGGATGGAAGGAGGTCTGGGGTGGATGGAAGGAGGACTGGGGTGGATGGATGGAGGACTGGGGTGGATGGTATGAGGACTGGGGTGGATGGAAGGAGGTCTGTTTCTCAGGTGGATGGATGCAGGTCTGTTTCTCAGGTGGATGGATGGAGGACTGGGGTGGATGGATGGAGGACTGGGGTGGATGGAAGGAGGTCTGTTTCTCAGGTGGATGGATGCAGGTCTGTTTCTCAGGTGGATGGATGGAGGACTGGGGTGGATGGATGGAGGACTGGGGTGGATGGAAGGAGGTCTGTTTCTCAGGTGGATGGATGCAGGTCTGTTTCTCAGGTGGATGGAAGGAGGACTGGGGTGGATGGAAGGAGGACTGGGGTGGATGGAAGGAGGTCTGTTTCTCAGGTGGATGGATGCAGGTCTGTTTCTCAGGTGGATGGATGGAGGACTGGGGTGGATGGATGGAGGACTGGGGTGGATGGAAGGAGGTCTGTTTCTCAGGTGGATGGATGCAGGTCTGTTTCTCAGGTGGATGGATGGAGGACTGGGGTGGATGGATGGAGGACTGGGGTGGATGGAAAGAGGTCTGTTTCTCAGGTGGATGGATGGAGGACTGGGTTGTGGGTCCAGGTTGGACTGGCTGATGCCCCCTCTGGTCTGGGGTGAAGGGAACAGGTATCAACAGTAGCTTAAATAGAGGACGGTGCCACTCTGCGTTCACATTGGAGCTGCAACTTCCTGTAAGATGTTCTGCACCCAAAACAACGTCCACCCCAAACAACGTCCACCCCAAACAACGTCCACCCCAAACAACGTCCACCCCAAACAACGTCCACCCCAAACAACGTCCACCCCAAACAACGTCCACCCCAAACAACGTCCACCCCAAACAACGTCCACCCCAAACAACATCCACCCCAAACAACGTCCACCCAAAACAACATCCACCCAAAACCGTACAGAGACTTTGTCGGCCCCACGGTCACTTAAATTAAATCAAAAGTAAACAAACAAAACTCCCAAAGGTGACACCACCAACATACCACAGTCCTTCATAGTATTACCTTTAGTTAGTACCTCTACTAGATATTATCAATGTGTCTGTCCTAACATGTACAGCTGTAGAGCTGTCACTGCTGAACTGTAAGATAATAACATAATTTGTCCTCTCACTCTCTCACACACACACACACTTACCCGACTTTGTGTTCCTGATGTGTTTCTTCCCGAGGACGCTCCGAGGAGTCGGTCTGGCTGTTGCCCGCTTCACTGCTCTGGGAAGGCCTGTAAGGGTTGTATGAATATATGTACTATTTCAGTTTGAGTAATGTTAGAGCATCATGACTGCTCTACTAGTGTTAGAACCTTATGACTGCTCTACTCATGTAGTGTTAGAACCTTATGACTGCTCTACTAGTGTTAGAACCTTATGACTCCTCTACTAGTGTTAGAACCTTATGACTCCTCTACTAGTGTTAGAACCTTATGACTGCTCTACTCATGTAGTGTTAGAACCTTATGACTGCTCTACTAGTGTTAGAACCTTATGACTCCTCTACTAGTGTTAGAACCTTATGACTGCTCTACTAGTGTTAGAACCTTATGACTGCTCTACTCATGTAGTGTTAGAACCTTATGACTGCTCTACTAGTGTTAGAACCTTATGACTGCTCTACTAGTGTTAGAACCTTATGACTGCTCTACTCATGTAGTGTTAGAGCATCATGACTGCTCTACTAGTGTTAGAACCTTATGACTGCTCGACTAGTGTTAGAACCTTATGACTGCTCTACTAGTGTTAGAACCTTATGACTGCTCTACTAATGTAGTGTTAGAACCTTATGACTGCTCTACTAGTGTTAGAACCTTATGACTGCTCTACTCATGTAGTGTTAGAACCTTATGACTGCTCTACTAGTGTTAGAACCTTATGACTCCTCTACTAGTGTTAGAACCTTATGACTGCTCTACTAGTGTTAGAACCTTATGACTGCTCTACTCATGTAGTGTTAGAGCATCATGACTGCTCTACTAGTGTTAGAACCTTATGACTGCTCGACTAGTGTTAGAACCTTATGACTGCTCTACTCATGTAGTGTTAGAACCTTATGACTGCTCTACTAATGTAGTGTTAGAACCTTATGACTGCTCTACTAGTGTTAGAACCTTATGACTGCTCTACTCATGTAGTGTTAGAACCTTATGACTGCTCTACTAATGTAGTGTTAGAACCTTATGACTGCTCTACTAGTGTTAGAACCTTATGACTGCTCTATTCATGTAGTGTTAGAACCTTATGACTGCTCTACTCATGTAGTGTTAGAACCTTATGACTGCTCTACTAATGTTAGAACCTTATGACTGCTCTACTAATGTAGTGTTAGAACCTTATGACTGCTCTACTAATGTTAGAACCTTATGACTGCTCTACTAATGTTAGAACCTTATGACTGCTCTACTCATGTAGTGTTAGAACCTTATGACTGCTCTACTCATGTAGTGTTAGAACCTTATGACTGCTCTACTAATGTTAGAACCTTATGACTGCTCTACTCATGTAGTGTTAGAACCTTATGACTGCTCTACTAGTGTTAGAACCTTATGACTGCTCTATTCATGTAGTGTTAGAACCTTATGACTGCTCTACTCAAGTAGTGTTAGAACCTTATGACTGCTCTACTAATGTTAGAACCTTATGACTGCTCTACTCATGTAGTGTTAGAACCTTATGACTGCTCTACTCATGTAGTGTTAGAACCTTATGACTGCTCTACTCATGTTAGAACCTTATGACTGCTCTACTCATGTAATGTTAGAACCTTATGACTGCTCTACTCATGTAGTGTTAGAACCTTATGACTGCTCTACTAATGTTAGAACCTTCTGACTGCTCTACTAATGTTAGAACCTTCTGACTGCTCTACTAATGTTAGAACCTTCTGACTGCTCTACTCATGTAGTGTTAGAACCTTATGACTGCTCTACTAATGTTAGAACCTTCTGACTGCTCTACTCATGTAGTGTTAGAACCTTATGACTGCTCTACTAGTGTTAGAACCTTATGACTGCTCTACTAGTGTTTGAACCTTATGACTGCTCTACTCATGTAGTGTTAGAGCATCATGACTGCTCTACTCATGTAGTGTTAGAACCTTATGACTGCTCTACTAGTGTTAGAACCTTATGACTGCTCTACTCATGTAATGTTAGAACCTTATGACTGCTCTACTAGTGTTAGAACCTTATGACTGCTCTACTCATGTAATGTTAGAACCTTATGACTGCTCTACTCATATCATGTTAGAACCATATGACTGCTCTACTAATGTTAGAACCTTATGACTGCTCTACTAGTGTTAGAACCTTATGACTGCTCTACTAATGTTAGAACCTTATGACTGCTCTACTAGTGTTAGAACCTTATGACTGCTCTACTAATGTTAGAACCTTATGACTGCTCTACTAGTGTTAGAACCTTATGACTGCTCTACTCATGTAATGTTAGAACCTTATGACTGCTCTACTAGTGTTAGAACCTTATGGCTGCTCTACTCGTGTAATGTTAGAACCTTATGACTGCTCTACTAATGTTAGAACCTTCTGACTGCTCTACTAATGTTAGAACCTTCTGACTGCTCTACTCATGTAGTGTTAGAACCTTATGACTGCTCTACTAATGTTAGAACCTTCTGACTGCTCTACTCATGTAGTGTTAGAACCTTATGACTGCTCTACTAGTGTTAGAACCTTATGACTGCTCTACTAGTGTTTGAACCTTATGACTGCTCTACTCATGTAGTGTTAGAGCATCATGACTGCTCTACTCATGTAGTGTTAGAACCTTATGACTGCTCTACTAGTGTTAGAACCTTATGACTGCTCTACTCATGTAATGTTAGAACCTTATGACTGCTCTACTCATATCATGTTAGAACCATATGACTGCTCTACTAGTGTTAGAACCTTATGGCTGCTCTACTCGTGTAATGTTAGAACCTTATGACTGCTCTATGTAACGTGAGGAGAGTCTCTGACCTGCCTGGTCCGCCTGCAGGATGTCAGTGAGCAAGGCAGCACAGCGGTCCAGACCCGTATGGAGAGAAGAGACCTGCGGGGACAGAACACATGACGTAGTCCACATGACCCAGGACCTCCTCTAGGGCCTGAGACCCAGGACCTCCTCTAGGGCCTGGGTGTGATCAGGTCCCTTCCTTACCTGGTCCTCAGGGTCTGTGGACGTGGAGTACAAAGAGTAGGCTGGTTCAGGGCAGGCTGGTCTTGGTCCTGGATCTGGAGTCCCCCTATGAGCACAGTTACAGGAGCCCGGTGAGAATGGGGCCGTGCAGTTGATCCAGTATTAGGGGCCTAAAGGCCAGTTGATCCAGTATTAGGGGCCTAAAGGCCAGTGGACTCACCGGCTCCTGGATCGCAGTCCTTTGAGTCCTCCGGTCAGCCTCCCTGAGGTCACCACCTGCAGGTCAAAGCACTGAAGCATGAGGACCTTCCTGCATCAGGTCTACAGCCGGTCCTGGTCTCTCCTGGTCTCCAACAGTCCTGGTCTCTCCTGGTCTCCAACAGTCCTGGTCTCTCCTGGTCTCCAACAGTCCTGGTCTCTCCTGGTCTCCAACAGTCCTGGTCTCTACTGGTCTCTAACAGTCCTGGTCTCTACTGGTCTCTAACAGTCCTGGTCTCTACCAGTCTCTACCAGTCTCTACCAGTCTCTAACAGTCCTGGTATCTGGTCTCTACTGGTCTCTAACAGTCCTGGTCTCTACCAGTCTCTAACAGTCCTGGTCTCTGGTCTCTACTGGTCTCTAACAGTCCTGGTCTCTACTGGTCTCTAACAGTCCTGCAGACACCCTCACATCCACCATGTCTGCACCACGCACAAGTACGTCATAACGTAGAGAGCAGTGTCTAAACTGATGACATGATCATTATGGTCTGTTTACACTGGGAACACTGGTCTGACCGGGTCTTACCGTAAAGACCTTACCTTGCTCTTGTTGCTTCCTCTCATGCTCTGCGCTGTGATGTCAACCGCTTCTTCTTCGTGGCTCCGTTTCATTTCTGCAACTTCCGGTGGTTTGAAACGGACAGCGTGAGGCTGACCAATCAAAATGACTATGAAGGCGGTAGGCGGGGCTGTAGGACCCGGAAGGCTTGAAACGCCACGGTACGGCGTCCCGCTCGGGCCAATACCCGTTTTTCATAGAGACGTATTTATGAGAATACTCAATTAAAGTAACCTACAAGTACACATCCATTGTGTACCAAGTATAGAGCAGCTTATTGAGACGAGTACTTAGTTCTACTCACTAGCTTCCTCTCCTACAGCAAAGGCTCATGGGTATTGTAGTATTTACCCATCAGGTACATACAGGTTTGTGTCTGCACTAATATAAATATATAAGTGTTTTACCTGCTTAGGGTTATGAGCCTCAGTTGACTGAAGGGAGTATTTATTCCCTGTCTTTCATTGTATCCATTGGAGATAAGAGAATACATATTTAATAAATGAAGTGGTTCAGACCTACCGTTAAATTAGTGAGGGTTATACATTTCATTTGGACTACTTCCTCGTAACATGACTGAGCTTTGACTCTTGCTCAGGATTGTGCGTAAGAAAAGCCAGAAGAGGGCGCAGGCTCGACAACACTTCCTGTTCTGTGCTGACATCTGGTTAAGATGAGGACGCGACGCGAATTTGCGGCGCGACCAGTTTACATGTAAAGTCAATCCACAGACGCGCTGCGGCGCGAATTTGCGGCGAGATAGACGCGTTGGAGGCGGCGCGAACAGAACGTTTGACCTGGGGCGAACGAAGCGAAGGACGCGTCCGGTGTGAACACGGCATAAGAGGAGAACTGGTGCTGTGTAACGGCATCCTGATCACCTGCTGGTGGACTACTGAGGCCTGACTGCATTCACTGGAGCAGACTTAATGCCGTGTTCACACCGGACGCGACGCGAATTTGCGGCGCCGCGTCCACCGCGGAAGTTTCCTCGCGCGAGTAGAAAGAGGGCGTTCACACCAAACGCGAATTTGCGGCGCGACCAAAGGGGCGTGGCTTAGCTCTGTCGCTTGCCTCTGTGAGAGACAAGCGACGAAGCTTTCATTTCCGCTATCGACCATGGAATAAATAACCACTAGTTCTGCTTTATACTTGTTGTGGAAGTCCCAAACATGTGGGAACATGAAACGCCCTCGTGTTTGGGTTCATAACATCATCCGTAGCCGCTCACAGCTCGGTGAATTTCACCGACTCCTCCAGGAACTGCATCTCGCGTATCTCCGTAAAACGATACCGATTATGCCATCCACCATGGAAATAACCACCAGTTCTGCTTTATACTTGTTGTGTAAACTCCACATATGTCGGAACATCAAACTCCATGGCGTCTGGGTTCATACTATTATCTGTAGTCCCACAACAGCGTCTCAATGAAGCCGCTGTCAGCGCTGGTTCAGGCGGAGCAGCAGCAGATTCATTCAGAACCGGGGAGGCGGCGGTGGTGACGGGCGGAGCTTCTCAACGCTGATTGGCTGCCGCAACTTTGCGTCACGCGATTTCTCCGCCAGTTGGGATAATGTCACACCTGATGTGAACACGTTCACACCAAAACAGTTGCGAATTTTCGCAACGCCACTTCGCCTATATCGCGCCGCAGGTGAAAAATTCGCTCTATGTGGTTAATCCGTTTTTTCGCAACCATCGCTGGGGAAAGGGGGCGGGGCTTATCTGTGTCTTGAAAGCATTTACTATTTCCGCCATTCAGCATTGAAATAAACTCTAGTTCTGCTTTATACTTGTTGAGGAAGTCCCACACTCGTCGGGACATCAACCGCCCGTGTCTGGGTTCATAACATTATCCGTAGTCGCACACAGCTCCTCCTCCAGGACGAGTGTCTGAATGATGAAGCCGCTTCCAGCGCTCCTTCAGGACCAGCAGCTTCATTCAGTAACGGCGGTGATGCCGGGCGGAGCTTCTCAACGCTGATTGGCTTTCGCAACTCCGCGTCATGCGAATTATTCGCTGGAGTTGAAATATTTGAACGCCAGCGAAAAAGCGGCGTTGCGACGCCGTTTCGCTTCTATCGCGACGCCCGGCGAAAAATTCGCTTTTTCGCAACCTAACGCGGCTGTGCATTGACTTAACATGTAATCTGGACGCGCGAATATTTCGCAACCGTTTTGGTGTGAACACGGCATAATTCAACTCACGCGAATTCGCGCCGCGTCCTTCGCTTTGTTCGCCCCAGGTCAAACGTTCTGTTCGCGCCGCCTCCAACGCGTCTATCTCGCCGCAAATTAGCGCCGCAGCGCGTGTGTGGATTGACTTAACATGTAAACTGGTCGCGCCGCAAATTCGCGTCGCGTCCGGTGTGAACACGGCATTACTGTACGACACTAGATGAATTCACTCATTAACAGATCCACATTTACACTGTTTCAGAAATATGTGAACATTTGATAAGAAAGTAGGCTTTGCTTTGAACAAATATGTATTTATTTGTGATTTTTATCCAAGGAACAAAATATAGTAGTAATAGGACGTCCTGAAGTTTGGACTTTGTCAGACACACATCGTTTCCTTACTTAACACTGTTCAATGCTCAGAGAAGTGCTGATATAAAAAAACAAAACAGTTATCACAATATGCCAGACATTTTTAAACTTCGTCTAATCTTCAAACAAAAATACTGATAAAACTACAAGAGGAACACCTGTAAAGAAAAGAAAACTCAGGTCGCTGCTGTGTGGCGCTCCAACAGTCTACTCCCACTCCTCCTCCTCAGGCTGGGCAGCCGGCTGGATCCTCATGTCCGTGTCCTGGAACGCCTGAGGACCAAGACAGGACGTCAACACATGTAATGTAGTATTTAAACTAACAATGAGAACACAAAGCATACAGTAAACCTTAAATGACTCAAATGAATGAGACAATAGTTTGATTAAAAGAATAAACATTTATATAGATGCCTGTATGTATGCCTGCTTATATTTTGAGTCTCTTTTAAAAGCATATTCATTATTTCAAACTCAGCGTAAATGAACATCATGAATATAACACATTTACATGAGCGGGACAGAGGACACCGACATCACAGAACTAAACAGGCCATCAGTTACCTTCCTGGAGTCCGTGGAGGCGAAGGTCTTCCTGGGGGCGCTGAAGGCCGAGGCGCCAGAGCTGAAGGCCGACTCCTCCAGCCAGGAGGGCACCGTCTGCTGGGCCTGTCAATCACAACATACATGTATGTATGATTCAGTACTCGACATGACACCACGAGGCCGAGCTTCAGAACTCCACCCCTCTGATAGGCGTTTCTTACCTTGGCCAGGACGGTGACCAGGGCGCCGGCCAGCTGGTTGTCAGCGTCGGGATCGTAGAAAGACACGGCTTTCCCAGTGTTTCCACAGCGGCCAGTTCTCCCAATGCGGTGGACGTACTCGTCCACGTTGTTGGGGAGGTCAAAGTTCACCACGTGCTGAACATCTGGGATGTCCAGGCCGCGGGCCGCTACCGAGGTGGCCACCAGCACCGGACACCTGCCGAAGCGGAAGTCTGCCAGAGCCTGCTCCCTCTCCCGCTGCTCCCGGTCACTGAAACAGACCATAATGACCATTAGACCCCTACGTACAGACCATAATGACCATTAGACCCCTACGTACAGACCATAATGACCATTAGACCCCTACGTACAGACCATAATGACCATTAGACCCCTACGTACAGACCATAATAACTTACCCGTGGATGCTGGTGGTCAGGACCTTCTCCTGGCACAGGTAGGTGGCGATGAAGTCGGCTTGTCTCTTGGTCTCCACAAACACCATGGTGCGCTCCGTCCCTACGAGACACGTTGTTCTCTGAATCATTTACTGGATGAACGCTGTGCTGAAGACTAGAAACTACACTCATGTTTACTGAAGGAACAAACAAGAGAAAGTCATTTTCGCTCAGACTTCTATACAACCAGTTGCACCCTGGAGGTCACTAGAGAGAATGCAGCTTTTGAAATGAAGACTAACCACCAGCTCATGTTCAGAGTTTGGTCCTAGAGCGCTGCAGAGTTATGTTTAAATGAAACATAAGGCCACTTTTATAGAGTTTAGACTTCCAACTGGAGCTATGATCTGCTGCAAGCAATCCTGTATACAGCTTCACTCCATTGAGGCATCATGCGTTAGCTGAGTAAGTATTCACTCAGATGTCAGGTGTATTTACTGGTGGAATAGCTACAACAGGTACCTGTGGTCTTGAGGATGTCCAGGAGCCGCTCCCTCTTGGAGAACTTGGTGACCTGGATGAAGGTCTGCTCCACGTCGCTGCAGGCTCCGCCCACCACACCAACCGCCAAGAACAAGTAGTCTGTCTTCAGGAAGTCAGCCGCCATTCTGCAAACACAGGTTCACATTGACACCGGGCTCACTGCTAAGAACCAGACGTGCTGAAGAAGAGCAGACCTCTGGATGTCCTCGGGATAGGTGGCGCTGAACATCAGAGTCTGCCGGTTCTCTTTGGACGGCATCCCCGGGGAGCCCACCAAGCGGCGCATGTCCGGCTCGAATCCCATGTCCAGCATCCGGTCCGCCTCATCCAGCACCAGGTAGCGCAGCTTGGTCAAGCCAACCTGAAGCACACATCCGTTAGAGGAAGCCTTCACCTGAAGAGTGACCAGTGAAGACACCGTTTACCTTTCCTCTTCCAATCACATCCAGAAGTCTCCCCGGCGTTCCACACAGAATGTTGCACCCTCTGAAGATGTCTCGTATCTGGTGTGAGGTGCTGACTCCCCCGTAGACCACAACAGGACGCACACAGGTCCTGCAACAGCCAGAGGCATTGAATTAGCAAACTGTGAGCCCGTTGTACCGTAACTCATCTTGGAACGTGTTTTACCATGAGTTACGGTAGAACAGGCTCACAGTATGCTAGTTCATGCATCTTGATGACATACCCAAAGGCAAACTTCCTGGCCTCCAGGTAGATCTGGTTGATGAGCTCCCGGGTCGGGGCCACAATGATGGCTTCAGGCTCCTGCTGCTCGCTGAAGGAACTGGCTGCCACGCCGTCGGCCATTAGCTTCTGCAGGATAGGGAGCAGGAATGCAGCCTGGAAGGGAGGAGATGCATTCATACTCCAGCACAATAAATACCGGTACGCTCTGCACCCGTCACACCTTCCAGCGCGTCTCGACTCACCGTCTTACCGGATCCAGTCTGGGCACAGGCCATGAGGTCTCTGGCAGCAGAGATGATGGGGATGCCGTGCTTCTGCACCGGGGTCGGCTTCGCGTAACCGGACTTGGTGATGTTTTTTCTCAGGGACTCGCACAATGCCGCCTCGTCAAAGGTCTGAGGGAAGAAGTGTGGACAGATGAACACATACCAGCTCCGAGGGACAGTTCACATCTGGTGCCATTTGCTGGTTTGGACCTACAGAATTTACCGCCAAACCGGGCCAGAATTATTTTTCCCAAGTTTGTATAATTGGACGATTAGTCATCAAAATGTTGACTGCCTATCTTTGAGACCCAGCAACTGCAAATATAAACTCATGAATTAACCCAGTCCTGCAGCACTCACCATGATGGCCTGCGGTGGGTTGGTTCCACTGACATCCACCATTATGTCGTCGTACTTGTCAAAGTTGATGCCTCTCTCATAGTGGGCGAAAATGGAGTCCTCGTCTTCAGGGAGGGTTGGGGGAACATACGTGACCCGTGGTCCTGAGGGTCACAAGTGGTCACGCTTAGTGCTACTGCAGGACTGACTCATAGCTTCAGTCATCAGTAGGGTTGGGTACCGAGAACCGGTGCCAATATCGCACCGGTTCCAACACGTCCGGTACCTACCGGACCGAAAAGCAACGCAGATTTCGGTGCTTTCTTCCAGTGCCTCAGCCGATTTAAATACTTTTTTTTTTTACACTACTCTAATGTTGCACGGTATATAGATACTAAAAGGGTAGCGCGGTGCCCGCAAGTTAAAAACAATAGGATGTTGATATATTGATACTATTAAAATAGCGCGGATCAGAGCGCACTCCTCCACTCTGTTGTCTGCCTGCATGCAGAGCGGGGCTCGAGGGGGCGGGGCTCGAGGGGGCGGGGCTCGAGGGGGCGGGGCTTCCAGCGCTCACACACAGAGACGCTGCAGACACGAGCACGAGCTTTTGAACGTCCGTCCTCGGCTTGATGGAACAAATCTCTCCAGTTGATATTAATGATGACGTGTAGTCCAGTAAAGCAGCAGTTTTAGGATCCAACAGTTTGAGTTCTGTTGCACACGGTCCCATCAGAACACCTGATGTTTGTGTCTGGTCTGTTCTATATATATATATATATATATATATATATATATATATATATATATATATATATATATATATATATATATATATATATATATATATATATATATATATATATATATATATAGTTTATAGTTCTAAGTTAAAAGGTTTGAAGCTGTAGTTTGAAGACAAGTGTTTTGTATGTATTTATATTTATAGTACACTTTAAAAAGTTAATATATTGTTCAATTTGAAGAAAAAAATTGCCTTGGCAATAAAAAAGTATCGGTTCAGGCACCGTTTAGGCACCGGTATCGTTTTAAAAGTATCGGTTTAGCACCGGTATCGGAAAAAACCCAAACGATACCCATCCCTAGTCATCAGTTCATTCACTTACTTTCACCCTCTTCCTCTGGACCTTTAGCTTCTCCTGTTTGACAGAGAAGTCACATTAGTAAAAAGGCTGAGAATGAAAAGGCTAAGATCAGATAATCATAAAAAAACATTACAACCATGAGAGAAGATCTCCTCGTCTTTCCCACGGTATCCTGCAAGACAAGACGTTCACCACATGAAGCCATGACGTAAGGTGAACCATCCCAAAAGGTGAGTGCTGCTTACCTCCTCCACCGCCGCCTCTGGCCCCTTGGTCACCACCTTCAACACATTACTGTGTTAGCTATAGAGTTCAATAGCAGTGCTACAGCCCCCAGAACAGGATGAACATAAGTACCTGGTCTGAACCCTCCTCTGCTGCCTCTGCCTCCTTTAAACCCTGTGCAGAACAGATCATATTGAAACACAGAACCAGACACTTCAAGTATACTGTGTGCATGTGGGGACAAAAGAAAAACAAACCCACCGTTTTCATGAACTCCATCATCATCATCTCCTGTAAAATCAGTTCATGTTGTCAGCTGAAATGTCTTTAGTTTCACTCTACACTTTATTCCAGCGGACTCACAAGCAAACACATGAACACATTACCAGTACCGCGGTCCTGTCTGCCAAACCCTCTGCTGCGCCCTGGTGGAACCAACATGCCGTCAGGACATTTCATTAACAGTCTGAACCTGTCAAGTCAACCAGGAATGTGAAGGTTGACCCCAGTATTATCTGCTACTACACTTCACACTGTTCAGAAAGTTTACACATGATCAGCCACAAGTGTGCCCTCAAATGTAATTGTTGGAACATATCCAACTATATCAACAACCAATAACTGGTACATCCCTAATCCACAGTAAAGAGTATTAAAACATAAGCTCATACCTCATCCTTTAAGTATTTGAACAGTATTTTGATTCTTCACTCAGGAAAGCCAGTCAGATGTGAAGTAGAACATGAGTTAAGTTCAGGTCTCACCTCTGCCTCTGAAAGCTCCTCTGTCTCCATCTGTAAGCACAGCAGGTCAGTAGCAGCGAGGACTGAGACACTAGCTAGCATCATACTGCACATTGCTTACCAGTCCCAGTCTCATCACCGCCTACAAAACCAAAAGAACCAAAGTTAGATTTGATCATTCTAAAATGCCCAGAGTTCAGCGTGAGTTTATACTCATTTATAACCCAAACTACAGCACTGAGCTTCTAGAGGACACAATTAGTCAAGTCTGCAACTGTACGGAGTCTTAGTTGATTATACACAAAGAAAAAAGAAAAGCACGGTACGGAAATAATTCAGTCCCAAAAATGCTGCACACTGGCCTTCAAGAGACTGAATGCACAGTTCAGTTCTGCCAGCTGTAGGCCCACCGTTTCTTAAAGGATCTGCCAATCTATTGATCAGTTTCAGTTATTCAATTATTCTAGTCTGCAAAATGTCAGAGACCTGATTTTATTGACACATAATTGTTCTACTTAAATTAAACGTTAACTGATGAGACGCGTGAGAACGAACCTTTACATCCTCCTGACCGGCCGCTTACACCACGACCTGGAGAGAAAAACACTTTGTTCATTGCAGGACCAATAACTTATTTTAACCCCATCAGCCCGAGGGTATCCCTATTGGGGGACTTTAGATAATAATCTAAATAACACAGAAATACAAGACCTAAAAAAAAATTCAAATATTTTTTTTTAAAAACCCAGAAAAAAAAAAAAAGAAAAAAAAAAAAAAAAAAATCAGGGCTACAAGAATATTTCATTGTCATGTACATGCGCCAAACACAACTCAAACCATAAATAAAAGATCACAAATATAGTGTAGACGAAAATCGCCATAAATATACTCTCACGGCAGGTTTCTGGACCAGGCGATCCATATCTAGCAGCTAGCAAACAAAGTGAGACGGCAAAAAGCAAGCCGCTTCCACACAGATTCCACACCTATCAAGCAAATCCCTGTAACCCAAAGACAAGACAAGACAAACCAGACAAACGGAAAACAGCTGTTTCTCTAGCTCCTACTACACACTGCTTTGTAGACCTTTCGAGAACTTTGTAGAACTTCAGAGGTACTTGTTTTAGCTACGATGTCAAGACTAGGGATGGGTATCGTTTGGGTTTTTTCCGATACCGGTGCCTAAACGGTGCCTGAACCGATACTTTTTTATTGCCAAGGCAATTTTTTTCTTCAAATTGAACAATATATTAACTTTTTAAAGTGTACTATAAATATAAATACATACAAAACACTTGTCTTCAAACTACAGCTTCAAACCTTTTAACTTAGAACTATATATATATATATATATATATATATATATATATATATATATATATATATATATATATATATATATATATATATATATATATATATATATATATATAGAACAGACACAAACATCAGGTGTTCTGATGGGACCGTGTGCAACAGAACTCAAACTGTTGGATCCTAAAACTGCTGCTTTACTGGACTACACGTCATCATTAATATCAACTGGAGAGATTTGTTCCATCAAGCCGAGGACGGACGTTCAAAAGCTCGTGTCTGCAGCGTCTCTGTGTGCGCGCACTGTGTGTGTGTGTGTGTGTGTGTGAGCGCTGGAAGCAGACAGAGAGCAGAGCAGCAGTGTGCTCTGATCCGCTATTTTAATAATCGTTTTTAGCGTGCGGGCACCGCGCTACCTTTTTAGTATCTATATACCGTGCAACTTTACAGAGTAGTGTAAAAAACATTTTTTAAATCGGCTCAGGCACCGGAAGGAAGCACCGAAATCTGCGTTGCTTTTCAGTCCGGTAGGTACCGGACGTGTTGGAACCCAACCCCAGTCAAGACCTGTGGAAAAGCAAACTTTCTCCGTTTGTGAGATCATTGAATTAGTCCAAAAGGACGCCGAGTACCCGGCTTATGATGATGATTCATTGTAAGCCGGGTGTGTATAAATGTGTATGTATGTATACATCATTTTTTTTTTTTTTAAGAAAAACTGTATTTGGATGTATTGAACAACATTAGTAATATACAAGTGAAATATATTGTTTGCTACATGAGAAAAGTCAAATGGCACCTATGGTGCCAAATGTGCCCAAAAATCCATTTTGGGGACCTCGCCTAAACTGCCTTTACTAAAAATGCTCTAATTTTGTTCTGCTTCACACTTTTTCAAAGTAAAACTTTGCAGAGAGACTGGTCACATATTGTGCTACCACTGGAAGAGGCCTAGGCAGGCTGATGCATCATTCCAAGGAGATAATCATCCTGAAAGTGCTTTCTTTTTTAGGCGAACCTGAAATCTCTAATTTGGGCTGTGTGCCATCTTCATTTGCTCTTAAACTTTAGCATATATAGTGGTATTAACACATCTGAACAATGTCTCACATGTGTACTGTTTATTATAACACCAAAATTATTAAAATAGACCTTGTGGTTGCAGAGATACACCCTTTTTAGTTTAGGTATGCAATTAAGTCAGTTTATTAAAAAAATGACCTAGGGCTTATGGGGTTAAATCACTTCTTAAAATATTTTAATTTATTTGTGTTCTACTCCATTTGCTGTTTTTGGTTATTTGTTTGGTTTTGTTGTATTCATTGCCTTTATGGTCCTTTGTTTACTGGTATTTAAGTTATGACTATGCTTCTCTGTAGAGCACTTTGTTTTTAAAAAGGTGCTATAAATAAAGTAATTATTCATCAATGTTCTCTAGGGCAGAAAATGGTCCTTGTTCAACTGTCCACACTTACCTCCTCCAAAACCTCCACCGTTAGCGTTCCAGGAGCCTCCTTGAGTGCCTACAGGTGATCATGTCCAATATACATCATCTTATCTACACAGGTAGCATCACTATCACCTTAACTACACAGGTAGCATCACTCTATATGACCAGTACTTTCCCAATAGCAATCAGAATCAGTTGCATACCTTCACTGGAGGAGTAACTGGTTGCTGCAGTGGTTCCTGCACTGCTTCCCTGTAGAGAGCACATTAAGTCACGTTGGCTGTCTGGCTGCTGAGGAACAACAAAGCTGGACTTAAGTAAAGTTTTACCTCTTCATTCCACTCGTCCATGTTGTTCACCTGGAAAAAACACAGGACGTTCAGAGGATGTAGTTATGAGACTAGAACACAGGGGATGTAGTTTGACTAACGTTAATGAACAATTTCTAACATAAATGTAGTACAAATGCATTAATGTATTTAATATCTTCAGTGTCTTTTTCATTTCAAAAGCTTGCGGCCCAGCACGTGACCTCTGAGCTGTAGCCGACCTCGTGCTTACCTTAACGCCGCCATTAAACTAAACTAACGCCGGAATTAGAAAACTAGCCGCTGTTAATAAATTAACCGGCGTTAACTAGCTAACCGCCGTTAAACAAAACTAACGCCGCCGTTAAAATAAGATAACCACCGTTAAACTAAACTATCCGGCGTTAATAAGCGAACAGCCGTTAAACTAAACTAACGCCGCCGTTAAAATAAGATAACTGCCGTTAAACTAACGCCACCGTTAATCTAAACTAACGCCGCCGTTAATACGCTAACCGGCGTTAATAAGCTTAACGGCGGCGTTCGTTTAGTTTAACTAGCGCCACGTGGCGCCGTGTAACGTGGGGCTATGGCTGCACTTCAGGGAGTAAAGTTAGCTAACGCTAACCTAGCAGCTAACGCTTTGTGACCAACCTAGCAGCTAACGCTAGTCATTGCTAACGTTACCCATTCTTTTGCTAGCTTAGTGTGCTAAATTATCTTTGGAAACGTTTGGCTAATATTGATGAAGAGCGGGACGAAGCCTCACACCAACACACACATACTGCCTGTATGTTCAGACCCTATACCGAGAGAACCCGTCACCATCACTACTATGAAGGTGAAGTGCACGGACATGAGTGTTCGCAGGAGCAGGTGTGCGCTAGCTCCGGCAGCTAGCGTTAGCTCGGTCCGCTAGCTGCATGTGATAACTCGGTACAAGACATGTTGTCGGTTCGGTAGACAAACTATAAACTATAAAGCGCAGTCTCACTAAACTAACTATACACTATAAGGCGCAGTCTCACTCGCAGCCATACCTGTTCAGCGCGTCTCAAGAGGAGTGTGAAGGTGCCTCGTGTCTAACGTCTCTGCTCGTCAGGTCGCGCTGCTGCTTCGCAGGGTCGTGTGCACACTTTGCACACGACCCTGCTCCATAAGGTGGACACTTCCGCTGATGTCCCGCCCGGTCGGATTATTTAGAAAATACAGCTAAAGATTAATTTTTATTTAGTTTGTGTGTTTTATTCAGTCAATCATTACAACACAATAAGTAAAGCTACAATGTAGTATACAAAAACAGAACGACTGAAAAGGTATAGGTAGAAGCATAATGCTTATACTGTATATTCCTATCCTAAATTATGATCAATTAAAATAATATAAAGGAGAATATATATATATATACATATATATATACATATATATATATATGTATATATATATATATATATATATATATATATATATATATATATATATATATATATATATATACACACACACACACACACACACACACACATACATTTCATTCACACTTGTAACCCTCAAAAAATAGTTTTATAAACAATCCTTTTGAAAACCATAAATGAGTTGACCGTTCTTGCATTCATGTGATTGTTCTTCATAACTGAACTCCTCAAGAGATGAATCTCCTTAAGTTAATCTCTTTGTTAGCTTTTAATACAATACACTTACAAACATCTCTCACATCATATTACATTCATTTATTGAAAACAACCTTTATACACAGTCTTAGTACACAGTATTAGTACACAGTCTTCATACACAGTATTAGTACACAGTATTAGTACACAGTCTTTGTACACAGTATTAGTACACAGTCTTTATACACAGTCTTTGTACACAGTATTAGTACACAGTCTTTATACACAGTCTTAGTACACAGTCTTTATACACAGTCTTAGTACACAGTATTAGTACACAGTATTTGTACACAGTCTTTATACACAGTCTTAGTACACAGTATTAGTACACAGTCTTAGTACACAGTCTTTGTACACAGTCTTAGTACACAGTATTAGTACACAGTCTTTGTACACAGTATTAGTACACAGTCTTTATACACAGTCTTAGTACACAGTATTAGTACACAGTCTTTCTACACAGTATTAGTACACAGTCTTTATACACAGTCTTAGTACACAGTATTAGTACACAGTCTTTATACACAGTCTTAGTACACAGTCTTTATACACAGTCTTAGTACACAGTATTAGTACACAGTCTTAGTACACAGTCTTTGTACACAGTCTTAGTACACAGTATTAGTACACAGTCTTAGTACACAGTCTTTTTACACAGTCTTTGTACACAGTCTTTGTACACAGTCTTTGTACACAGTATTAATACACAGTATTTGTACACAGTCTTTGTACACAGTATTAGTACACAGTATTAGTACACAGTCTTAGTACACAGTCTTTGTACACAGTCTTTGTACACAGTCTTAGTACACAGTATTAGTACACAGTCTTAGTACACAGTCTTTGTACACAGTCTTTGTACACAGTCTTTGTACACAGTCTTTGTACACAGTATTAATACACAGTCTTTGTACACAGTCTTAGTACACAGTATTAGTACACAGTCTTTGTACACAGTATTAGTACACAGTCTTAGTACACAGTATTAGTACACAGTATTAATACACAGTCTTTGTACACAGTCTTTGTACACAGTATTAGTACACAGTATTTGTACACAGTCTTTGTACACAGTATTAGTACACAGTCTTAGTACACAGTCTTTGTACACAGTATTAGTACACAGTCTTTGTACACAGTATTAGTACACAGTATTTGTACACAGTATTTGTACACAGTCTTAGTACACAGTATTAGTACACAGTATTTGTACACAGTATTAGTACACAGTCTTTGTACACAGTATTAGTACACAGTATTAGTACACAGTATTAGTACACAGTCTTTGTACACAGTCTTTGTACACAGTATTAGTACACAGTATTAGTACACAGTATTTGTACACAGTCTTTGTACACAGTCTTTGTACACAGTATTAGTACACAGTATTAGTACACAGTATTTGTACACAGTAGTAGTACACAGTCTTTGTACACAGTATTAGTACACAGTATTAGTACACAGTATTAGTACACAGTCTTTGTACACAGTCTTTGTACATAGTATTAGTACACAGTATTTGTACACAGTATTAGTACTCAGTCTTTGTACACAGTCTTTGTACACAGTATTAGTACACAGTATTAGTACTCAGTCTTTGTACACAGTCTTTGTACACAGTATTAGTACACAGTATTTGTACACAGTATTTGTACACAGTATTAGTACACAGTATTAGTACACAGTCTTTGTACACAGTATTAGTACACAGTATTAGTACACAGTATTTGTACACAGTATTTGTACACAGTATTAGTACACAGTATTAGTACACAGTATTAGTACTCAGTCTTTGTACACAGTATTTGTACACAGTATTTGTACACAGTATTAGTACACAGTATTAGTACACAGTCTCAGTCCAGGTCCTCGTCGCAGTGATCCAGTCCAGCACGTCTGCTGCTGGAGCTAGAACGCAGTGCATTGTGGGACGTAGGTTGACGGTGAAGTCAAGATGGCGGTGCACCTCAGGCAGAGCGAAGAGCCTGCTGCAGCAAGGCCGTGAATGCAGTTCTGAATAAAAGACCCGCCGTCGCTGCCAGTCCAGACTCTGAAAGTGGTCATCACGCTGCGGAGGACCTCACGCGACCACAGAGACCCACGACCACGCAGGACGAGCCTGTATGAATCCCGAGGAGGAGCACTGTGAGTGTGCGCCACCGCAGGCCGAGACCAGCCCCGCAGGAGCCGCGCAGAGGTGGGCAGGCCGACGGGGAGAGCGGGCTGCTACAGGAGCGCTCCTGCAGCGAGTGCTATGCTAGCTATATGTGCTAGCTCTATGTGCTAGCGCCCTCTGTGCTAGCGCTATGTGCTAGCTCTATGTGCTTCAGTGAGGCACAGGTCTGCTTATGAAGAGAGAAGGGCTCGTGCAGTAGCAGCGTTAGCTCTGCAGCAATAACACCAGGAAGGAGGCCAGCGTGCTAGCTAGTGTGCTACATTAGCTACAGCACCGTCCTCTCCTAGCCACTGACTAGTGTCCTGTGTGCGCAGGACGTTGTGTTGACTGTGTATCTCTGTGTTGACTGTTGACTGTGTATCTCTGTGTTGACAGTGTAGCGTTGTGTTGACTGTATATTGTGTTGACTGTGTAGCGTTGTGTTGACTGTATCTCTGTGTTGACTGTGTATCTCTGTGTTGACAGTGTAGCGTTGTGTTGACTGTGTATTGTGTTGATTGTGTTGACTGTGTAGCGTTGTGTTGACTGTGTAGCGTTGTGTTGACTGTGTATTGTGTTGATTGTGTTGACTGTGTAGCGTTGTGTTGACTGTGTAGCGTTGTGTTGACTGTGTATCTCTGTGTTGACTGTATCTCTGTGTTGACAGTGTAGCGTTGTGTTGACTGTGTATCTCTGTGTTGACTGTGTAGCGTTGTGTTGACTGTGTATCTCTGTGTTGACTGTATCTCTGTGTTGACAGTGTAGCGTTGTGTTGACTGTGTATTGTGTTGATTGTGTTGACTGTGTAGCGTTGTGTTGACTGTGTAGCATTGTGTTGACTGTGTAGCATTGTGTTGACTGTGTAGCATTGTGTTGACTGTGTAGCATTGTGTTGACTGTGTAGCGTTGTGTTGACTGTGTAGCATTGTGTTGACTGTGTATTGTGTTGACTGTTGACTGTGTAGCGTTGTGTTGACTGTGTAGCGTTGTGTTGACTGTATTGTGTTGACTGTGTATTGTGTTGACTGTGTATTGTGTTGACTGTGTAGCGTTGTGTTGACTGTGTATTGTGTTGACTGTGTAGCGTTGTGTTGACTGTGTATTGTGTTGACTGTGTAGCGTTGACTGTGTAGCATTGTGTTGACTGTGTAGCGTTGACTGTGTATTGTGTTGACTGTGTAGCGTTGTGTTGACTGTGTATTGTGTTGACTGTGTAGCGTTGACTGTGTAGCATTGTGTTGACTGTGTAGCGTTGTGTTGACTGTGTATTGTGTTGACTGTGTAGCGTTGACTGTGTAGCGTTGTGTCGACTGTATTGTGTCGACTGTATCTCTGTGTCGACTGTGTAGCGGTGTGTCGACTGCGTAGCGGTGTGTCGACTGTGTAACGTTGTGTCGACTGTATTGTGTCGACTGTATCTCTGTGTCGACTGTATTGTGTCGACTGCGTAGCGTTGTGTGTCGACTGCGTAGCGGTGTGTGTCGACTGCGTAGCGTTGTGTGTCGACTGCGTAGCGTTGTGTGTCGACTGCGTAGCGGTGTGTGTCGACTGCGTAGCGTTGTGTGTCGACTGCGTAGCGGTGTGTGTCGACTGCGTAGCGGTGTGTGTCGACTGCGTAGCGGTGTGTGTCGACTGCGTAGCGGTGTGTGTCGACTGCGTAGCGGTGTGTGTCGACTGCGTAGCGGTGTGTGTCGACTGCGTAGCGGTGTGTGTCGACTGCGTAGCGTTGTGTGTCGACTGCGTAGCGGTGTGTGTCGACTGCGTAGCGTTGTGTGTCGACTGCGTAGCGGTGTGTGTCGACTGCGTAGCGGTGTGTGTCGACTGCGTAGCGGTGTGTGTCGACTGCGTAGCGGTGTGTGTCGACTGCGTAGCGGTGTGTGTCGACTGCGTAGCGTTGTGTGTCGACTGCGTAGCGGTGTGTGTCGACTGCGTAGCGGTGTGTTGCGACTGCGTAGCGGTGTGTTGCTTTGTGTCGTTCCTGAGGTTCAGTGAATGAAAACCAGTTGTAATGTTGTGTAGTGTGTGTTTCTGACCATGTTGTGTGTTGTCCTACAGAGAATACGAGGAGCCTGAAATAGAAAACCCAGAAGCAAGCCGAATGTAAGTCAAGACTTCTACCCGAGGACGTGTGTGTGTGTGTGTGTGTGTGTGTGTGTGTGTGTGTGTGTGTGTGTGTGTGTGTGTGTGTGAGCATGTGTCTGTCTGTGAGCATGTGTGTGTGTGTGTGTGAGCATGTGTGTGTGAGCATGTGTCTGTCTGTGAGCGTGTGTGTGTGTGAGCATGTGTCTGTCTGTGAGCGTGTGTGTGTGTGTGTGTGTGTGAGCATGTGTCTGTCTGTGTGTGTGTGAGCGCATGTGTTCCGGACTCCTTACTACTGGTTTCGTCTCCTCTCACTGAGCGTTGACTGTTGTTATTACTGTGGCGTTGTTAGTACATGTTATTACCGTGTTGTTACCATGTTATAAGCTGCTGACAGCAGCAGCTGTGTATCAGTGGCAGGTCTCATGGCTCTGAAGCGGCTCATGAACCCGTGCAGTGATTCATAGCGAGCCTTCCCTCTGACCGCAGGAAGCGAGCAGCTGCCAAACATCTAATAGAGCGCTACTACCACCAGTTAACGGAGGGCTGTGGGAATGAGTGCTGCTCCAACTCCTGGTGCGCCTCCTCCGCCGGCTTCACCCGCATGGACAACAACGCAGCGGCCGTCAAAGCGCTGGAGCTCTACAAGGTCAACGCCGAGCTGTGCGACCCGCACCCTTCCAAGAAGGTCACGGCCGCGGCCCGCCTGCAGAGCAGCGCCCACAGCGACAGGAAGCTGAGCCACAAGGATGCCCTCTCTGTACGGGACAACTTCAAAGGTACGTAGACGCTCTCAGGTTCACACATGCTCTTTCATACGGTTCATACGGGAGTTTCTTCTGGACGTCCCTAACGCGTTATGTTTGACTGTAGATGTAAATGACCTGACGGAGGACAAAGTCTATGAGATCCTGGACATCTGCGGAGAGAAGGAAGATTACTCCCCTCTGATCAGGGTCATAGGTCGGGTGTTCTCCAGCGCAGAGGGCCTGGTGCAGAGCTTCCGGAGGTCCAAACCTCACACTAAAGAGGAGCTCAAGTCCCTCCAAGGGAAGGACGAGGACAAGGACGAGGATGAGAAGGAGGCGGCCGCCTGTTCCACAGCGATGGAGGAGGACTCCCCGGCCTCCTCCTCCAGACTCGGAGAGGGCTCCTCGGGGGAAAGCGATGTCCAGAAGCTGGGCCCCGACGAGGTGTCGGTGGACATCGAAGCCGTGCGGCGGGTCTACGAGCGCCTGCTGTCCAATGAGAAGATAGAAGCCGCCTTCCTGAACGCGCTGGTCTACCTCTCCCCCAACGTAGAGTGCGATCTGACCTACCACAACGTGTACTCACGAGACCCGAACTACCTGAACCTGTTTGTCATCGTGATGGAGAACAGCAACCTACACAGCCCGGAGTACCTGGAGATCGCCCTCCCGCAGTTCTGCAAGGCCATGAGCAAACTCCCACTGGCCGCTCTGGCCAAACTGGTGCGCCTGTGGTCCCGGTACAGCACAGAGCAGATCCGGCGCATGGTGGAGACCTTCCAGCAGCTCATCACCTACAAGGTGATCAGCAACGAGTTCAACAGCCGCAACCTGGTCAACGACGACGACGCGGTGGTGGCGTCCACCAAGTGCTTGAAGATCGTCTACTATGCCAACGTGCTGGGCGGCGAGCTGGACGTGGGGCACAACGAGGACGAGGACGAGGAGCCCATCCCCGAGTCCAGCGAGCTCACCCTGCAGGAGCTGCTGGGCGAGGAGCGGCGCAACAAGAAGGGCCCTCGGGTGGACCCGCTGGAGACCGAGCTGGGGATCCGCACCAATGACTGCCGGCGGCCGCTCATCGCCTTCGAGGAGTTTGTCAACGAACCTTTGAACGAGGTGCTGGAGATGGACAAGGACTACACTTTCTTTAAGGTGGAGACTGAGAACAAGTTCTCCTTCATGACCTGCCCCTTCATCCTGAACCCCGTCACCAAGAACCTGGGTCTGTACTACGACAACCGCATCCGCATGTACAGCGAGCGGCGCATCACGGTGCTGTACAGCCTGGTGCAGGGCCAGCAGCTCAACCCCTACCTGAGGCTCAAGGTGCGGAGAGACCACATCATCGACGACGCGCTCGTCCGGGTACGTGAGCCGGTTCTATGCTTACGATGAGGTGAAGGAGTCTCTGGATCCACTGGGATCACTGACGTGTTCCTCTTGTCTCTTCAGCTGGAAATGATCGCCATGGAGAACCCTGCGGACCTGAAGAAGCAGCTGTACGTGGAGTTTGAAGGAGAGCAAGGCGTGGATGAAGGAGGCGTTTCCAAAGAGTTCTTCCAGCTGGTGGTGGAGGAGATCTTTAACCCAGACATTGGTAAGAAAACACAACTAGCATTCATGTTGCTAATCCGATAAGGAGGACACCAGTAGTAATGCAAACACGTTTTCTACTATCCTTTTTCAACTTTACGTTTACCTTTTACTCATCATTTAGTGAGCCAGTTATCTACTTTTAACTTTCCCAGTTAGAGAAACGCAGAGCAGACAGCGCTGCTCTGAAACCCTCCAGAAACAGCGGTGAACACAGAGGAGGTTTTCCAGATGCCAGTATTAGGCGCTTGCTTTAACCACGTGGTTCTAAAGTAGACCGGTAAAGACTAGCGCCTGCTAGACTTTACCTTTATTTCACTGGCCGTGACATTATTGGTGTTATAAGTTAGCATCAAGTAACTATGCAGAGCCCAGATGTTACCGATGCTCTGGTCCTGGTGAGTCTGGGCAGTGTGAACAGTCCTTCATCTGACTGTTCACACACTGTCCCAACCCTTTCCATGCACAGCCATGTGGTAACTATTTAATCTCAGTTTAAAGCCCTCTCTAGAAGGTGCAACCTGTTACAGATTGTATTAAATATCATTATAGTATATATTCTCATTAATTTAGTATATAAGAGAAGATGAGAGCAGCCATAACTCTGCAGTGAAGCCCTATGATGTGAAAGGTGTTACAACCTGATGCCATGTAGAGCGGCCTCCTGATTGGCTGCTCTCTCAGAGCGCGACCAGAGCGGCAGCACAGTTGTCATTCAGAGCGCCGTGTCCTCTTCCTCCTGCAGGCATGTTCACGTACGACGAGCGCACCAAGCTGTTCTGGTTCAACCCGTCGTCGCTGGAGAACGAGGGCCAGTACACGCTGATCGGCATCGTGCTCGGCCTGGCCATCTACAACAACTGCATCCTGGACGTGCACTTCCCCATGGTGGTCTACCGGAAGCTCATGGGCAAGAAGGGAACCTTCAGGGACCTGGCTGACGCCAACCCGGTAACCAGCACCGCCACACGCTCATGGTGCTCATGGTGCTCATGGTTCTCATGTTCTCATGGTGCTCATGGTTCTCATGTTCTCATGGTGCTCATGGTGCTCATGGTTCTCATGTTCTCATGTTCTCATGGTGCTCATGGTTCTCATGGTGCTCATGTCCTCATGGTCCTCATGGTGCTCATGGTTCTCATGGTGCTCATGGTGCTCATGGTGCTCATGGTTCTCATGGTGTTCATGTTCTCATGGTGCTCATGTTCTCATGGTCCTCATGTTCTCATGGTCCTCATGTTCCTCATGTTCTCATGGTCCTCATATTCTCATGGTCCTCATGTTCTCATGGTCCTCATGGTGCTCATGTTCTCATGGTGCTCATGTTCTCATGGTGCTCATGTTCTCATGGTGCTCATGTTCTCATGGTCCTCATGGTCCTCATGTTCTCATGGTCCTCATGTTCTCATGGTCCTCATGTTCTCATGGTCCTCATGGTTCTCATGGTGCTCATGTTCTCATGGTGCTCATGGTGCTCATGGTCCTCAAGTTCTCATGGTTCTCATGGTTCTCATGGTCCTCATGGTCCTCATGGTGCTCATTGTTCTCATGGTCCTCATGGTCCTCATGGTCCTCATGGTGCTCATGTTCTCATGGTCCTCATGGTGCTCATGTTCTCATGGTTCTCATGTTCTCATGGTTCTCATGTTCTCGTGTCCACTGTAAACTAACGCGCTGCACTGTGTGAAGGTTCTGTTCCAGAGTCTGAACGAGCTGCTGGACTACGAGGGCAGCGTGGAGGACGACATGATGATCACCTTCCAGATCTCCCAGACCGACCTGTTTGGGAACCCGCTCATGTACGACCTGAGGGAAAACGGGGACAAGATTCCAGTCACGAATGAAAACAGAAAGGTGAGCCCAGCGTCCTCGAGTCGCCCTGAGACCAGGTTGATGAGGCTCAATGGGTTATGTGTAAAATGTATAATTTAAGGTTTACTGTATGCTTTGTATTCTCATTGTTTATTTAAATACTACATTGTCTCACTTTTTACTGTTTACACCCAGGTTTCACAACATGTTTGGTCATGGACATTTGGTTTAAAGTCATGAACCCATTGGTCAGAGTGTGTGAACCCTGTAGCTGCACATGGTGAAGCCGTTGATGTCCATTCAGGTTTCAGTGCGTGAGCGACGCACTCGGCTCCGTGGTGCTCTACCTGAAACACTAACTGTGCTGCTGATGTGTGTTGCAGGAGTTTGTGACTCAGTATGCCGAGTACATGCTGAACAAAAGTGTGGAGAAGCAGTTCAAGGCTTTCAGGAGAGGCTTCCACATGGTCACCAACGAGTCTCCGCTCAAGTACCTGTTCAGACCGGAGGAGATCGAGCTCCTCATCTGCGGCAGCAGGGTGAGGTCCTGAGCTGGCGTCTGTCACCCAGTGGTGTCATTGAGCTTCATGCTTCATCATGTTATCTCCCCATGTGCTGCAGAACCTGGACTTCCTAGCGCTTGAAGAGACGACGGAATACGATGGCGGTTACAACAGAGATTCTAGAATCATCAAGTAAGAAATGTTTGTTTGCTCACGATCTCCAATACGGTTTGAGTTACCCAGCCGGTCCCACCCTGCCGCCCTGGGAAGGCTTCAGGATCCCACTGGAACCAGTTTGAGGGTTCAAGGCCGCACGGGTTCTCAGAGGGACACTTTGATCACTCGGGTCCTTCCCCTCTTGAAACACATCCCTCTCTGTGTTTTGCATGGCAGGGAGTTCTGGGAGACGCTCCACTCGTTCGGTGAGGACCAGAAGCGCTTCTTCCTGCAGTTCACCACCGGCACCGACAGAGCGCCGGTGGGCGGGCTGGGCAAGCTGAAGATGATCATCGCCAAGAACGGCCCCGACACCGACAGGTGAGCGGTCATGATGCTGCTCATGCAGACATGCATGCATGCAGACATGCATGCATGCATGCATGCATGCAGACATGTATGCACGCATGCATGCATGCAGACAGTACACTGCTCCTTAATGAAGGATGGGTCAAATGCAGAGAAGAATTTATTAATAAAGGATACTTATTAATAATTTGGTCTGCTTAAAGGCGTTGGTGTCTGACTGCTGGACGTCTGTGTTCTCTCATGACTTCGTTGAGTGTTTTTAGTTTTGAAAGGTTTCCACGCAGACCAAAGGGGGAAGAGGGACGAGTCCATGTTGCTGTGGGTCAGAGAGTGAGCAGCTGTGTGTTTGTCTCTGCAGGTTACCGACGTCTCACACGTGCTTCAACGTGCTGCTGCTGCCTGAATATTGCGACCGGGAGAAGCTGAAGGAGCGGCTGCTGAAGGCCATCACCTATGCCAAAGGGTTCGGCATGCTCTGAGCCCGGCTCCCAGCGGACTCCTTCTCAGAGCGCCACCTGTCTCACCGTGTAAGAGGTGGAGAGTCTTTACTGACTGAATGGTTCAAGAGCGCTCCAGTAGTTGTGCTACTGTGCCTGCTTCAGTCCTCTGATCAAAATACCACATCCACACATGTGCAGCAGCAGCCGTCTGTCTTCTATGTCCAGAGGATCATGTTCCCTGTTATTTATTTCAAGCTTCAAACGGGTCACTCGCCAGGCCTCCTGTTGTGATCGCTTCCCTATGGGGACAACTCCAACCCGTTTAGTGAGATGTGTAAAGTAGACCTGAGCTCTATTCATGGACGTTGACAGAGCCTGTCGCGTTAGCTAGTCAGCAGGAGACTCTGAGCATTCCTCTCTCAGCCGTTGGCGTTTCTTCCCCCGTCATCTGCATCATGTTGAGAGGAGGTTTCTGTGATTTGGTCCAAATGGCTCATTCTGAAATAGCTGTGGTGTTTTGGGCCTTTTGACTTGGTCTGGTCAGAGCGGTGTAAGTGCACTTAGACATCTTCAGAATGTTGGTTTTGTGGCCTCAGGTGGCCATGATTGTTTGAAGCATTTTATTTCCATGTCTTCCTGTGTTGACGATTCTAAATAAAAACAGTATTTATACACGAGTGCAGTTGGAACTACGACACCGTGTGGAGCACCTTTTGGTGTGTGTGTGTGTGTGTGTGTGTGTGTGTGTGTGTGTGTGTGTGTGTGTGTGAGAGAGAGTGAGAGACTGGAGCAGGCAGAAACAGGTGACCTACCTCTGGTGAACCAGCACAAAGCTGTATGTTGTAGTTGGCGTGTAGCGAGGCTGACGGCCTCCTGTGGGCTCAACCGGTCCTGGACCTGCTCCAGACCAGCGGTGTCTCCTCACGGTACCGAATGGACGCATCGCTGTCTATGGACGGTCCGACGAGACGAGTAGAACTGAAGTCGTCCACAGAACACCCTCCAATGTCCCGTCATTGAAACCACTTGGCAGGTCACTGTCTGTATGTTGTACATGATCATTTGGGTTCTTTCTACCATTCGGTGCATCTAGAACAGTCTGGAGGTCAATTGGCAGACAGTTTATATTTTACTTATATTTTACTTCACGACCGGACCACGGCGCTAAATGTTCATTGTGAACGATCTCAAAGCCTCCAGGTTTTATAGTGAGTGGAAGCCAAAGCACAGCATGCATTAGAACATGCAACCCTTCCTTTAGCCTGAACCTCTGCTTTCACTTTGGAGTCGTTGGGGAACCCTGACAGGACCCTGACATGGCAGGACCCTGACATGACAGGACCCTGACATGACAGGACCCTGACATGACAGGACCCTGACATGACAGGACCCTGACATGGCAGGACCCTGACATGGCAGGACCCTGACATGGCAGGACCCTGACATGGCAGGACCCTGACATGGCAGGACCCTGACATGTCAGGACCCTGACAGGACCCTGACATGGCAGGACCCTGACATGTCAGGACCCTGACAGGACCCTGACATGTCAGGACCCTGACAGGACCCTGACATGTCAGGACCCTGACAGGACCCTGACATGGCAGGACCCTGACAGGACCCTGACAGGACCCTGACATGGCAGGACCCTGACAGGACCCTGACATGTCAGGACCCTGACATGGCAGGACCCTGACAGGACCCTGACATGTCAGGACCCTGACAGGACCCTGACAGGACCCTGACATGGCAGGACCCTGACAGGACCCTGACATGCCAGGACCCTGCCAGGACCCTGGCAGAACCCTGGCAGAACCCTGGCAGAACCCTGACAGGACCCTGACATGACCCTGACATGGCAGGACCCTGGCAGAACCCTGGCAGAACCCTGGCAGGACCCTGGCAGAACCCTGGCAGGACCCTGACATGGCAGGACCCTGGCAGGACCCTGGCAGAACCCTGACATGACCTTGACATGGCAGGACCCTGGCAGGACCCTGGCAGAACCCTGGCAGGACCCTGGCAGGACCCTGGCAGGACCCTGACATGGCAGAACCCGGCGAGAACCCTGGCAGAACCCTGGCAGGACCCTGACATGGCAGGACCCTGGCAGGACCCTGACATGGCAGAACCCGGCGAGAACCCTGCGCTCTGCTGTCTGAACTCGTTCCCTCGTCTTTAGAGTTTATGTCAAGAAGCATCAAGAGAAGCGTTCAGACACTTGATGTCGTCCGGTTCTCTTGCTGGTTCCCCGGGTCAGAGGTCAGAGGTTCTGTGGGTGAGCTTGGCGGTGCGTTGCCGTAGTAACCTCCACCATGTGGATCTGTGTCCTTGTTCTTGGAGCCCAGGTCTGGTTTTCGTCCGTTTAACGTCTCTGTACCTCCCCGTTTGTGATGCTGCTGGGTGAACATGTGGAAGCTGGTCCTGGAGGAACGCGTCAGCGTGGCGCTGAAAGATCAAACTGATGAAGTGTTCAGTGTCGTGAAAACATGCTCAATAAAGATGACCGCTTTTTTTCCAACTCGTGTCGCCTCGTGACCTGATTTTGAGTGTTGTTAAGCCTAGTCAATGTAGCTTAGCACGAATGTAGCTTAGCATTATCAGGGTTCTTACACATGGAAAACCTGGAAGAGTCCTGGAGTTTTAAAATGTTTTTTTCCAGGCCTGGAAAAGTCCTTGAAAAAATAAAACCCCAAAGTTTAGTAAAAGTCATGTAAATGTGTTATATTCATGTGTTCATTTACGCGGAGTTTGAAATAATGAATATGCTTTTAAAAGAAAGACTCAAAATATAAGCAGGCATACATACAGGCATCTATATAAATGTTTATTCTTTTAATCAAACTATTGTCTCATTCATTTGTGTCATTTAAGGTTTACTGTATGCTTTGTGTTCTCATTGTTAGTTTAAATACTACATTTACTCACTTTCTACTGTTTACACCCAGACTTCACTAAATGTTTGTAATTGACTCCATGGTTTCTACGGGTTCTTATTTTCCATGGCTCAAGGCCCAGAGCCATGCAGCATGTGGATGAAGACCATCCTGCTGACAGAGAAGCGGCGGTTCAAACCCAGCAGCGTACACAGAACCAGAGAGCTGGTCAGAGATCCTCCAGGTCCTGGGAAACCTGCTGGTCATTGGAAACACTCGTAAAGTGATAATAGTTCAACATTCTCCTGTTCCTTCAGCTGAGCGGGAGACTGAACACATGAAGTGGTGGTGGTGGTGATGATGGTGATGATGATGATGATGGAGGCTACGCTCCTAAAGACTGAGGGAACTACTGTAAGACAGCAGCTACTAGGAGAGCTAAACTAGAAATGCTTGAAATCCAACGACAACATAAAAGTAGCTGTGACTCGTCATTGCTACCCAAAGTTAAAGAAATGAGAGATGACAAAAACTACTAAAAGAGATGGAAAACCAGATGTCTGAAACAACCTGAAAACACAGAGATGAGGATACAGACACTCATCAGACATGAGATGAGCCAAGAGAGTGTCTAGTGTTCTCCACTAGAGTTCATACTAAAGTAGATCCGGACATGAGGAGGGATATGAGAGATGGGCTGTTCTCCACTAGAGTTCATACTAAAGTAGATCCGGACATGAGGAGGGATATGAGAGATGGGCTGTTCTCCACTAGAGTTCATACTAAAGTAGATCCGGACATGAGGAGGGATATGAGAGATGGGCTGTTCTCCACTAGAGTTCATACTAAAGTAGATCCGGACATGAGGAGGGATATGAGAGATGGGCTGTTCTCCACTAGAGTTCATACTAAAGTAGATCCGGACATGAGGAGGGATATGAGAGATGGATAAAAATGAGCATACTTCCAGACTCCTCTATTTCTTTCAATCACTACTAATCAAGATCCTGAGAAACAATTCAGAGTCTGGGATGATATTACTTCAAGGTTTATATGAAACGACCAAAGACCAAGAGTGAAATATAAAACACTACAGCGTGGGATGAATAAAGGAGGCGTGTCACTACCAGACATTACGGCATATTATATGCAGCTCACACTAGACCAGTCATCTATTGTGTACAACGACTATGAAGCAAAATGGGAGAACGATAAGTAAGGAAGGGAATTCAAAGCCTTATTGGAGACAGAAATATATCAAACGATTCACTTGAGCTGATGATGCTGTCACTGGATTTACACCAGAGATGTGTTCACATGGGACGGACATGTAGAGGAGAAGCTCAGCTTCTAGGGTGGATGGCCTGTGATAGACATGTTATCCAGGTACTCTGGATCAGAGGTTTAAACCATGGAGTCCATATGGAATAATAGCATTATGGAATAACAGCATATGGAATATATGCATATGGTATATCAAAATCTAATGGAAAACTAGGAAATACAACGTTTGATGTCAAACTGGAATGGGAACAGGAACTCTGTATGAATATTACAGGATGAATGGCTGAATATTTGGAGGAAACAACATTCCTCAAAATCTGTGTGAACTTGGAGAGAACACTGTTGGAAAAAATATAATCAGATTCTTTATTACTCTCCAAATTACAAACAAATGTCTGTCTATTGACCATACTGGAGGAAATGTGGGCAGTAACTGTAAACCGCTCCATGTATTCTGTCTGGACATTGTACCGCTGTGGGGAAATGTCCACCTGGTGACGGTCAACATGTTGTGTACGACCACTAAGTCCTGTTTGTGTCTCTACTTTGGTCACATGACACGGGTGTCTGAAGACTCTGCTGGCAGCAGTAAAAAGGCTTTCACAAAGAGATGCACTCCATAGAAGCACCATGAAGATGATGGTGAACATTGTGAGTGAAATATATGAGATGGAGCTGTTGACCCACAGGATGAGACCAAGAGGAGCGATGTGGAGAAGTGGACGATGATCACCCGTCAACAATAGATGAGAACACCTGAATGTTTCTCAGGACTTGTTTTGTTTTTGAGCGGACGGAGCAAAGTAGACCCTTTTTGTTGTGGTTATTATTGTTTGTTTTTCATTTCTGTTTATATGTGTTCTGTTCGCGGTGAAAACACTGAGTAGTCAAACACCCAGTAAACACCAACAGTACTTTGTCACATTACTCTTCAGGCCACGCTGCAGCTCTGACTCAGAGGAACATGCCGGTCTCCAGCCGATTGAAAGCCGTCGGTAAGGATCCTCCACTGCATGATCAGATTAATGATGCAGCGATCACACCAACACTAGACAAAGAGGCCAACTAACCAGCCACACACTATAGATGTGATCAACAGATGATTTCCCTTATTAATAAGCCCATAATGTTTATTTACAGGACTCTGTTGTGCCTTAATGGAAATAAACACACACTGATTTAAAATCTGTTTATTTAAAACGGTTCTTGACAAACAGACGCAGGAACCTTCTGGTAACAGCGTTGCTTTAAAACCATGCTACACACATCAAAGTGGAAATGGAAAAAGGATAGTATGTTTTTACAAGGTTAAGTTTTGGTGGGAGAAGATGCATTTGACTGAAGATCTAGGTGAAGTGACAGTGAGCAGGTGCTTTAAACACACAAGTACCAGTGACAGGTGTCTCTATGACTGGACCTCATTCAAAGGACTTCATGACAGGTGAGACCAGAATGGTACCTTGCTTTGTGTTACCTCATGTTACTCAGTACTAAATTTCACTTTTAATGTTTAATAAAGAAAGCCCCAAATTCTCAACACAAACAGCTGTTATGGGACTTTGCTGAATATATAAGTAAATAAAGTACATGATCAGAGAACACCTGTTTAAAAGACATTAACAAGACTGAGAGAGTCTGACCATGTAGTTCAGACCATGTGGGAGCAGACCGTGTTGGATGTTCAGGAGGAACATCTCTCAGTTAGTACTTCCACAGTATTGAGTTACCAAGCGCTCTGGATATCTGTGCTAGTGAGAACAGCGCTCTGGATATCTGTGTTAATGAGAACAGCGCTCTGGATATCTGTGCTAGTGAGAACAGCGCTCTGAATATCTGTGTTAATGAGAACAGCGCTCTGAATATCTGTGTTAATGAGAACAGCGCTCTGAATATCTGTGTTAATGAGAACAGCGTTCTGGATATCTGTGCTAGTGAGAACAGCGCCGGAGGCTCGATGCTGCAGGACCAGCCTCCGTCCAGCTGCTCGAGTGCCATCAGACTGGCAGCATAGAGATCTACTCATTGTCTACTCTGAGGGTCTGGACCTGGTTTGACATATTACTGAGCCGTTGTTTGAGTTTACGCTGGGAAGAGTCGTATTGGGCTGTCAACTTTCTAAATTTGACCGTCATGACCTCCAAACTGGCTTCAACCTGATTGACTTTGTTCTCCAAGTCTTTGGCGTCAGTAGCAGCGACCAGTGACTCATCTATTAGATTGTCTTTCATCAGGATGGACTTCCCCTTCTCCTCCAGCACGTTCTTAGCATCAGGGTACTCAATGAGAGCCTCCATCAGGTCGTCTTTGGACAGGGCAAACAGATCAGAGTAGCCCACACTTCGGATGTTGGCTGTTCTTCGGTTCCCTGCCTTACTGCCCTTGATCCCGAGGATGCTGATTTCTCCAAAGTATGCCCCGTCACTGAGGACCACAAACTGTGTGACCCCATCATCTGCTACTACAGCCAGCTTCCCTCCTTTGATGATATACATTTCCCTGCCAATGTCCCCCTTCTTACAGATGTAGTCTCCAGGACTGAAGACTTGAGGCTGAAGTTTAAGGACCAACTCAATGAGCAAACCTGCTTCACAGTCTTGGAAGATCCGCACTTTTTTTAATGTCTCCAGATGTACGTTGATGGCTATCTCCGCCTTGAGCTTGTCTGGCAGGTTCTTCAGCACCTGCTTCTCATCACAGGTTTTCTCCTCTGTCCACAGGTAGTCAAACCACTTCACCACTCTTACCTCCAGATCTTTCGTGACCTTCCGAAATTGCATGTATTGCTTTATAGAGTCAATCTTAGCCTGGAACTCTACTCGTGCAGCGCTCATGTTGGAAATCATGGCACCAACATTGCCTACAATTGTAGCAAAGATTAGAACCCCAGTAAGGAAGTCCGCTACCACAAAAAAGTACTCAACGTCTCGGACTGGGGGTGGTGTCTCCCCAATAGTGGTCAGGGTAAGAGTGGACCAGTAGAAGCAGTAGATGTACTGCCTGGCCAGGCGAGCAAACTCCGGATTATTTCCGCTTGGATATACCCAGGTGTCTGAGCCAAAGCCGAGCACCTTGGAGATGGCAAAGTAGAGGCAAGCGTTCCAGTGAATAATGATTATGATGTAAAGCACAAGATTACCAATTCGGAAGATGTTGGGGAAGTTGGTTCGCGTTTCCGTCCGGTCAAAGAACTCAAAGAGTCGGCCTAACCTAAAGAGACGGTTGAACCTCCACTCTGGGTTGTTGATTCCAATTTTGAGGAATATTATATCTGTGGGAATCAGTGATATGATGTCTAGTCTGAACTGCCGTGTCTTCATGTACTTTTCTTTCAGGACCTTTGCATCCCTTACAAGAAGGCCCTGCTCCAGAAAACCTGTTGACACATTGGAATCAGTAATAGCATTAGCATTAGCACACAATCCAAGTTTCCTTTACTTTGCACAAATTCAGCAGAGCTCCTGTCACTGACCTGTCCTGGCTCTCACGAAGGTGTCAATGCAGTAGAAGCCATCTGAGGTGTAGTCCAAAGCCATCCACAGCGTTAAGTTTCCATACTGCAGTTCATTGAAACAAGACCTACAGGGAAGCACAACCATGACAAAGACCTGGGAACAACAATGAGGTACAGAGGAAAGACACCATGAGGTCAGACCTGGCCACCAGCAGCATCAGGTTGTAGAACACTGGGATGGATACGGTCCACAGCCAGTAGTAGTACGTATCTGTGGCGGGGTCCATGATCCACACCTCCTTTCTGAATGACAAGGGATGCTTTTGTGAATACCTCTTGTTTATACTGAGCAAAGAGAGGTACATACAGGTTGCATCTACATCAGTAGACTGGGGTTCAAGTATTACATTGGTATCATTATTGAAGAACTTGACCCTGTGTCCAGCCCTACTTGTACTGGAAACTACTGACGACACGAGTCACTGCCACGTCTAGAAAGTATGAACCTCTGGTTAGAATCCACTGTCTCTCCAAACAGACCGACACAGGTTTAGAGCTTTAATTTGACCTGGTCGTGCTAAAGATGTTAGCTCAGAGCTCCTGAGAGAGGAGACTGTTGTCGTGTTGCCACTGATACCATACTGACTTCATGTTTGAAACAGAATTGTTCCTGAAATGAAATAACAATATTCTTACAGCTGTTTCCAAAGGAATGACACCTACACATTACTCATCTGGTGTGGATGAATTTAGTTCAAATCATTTTAAATTAAAGTTAAGATTTTAAAGTTCCTAAAGATACAAAATCTGACAGAATTTTGAGCAAATGTGTGTAAACCATGAACAAGTTTTCTAAAATGTCCGTTTGATGGAAAGTTGCAGCCATAAAAACTCACGGTTCTTCTTTCTTATCATCCTTTTTGTCGTCTTTCTTGTCGTCTTTCTTGTCGTCTTTCTTATTATCCTTTTTGGGTTCCTCTGTCTTGCCATCTTTTTTCCTGTAAATGTCCAGAAACAGAGGCAGGTGACATCAACGTTTTGATGCTACATTCAGTCGTGTGAGGGAGCCTGAAGGGGGCGCTGTGACACAGGGAACACTGCAGGGGACGTCACAGGCAGCAGTCTGTGGTCAGGGCCAGCTGCCATTGCTGCAGCCAGTGAGGAGTTTCAGTTTAATACAAGCTTTGGTCCGAACAAAGAAGATGTGTTTGGCTCCCTGCTGCCCTGCCGTCCCTTCACTGGACACTGAGTCAGGACGCCGGTACCGTCAGGTTTACAGTCCTGCTCAGCTCACACATACCAAAGAGTCACAGAAGTGGCTTCCTTGAACTTAGACTCCTGCTCCTACGTGATCACAGGATTCTCCCTCACCAGCTCATGTCGTTCAGGTTTGGCTCTAAACAACATGGCTGATAATGATCAGACACCTCTATCCACTGCTGTTGAAGCAGTCTGGGAGTAACAGCAGGTCAACAGATCCCATCGACCCTGCTCTGCACTGTCTACAAGACAGTTCTTTCACCCGCTCCTGAAAAGTCAAATTCACTTGGGCGAGTCAAAATGTGCTGCATGTATTCAACAAATGAACCCTTTGATGTACCAAGAACATCAGATTGTGTTGAGTTGTGTGTAATCTCTTTAGTGGTGTGTACATGTCGTGCAGCAGATGGAACGCTGTCTATAATACATCACTGCTGTGTGCAGGAACCCTCTTACCCGTCATTGTTGTTGCAGTTGTTCATGTTTGGAGCCGACCGACCAGCACTGGAAGACAAACAGAAGCGTGCATGTGTTGTGACCGAGTAGCAATGAATGTAAACAAGATGTCCAACATGTCTGCCAGTAATCCTGACGGCGACACACTGTAGAGTCACAGCCACACGCCTGCTGCTCATGACAGATGGAACCGCTATGAACAATCGCATGATGCTGATGATGAAGACTGTATGGATATCATCACACAGCCCACAGCAATAACCCTCCACTCACAGGGTCTGAGCAGAACACCATGAAGACCCTCCTCAGTGCTCTCTTCTCATTGGACACTGAGACATGAGAGAAGTGTTCCATCGGAGGAGGGCTTCTGGTTTGCCTCTATGACATTCTGCCATACCTTTATTCCTCCTACATGTCCTCCCTTTGGGTTCTAACCCCACCAAAGGTAAAGTCCGATCCAGCTCAGGTGCAGTAAAGTAGATGTAAGGAGGAAAAGCAATACATTATGCAGATGATGTGAATGTTTGGCCATAAAGACAGCAACAGACTGCTCTCTCCGTCTCAGCCGGTTGACCGATGCTCCTCTGCCTCTTCTTCCGGGTCTGGTTGGGTCGGCCCTCATTGGACAGAGCAGTCTGCCACATGAACAATGTAATGCACCCAAGTGAAAGAATGACACGTCTGTTTTAAATATAGCCCACGTTCAGCCGTTCACTATAAAAATGTTCTTATTCTAGAGTATTGACTGGGACGTGCTTGCAGGTGTCCAGCTCACCTGCTCCTCATGTCGTCCTCGGCCGGCCGGCTGCTGAGGCCGGACTCTGCAGGACCAACACTGCTCTTCCCAAAGGGCATCATGTGGGACAACCTTGGAAAATATCAAAATGACCTCACTTTGTTTATGAGCAGACACACAGGAACGCATGCTGGGACAGTATGGGCACAGTCTGCAGATCACTGTTTAAATAAAGGGTTAGGTTCCAGTATCAATGTAAAATCACAAAGTACATTATGGGCATGAGTGGAGGCTCTGTGGTCTCTGAGAGGAGTCTGAGAACATGGAGGTCCTCAAGCAGAGCAGCATTAGCAGGAACAAGTCAATACAGCAGACACTCAGGAGGCTTTCTGACAATTGGGAAATGAGAATAGCTGCAAGACCAAATCTGAGTTTTCTTAATTCACTGAACATAAATCATTTAGTTTTGAAAATAACAATGATTACAATCTGAATGTAATTCTGAGTCTCAGTTTAATAATCTAAATGTGGACTTTCTCAATCATACACTTTAACCTTGGGCCCCTGAGACATGTCAGCATCTCTTTGGCCCCCTGAGACATGACAGCGTCTCTTTGGGCCCCTGAATCCATTGAGACTTCTAATAATCATATTTGACATAAACTCATAAGCTGTTTGCACCTTTAAGAACCTGAACTCAGTCACATTATTGTTGTTATGAGTCCTAACTGGGTGGTGTCTCTCACACACACACGCACACACACACACACACACACACACACACACACACACACACAAAACACACACAGCGCTGGATCCTCTCCCTGACCCTGAGCACCGGTACTCAGCCTCAGCGTTCCTGGACACCAGGTCCTCTTCCGTTCATCCGGTCCAGAGGAAGACCAGCAGCCTGGGACTAAGGAACTAAGGGACTAAGGGAATAAGGGACTGAGGGACCGAGGGACCAAGGGACCAAGGGACAAAGGGACCATCAGATCAGCAGGTCTCTTAGCACTGCTCACTCAAATCCTTCACTCAGATTACATCGGTTAAAATTAGATTGTCCACCCGGTGTGTCTTGTTGGGCTCAGGAATCACACTGTAACATAAAAACAATCACTACACACTGCGGGAACTGGGCTTACCTGGATGTGATGACGATGATGATGATGATGATGATGATGATGAGAAGCAGTTCAGACAGTGAAGAAAAGTCGCGGTGAGCTCTGAATGAATCTCATAGTGTTCCTTGTTCCTCTTCACATCAACATGAGGCTCAGACTGAGAGAGGAAAGATCTGTCTCTGGAGAGACGGTCCTTCTGTTCATCACTCTGCAATCACTGTGAGGGGGGGAGGAAGAGGAGGAGGAAGAGGAGGAAGAAGAGGAGGAGGGGGAGGAGCAGAAGGAGGAGGAGGAAGAGGAGATAGAGGAGGAGCAGGAGGAGGAAGAGGAGGAATCATTTTCTATGGCTTTAAACTGAGAATCAGCTAGCTGAGTTGACAGTCTATCAATATCATGACACAAAACAAGATATTGTCCCAGATGTTTAATAATCGTACAGTTTACCGTGTTGGAATGTGAATGTTTCTCTGTGATTTCTGAGCTTATTTCAACTGAATTACATTCTAATATGAATTGTATACAAAACCGATGTCTTTTTTTGACAATGAACACATGCATGACATCATTCTGTTGGGTGAAGAATCATTTGATGTCTTCTATATGAATATCCCAACAGATCAACGGACCGGAGGGAGTGAAGTCACCTCTTTATTTAAACCCTTCCAGGCTGAGTAAAGCCTCTTAGTGCAGCTAAGTGAGGCATCAGACCCGGCAGCTAATCTCAGTGAGAGGATCAGCATCCTCTTCCCTTCTACTCAATTCCTCTCACCTATGTTTGCATGAAGCCCGTCGAGCGCTCACACCAAACTCACACCAAATCACACCAAACTCACACCAAATCACACCTAAATCACACCAAATCACACCTAGCTTACACCAAACTCACACCAAATTCACACCAAATCACACCAAATCACACCAAACTCACACCAAATCACACCAAATCATACCAAACTCACACCAAATCACACCAAACTCATACCAAATCACACCTAACTCACACCGAATCACACCGAATCACACCAAACTCACACCAAATCACACCTAACTCACACCAAATCACACCAAACTCACACCAAATCACACCAAATCACACCTAACTCACACCAAATCACACCTAAATCACACCTAACTCACACCAAATCACACCAAACTCACACCAAATTCACACCAAATCACACCAAACTCACACCAAATCACACCAAACTCACACCAAATCACACCAAACTCACATCAAATCACACCTAACTCACACCAAATCACACCTAAATCACACCAAATCACACCAAACTCACACCAAATTCACACCAAATCACACCAAACTCACACCAAACTCACACCAAATTCACACCAAATCACACCAAACTCACACCAAATCACACCAAACTCACACCAAATCACACCAAACTCACACCAAATCACACCTAAATCACACCAAATCACACCTAGCTTACACCAAACTCACACCAAATTCACACCAAATCACACCAAATCACACCAAACTCACACCAAATCACACCAAATCATACCAAACTCACACCAAATCACACCAAACTCATACCAAATCACACCTAACTCACACCGAATCACACCGAATCACACCAAACTCACACCAAATCACACCTAACTCACACCAAATCACACCAAACTCACACCAAATCACACCTAACTCACACCAAATCACACCTAAATCACACCTAACTCACACCAAATCACACCAAACTCACACCAAATTCACACCAAATCACACCAAACTCACACCAAATCACACCAAACTCACACCAAATCACACCAAACTCACATCAAATCACACCTAACTCACACCAAATCACACCTAAATCACACCAAATCACACCAAACTCACACCAAATTCACACCAAATCACACCAAACTCACACCAAACTCACACCAAATTCACACCAAATCACACCAAACTCACACCAAATCACACCAAACTCACACCAAATCACACCAAACTCACACCAAATCACACCTAAATCACACCAAATCACACCTAGCTTACACCAAACTCACACCAAATTCACACCAAATCACACCAAATCACACCAAACTCACACCAAATCACACCAAATCATACCAAACTCACACCAAATCACACCAAACTCATACCAAATCACACCTAACTCACACCGAATCACACCAAATCACACCAAACTCACACCAAATCACACCTAACTCACACCAAATCACACCAAACTCACACCAAATCACACCAAATCACACCAAATCACACCTAACTCACACCAAATCACACCTAAATCACACCTAACTCACACCAAATCACACCAAACTCACACCAAATCACACCAAACTCACACCAAATCACACCTAACTCACACCAAATCACACCAAACTCAAACCAAACTCACACCAAATCACACCAAATCACACCTAACTCACACCAAATCACACCTAAATCACACCTAACTCACACCAAATCACACCAAACTCACACCAAATTCACACCAAATCACACCAAACTCACACCAGATCACACCAAACTCACACCAAACTCACATCAAATCACATCAAACTCACACCAAATCACACCAAACTCACATCAAATCACACCTAACTCACACCAAATCACACCTAACTCACACCAAATCACACCAAACTAACACCAAACTCACACCAAACTCACACCAGATCACACCAAACTCACATCAAATCACATCAAACTCACACCAAATCACACCAAACTCACACCAAATCACACCAAACTCACATCAAATCACACGTAACTCACACCAAATCAGACCAAATCATGTTTTGTAGATCTGAAATGTGTTTGTGTTTTTATTTGCTGGTTTCCATCGTGTCGTGGAGAGGCTGCAGGGCAGATATCACAGTGTCACTTGTGAAATCTGTCTTTAAAAAATTAATAAAGCCAACTTGAATCAACCTTTGCTATACATGTACACATGCAACACGAGTACTAGTACTCTCTCTTCATTCCTCTCTCCTCATTCCTCTCTCCTCCTTCCTCTCTCTTCATTCCTCTCTCCTCATTCCTCTCTCCTCCTTCCTCTCTCCAGGTTTCTCTTGGTGGAACCCTCTTCTGTGCCGGTTCAACCCGGTGAGATTATCTGCTGTCATGAGATTAGAGTTAATCTGTTGGAGGTAAGAAGGGATGGATCATAATTCATACTGATGGAAACCTGTTGGTGTTACAGCAAGAATGTTTTTAATGACATTTATATTCATCAAAAACCGGATTTGAGGAACTCAATAAACATATTGCATGTTATGACAAACTATTATTCACTATTTAAATGTGTCAAAGAGTGTTTTGTTGCATCGTATTATTGTAAACATGGGCTATAGAATGTTCATTAGTATTGTTAGTACAGTATAATGCATTACATGTATCACATTGGTAGCATTCGTTTTCATTCAATTTCAGCCATACTGTGTTCACTGGTTATTAAAGGAGTTCTGAGGGGAAGATCATAACCTGTGAACATACAGACCAGTAATACCATGTCATACAACGATGATGTCACTTCCTGCGTGACCCAGGGTGAATGTGTGTCTCCACTGCTACTGCTGTCAGGACATATATCACGGCCTCCTGTGCATTCATAATTGCTGCTTTGGGTGCGCTTGTTGTCTCCAGGGTCTCCCAGGATGCACTGCTCACTGAATCAGCTCTCGGTCATTATCAGTGATTCTCTTGGCGCCATGAGACCAACCCTCCCATGGAACCAAGAGAACCGCACATCACATAACGGCTTGCATAACGTTCCATTGTTTCTTTAGATGAAGTGCCCTCTAGGACCCCCGTACATGGAAAACATCACAAAGTACTCTAGTCTGCCACGGAATCCTTTGATATGAAGAATAACAGAAATACTTTTGTAATGCAGAGTGAACACAATGAGGACCGATGGGGACAGACTGGTGTGAAGAACCCATGTGACACAAAGGTTAGGAACACCGTGAAGAAGTGACCTCCTTTCCTCTGGACAACACACTGAGTGAAGAGACTGAATGAATCAAATGAGATTAAGACCAGCGCTCCATGCTGCTGCTTCATCTCTGCTGTCATCAACTCCCAGTAGATGATGGTGCGTTAGAAAGATGCTGACAAACAAGACCAATTAGAGGAATTACAGCCTCAGCTTCTCTCAGCTTCACGTGCCTCCCACTGGACCGTGTGTCATGGCTGCTCTCCATCTTCCTCCACCATGCACCTGCAGGCCAGGTCACCTCAGGTCACCTCAGGTCACTCCAGGTCACCTCAGGTCAACTCAGGTCACCTCAGGTCACCCCAGGTCACCCCAGGTCACCTCAGGTCACCTCAGGTCACCCCAGGTCACCTCAGGTCAACTCAGGTCACCTCAGGTCACCCCAGGTCACCCCAGGTCACCTCAGGTCACTCCAGGTCACCTCAGGTTACCCCAGGTCACCCCAGGTCACCTTAGGTCACCCCAGGTCACCTCAGGTCACCTCAGGTCACTCCAGATCACCTCAGGTCACCTCAGGTCACCCCAGGTCACCTCAGGTCACCTCAGGTCACCCCAGGTCACCTCAGGTCACCTCAGGTCACCCCAGGTCACCCCAGGTCACCTTAGGTCACCCCAGGTCACCTCAGGTCACCCCAGGTCACTCCAGAGGTCCAGGCTGCTGAGAGGAGGAACCGGTGTCTCTGTGAGAGTCACTTTCTTTGACTTCTCCAGTGCATTTAACACCATCCAACCACTGCTACTGGATGAGAAGCTGCGGGTGGTGGGGGTAGACTCGTCCACCCTCTCCTGGATCACTGACTACATCACAGGCAGACCACAGTTTGTCAGAATGGGCCGTGTGCTGTCTGGGACGGTGGTCAGTGATGTTGGAGCCCCACAGGGAACTGTTCTGTCTCCCTTCCTGTTCACCCTGTACACCACTGACTTCCAGTACAACACAGAGTCATGCCATCTGCAGAAGTTCTCTGATGACTCTGCGGTGGTCGGGTGTATCAGGGATGGACGGGAGGAGGAGTACAGGGCAGTGGTGAGTGACTTTGTGGAGTGGGCGGGTGAGAATCACCTGCTTCTGAACGTGGCCAAGACCAGAGAGATGGTGGTCGACTTCAGGAGGAAGACAACAGCTCCGAGTCCTCTGAGTGTTCTGGGAGAGGACGTGGACACAGTGGAGGAGTACAGGTACCTGGTGTCTCCATCACAAGGTGGAGGAGTACAGGTACCTGGTGTCTCCATCACATGGAGGAGGAGTACAGGTACCTGGTGTCTCATCACATGGAGGAGTACAGGTACCTGGTGTCTCCATCACAAGGTGGAGGAGTACAGGTACCTGGTGTCTCCATCACATGGAGGAGGAGTACAGGTACCTGGTGTCTCATCACATGGAGGAGTACAGGTACCTGGTGTCTCATCACATGGAGGAGGAGTACAGGTACCTGGTGTCTCATCACATGGAGGAGGAGTACAGGTACCTGGTGTCTCATCACATGGAGGAGTACAGGTACCTGGTGTCTCATCACATGGAGGACTACAGGTACCTGGTGTCTCATCACATGGAGGAGTACAGGTACCTGGTGTCTCATCACATGGAGGAGTACAGGTACCTGGTGTCTCATCACATGGAGGAGTACAGGTACCTGGTGTCTCATCACATGGAGGAGTACAGGTACCTGGTGTCTCATCACATGGTGGAGGAGAACAGGTACCTGGTGTCTCATCACATGGTGGAGGAGTACAGGTACCTGGTGTTTCCATCGACAGCCAACTGAACTGGAAGGCCAACATCAACGCTGTGTACAAGAAGGGGATGAGTCGACTCTTTTTCCTGAGGAAGCTTGGGTCCTTCAATGTGTGCAGAAGATGCTGGAGATGTTCTACCAGTCGGTGGTGTCCAGCGCCCTGTACTTCTCCATCGTCTGCTGGGGAGGATCACTGGAGCCGGTGACACCAACAGACTTAACAAGCTAGTGAAGAAGGCCGGCTCCATCATCGGCTGGAGCAGGTGGTGGAGAGGAGGACGCTGAAGAAACTTTTGTCCATATTGGACAACCTGGACCACCCTCTCTACCACCTGCTGCAGGGCCAGAGGAGCACTTTCTCTAAGAGGTTCCTCACGCTCCGCTGCAAGAAGGACCGTTACAGGAGAACATTCCTGCTGACAGCAATACGGCTCTACAACAAGTCACCGCTTGCTGGATCCTCTGTGAATTAAACACTGTACATGTTTATAGTTATCTACACTTAACATATCATATTACAGACATTATTTGCATTGTTGCACTCTCCTGTTGTTGTTATTTTTATTTGTTATTTTTATTTTTGTGTTGGCCTCCGCCAGGGCTGCCCTTCATCACCGGTCCTGTTCCTGACCTTCATGGACAGGACATCTAGCGTGGAGAGGATCCGGATCGGGAGTCTCGAGATCGCCTCTCTGCTGTTCGCGGATGATGTGGTCCTGTTTGCCTCTCGGACCGTGACCTCCAGCATTCACTGGGGCGTTTTGCAGCGAGTGTGAAGCGGCAGGGATGAGAGTCAGAACCTCCACACCTGAGCCATGGTGCTCTGCTGGAAACCAGTGGATTGCTCCCTCCAGGTGGGACGGAGTGCTGCCCCAAGAGAAGGAGTTCAAGTACCTCGGGGTCTTGTTCTCCACTGAGGGTCAGGTGGAGCGGGAGATGGACAGAAGGATCAGTGCTGCAGTGAAACAGGTGAAGAGGAGCAGAGGTTTCATGTGCTTTGTTTCACACTGTTCAGTGAGTTACTGTGGCCTGATAGTGTGATGTCATTCTCCTGCTTCATTCCTGATATCTGAAGCCATGTGAACATACTCGCTGTCTTCCTCTTCCTCTTCCTCCACACTGCCTCCATCTTTACAACTGTATCCCAAACAGACTTCATCAAGAGTTATCCATCCATTCATGTTCCCTTCGTCCTCAGAGTCATGCATGGCTGGGAGCTGGAGAGACAGGAGAGACAGCCGGCCTCTAGAATACCTCTGTACTGTCACCTGCAACCAAACAAGTGGATCACAGAGAGCAGTGTAACAGCACCCCCCTCTGGCAGGGAGGAGCATTTCATAGACATGTTGTAGATGTGTTGTGTGACAGAGGAATACTCGCATGAGGACATTAACACCTGTCACTAAACAATAATGTAATAAAAAGTAATACTAATTGAAGGAATATCTTTCTCACATCACATGGTGACTCAAACCAAGTATTCCCCAGTGGGCAATAAAGTACATTTGTATTTACTGTCAGCAAAACAGCTGTATATCATGGCTCTTTGGTCAATACATTAGTTATTGTTAATGTTACATAATTGCACAACTATAGCTACATTTAGGTATTACATGTTGGCTGCTATACACTGCACAAACCAGCAGATGTCAGTGTTCAGCCGCTTCTGAGTTCAGTGGAGGTCTAAAGAATGATCCATAACGCCATTTTCTTTTTTACATAACTCCATATTCATCTAACATATTAGGCACAATGATGCATACCATGTGCTGCCAACAGTCCTACAGTCCCAGATTATCCAACACATCACAAGTGTCAGCGTAGTATTCATGTGCTTCAGAAATATCCACCACAGTTTATTTTATATAGCCCAGAATCACAAATACAAGTTATCCTCAGAGCTTTACAGTCTGTAACACAACATCCTGTCCTGGGACCTCACATCGGATCAGGAAAAACTCCCCCAATAAAGATAATAAAAACCCTTTCACAGGGAAAACAGGAAGAACCTTCAGGAGAGCAACAGAGGAGGATCCCTCTCCCCGGATGGACAGAAGCAATAGATGCATCAGCAGGGACATGGCAGGAGGTAGGAGACAGGAGGCAGGAGGCAAGATACAGGATGCAGGAGACAACAGACAAGATATATATATATATATATATATATATATATATATATATATATATATATATATATATATATATATATACACACACACACATATTTAGTGTGTGTATATACAGTATATATAAATAATACCTTTCAGGGAGGGTCAACACTTCCTGAAACATTGGGCCTCGGTCAGTGTTGACCAGTAAGTTGCGCATTATCACTGACAGGTGATGATGCGCAACTTACTGTACCTGTTTATAGAAGGCAGAGCATTGCATTCTGGGAGATAAACGGTTTTGTTTCCTTGTCAGAACCTGGAGGGCCCTAGATGGTGGCCAGATGTCAAACAATGCCCATAAATAGTATATGAACCTGAGACCCCAGCAGCCAATGCATGCTGGGAAAACACATAATGATCAGATGAAGTGGTTCAGAATGAACACTTCAAAAGAACTGAAGACGAACACACAAGAGAAAGGTCCATTATGACTTTATTTGTTTCTATCTTTGATTAAAGGACAAAGCTGGATGAAAAGGAGGAGAGTTGACCGATGTTAAAGGGTTTACATCAACATGAAGTCCTAAGGATTAAAGCACATCAGTTATCGTCTACTGCTCCTGGGGCAGGTGGTCCAGGACCTGGAGGTCTGCTGCCCTCCTGCTACAGCTCTACATTCATGAGGTAACCACGGGGGTTGCTAGGCGACACATTGACTTAGCACTTAACATGATGACATTCTAACAACCAGCACTGCATTGCTTCTGATAGACTCACTTTGGTATTGCATTTATACACCACAATGTTCTGCAAACAAACTAAACGTACAACTGCATGAACATAACATTCTTCACCGGGTTAAAGGCTGAAACATTCAGTTACACCAGGCTGCGATGAAGAGAAACTCGTCTTCGCCACGGAGTCAGCGCCACACAGCTCTACATCCAGCTCAAAGCAAACGTTAAGGCATGAAACCAAGAAATGAACCGTCACACTTAGAGGATTGAAGCAAAAAGAGATCAGATGTAAAAGAGGAATAAAAAGAGTGCAGCCTTTTCCTTACACAGATAAGAAGAGTTGCACCATGTAAAACTATTTAAATTATGAAGTGGGAGTGTGTTCAGGTCACACACACACACACACACACACACACACACACACACAGTGCTCAGAGGAAAAGAGGACTAGCAGGGTTTGGAAGGACCCGTTTTTGCGACTAATGCAACTCAACTATGTAGTGGAAGCACAGAAGGCAGCGCTACGCAGAGAGACAACAGGTGAGTTACACGGCACAGAGCAATGGCACAGAGCAATGTCACAGAGCAATGTCACAGAGCAATGTCACAGAGCAATGTCCCACAGCTGCTGGAAAAGTCTCATTTACAGCTGAATAAATAGTTATTAGGCAGATTGCTACTTTTCCTCTAAATGACATTCTAACGCTAGACAGAAGTGATGAACGCAGACAAGATTACACATCGGTCCCCTAGCAGGTATTTCCTTTCATTTATTCATTCAAGACTATTTGTGATTGGCTGAAGCGTACAGCCCGCCCCCTACGTCGATCTGTGTCTAGTGGAGGGCTGGGGGCTACGGTCCTGGGGCCGGTCATAAACTGCTAACAGTAAACTTGATGTCAAAGCGTCCCTGGTAGCGGTCTTTGTCGCTGTACTTAATGTTGTCTCCGTACACTTTGCACTCGATGCGCAGCTCAGTGTTCATGGTCAGGTTGGTGAACTGGATGGCCACCAGCGGCTGCAGGTACTGCGGGTGCAGCAGCTTGCCGTAGTACGGGTAGTACTGCAGGGGGAAGCCGCCGCCGATGCCGTAGTACTTGATGTCCCCGATTTTACCGGCATCCTCCTCTCTCTGGAAGGACGGAGAGACAAGTGTGTGAAAGGACGACCACACACACACACACACACACACACACACACACACACACACACACACACACACACACACACACACACACACACACACACACACACACGGGCGTACCTTGTTGGTGCAGTAGATGGGCATGACATTGGGCTGCACCTTGTACTGAGCCTCTTCAGGGATGCTTTCATTGGAGGTAGGAGGCTGCACAACAAACACCAGTTACGAGGTGGACTGACTCCATACAACTCTTTTATTCAGATACAACTTGTGCTTCAGTAAAACCTATTTTATACCAGTTGGACGAATACACAATGCATTGTGAAGCTGAGCTCTGGCTCTCATTGGCACCATAGCCCCTGCTAGTTAACCAGCAGGTTAACCAGCAGGTTAAGTCGTCCACAAAAGTGCCCAGCACATGCTGGCGGTGGACTGGAGCTCCTCTGTGCCCCTCAGCTGGCGGGTTGGTTCCACCACATCTCCCTGCCTGCAAGGCCCTGATCAGACTGAACGGGTAACTGGGAAATAGATTTAAACGACCCTTCTTTTTATTCTGGTCCCGGGACAGAGGGTGTTGCATGTGGACAGGTTGTGAGGCCCTGAGGATAATGTGTGATTCTGGCTTCGTTTAAGTCTCTGAAGGGCACTACGATGTACGACGTGAGGTTCTTGTGACCGATGGGGGCGGCCTTGATGACCTTCATGAGCGGGGCCCTCGGCTTGAGGGGCCGGGCCCCTGCCTCTCGTCCCCTGACACTGCTACTTTCGCAATGTCTTGACTTTTTGTCTCCAACAAAACATAACTTAGAATAGACTTATAGACTTCTACATTAAAGTTACCTTTGGAGGGAAGTTGACGATCCTGTTGAGCTTCACTATCAGGCAGGGCTTCCCCTCTTTGAAACCAAACTCGCGGTCCTCAAGGCCGGAGCAGGGGCCCAGCAGGGTCCTGGAGAAGCGGCAGGCCTTCCTGATGCCCACGTCGCTCTCCAAGTCGCCCCTGTTCTTGTACTCTGCCGGCTCCTCTGGAGGGAGTGAAGGGATACGTGGTGAGGCCCTCCACATGCCCTCCTCCCCTCTGGGAGGCGCTGTAGAAATCTGTTCCAGGACCAGCAGGCTCAGGAACAGCTTCTTCCTCTCAGCGCTCCACTTACTAAACTCCGCTCCACGCTGACATAATTCATTATTTACCTCGTCACTTTTCTGGTCAGATGCTAAACTGCAGTACTTTTACTCTCTGAATTATAGGGTTAGATTATTGATTAATTGATTCTGGGCCGGTGGGACTTAACACCTACCTCCACATTCCTCGAACTTCATCTGGTCCCTCTGCAGCTCCTCGTCATACTTGGCCAGGAAGTTCTTCAAGGCCTTCGTGTAAGGCAGGTAGGACCCCAGGTCATTGAGGTTGAAGAACACTTCATTTTTTTCGGACCGTGGGGTGTGAGAAAGGCCTGCGGAGACGACAGGTGATCAACAGTGATACTTCACGATGTATGGAACATGCATCTTTACACTGATCATCCATGATGTGAAAACAGTCAAAGAATCCTGACCCACAGAGACTGGGACGACTAGGTCACAGAACAGACCCTCATTTCTTCAGAAAGAAGAAAATGACAATCTCTGAAATTGGGATGCAAGACATTCAGGAACGCCGACTGTGGAAATACACTTTTTATTCTTTCAGATCCAGATGTGATCAATACGACTCGAGGATACAGATATGTCTTTCCAGTCCTGCAGTGTCTCTGTACTGGACTCAGGTGTCATGTGACTGGTGTAGGGCTGCAACTAACGATTATTTTAAAAATCGCTTAATCGGTTGATTATTTTTTCGATTAATCGATGAATCGGATAAAAAAGCAAAAATACATTACTTTCCAAACCTTTGTTCAAAAACAGAAGTGACAGTGCAAATTCACAGTGCAACACATGTTCAGAAAGCACAAACAGGTTGCTCCTTGAACATCCCTGAGCTGTTAATTAAACAAATTAGATTAAAATGGACCAACACTAAAAACATACACAAGTATGCTTTACATCTGCCTTTTTACTGTAATTGATCTCCTTAGAGCAGAGGCTGCTTTAGCATGCCCTGCTTTATCAATATGTATGAAACACTGGGACAGAGGGAAGCTGCACTGCTCCTCTCACGTCTGTTTTGACCTCCACCTCCAGGCCCAGCTCCATCTCAGCTCTGCATCAAGCTGCGCTACATATAGAGTCCTCTTCCTTAAACTATTTCATTCTGGGTCTCTTACGACCACGAAATCACGTTGTTGGCTAAGCCCAACTACGTGATTTGATTCATTCTACTTTGAGTAAAAAAACAACCTGCAGCCAGATCCTCCGGTGAGCCGATTAAACGTTAACGAGTGACTGGTGAACTGAACCAGACCGGGGGGTTACGGCATGTTTCACCACGTTACGGTTTTTTACAAGCAAGACTGAACTGTAACGGAACATAACGGAAGTTTAACGACAATACACAACCCAAACACATTAGCTAACGTGATAGCAAGCTGACTAGCTTCCATTAAAAACAAGTTTGAGGGAAATGAAGCCGCTGCAGACATCTTAACGCTGATTGGCCAAGACTCGAAACGTCACATCAAAGATGTTCTATTTTTGCTAAGATCACGACTTCAGCGTTTCTCAGTCTTTCACTCCAATCTCAGACACGCTGGCGGCTCTGTGCCCCTCTTTTTTTTTTTTTTCTCCGCGACTTTATGGCTGCCGTAATAATCGCGCGACACAACGAATCGATAATGAAATTCGTTGCCAACACTTTTGCTAATCGATTTTTATCGATTTGTTGTTGCAGCCCTAGACTGGTGCTTCAGCCAGTAGATGTTACATTTACACAGCCCACCGGGCCGTACACCAAGAGTTTCCAAAACAACATGCTGCCGTTTCCTGAGGGCCAGGTGAGCACATGAACCCACCATGTGTGGACTTCAGACAGGACCTCTGCATCGTCCTTCAGGCGTTCAGAGATTCAACATGCTGATGTATGTTGTTCATTATGAGAGAACGGTGTGTTGCTCCTGCACATACAGAGGGACTTCTTTAGTGATCTGTGGAATCAGCTTCCACTTTCAGTTCAGGGGGCAGACAGTCACCTCATTTAAGAGTAGACTTAAGACTTTCCTCTTTGATGGCACTTATAGTTAGGGCTGTTTCAGGCTTATAGTTAGGGCTGGCTCAGGTTTGTCCTGGTCTAGCCCCTAGACTGCTGGGGGACATCTTAGGATACACTGAGCTCCTCCTCTCCTCTTCTTTCTCTCCTTCTGGATAAATGATTGTCTCTTCAAGGCATATTACTAACTGTACTTTCTTTTTCCATGGATTCGTGGCTGCCTGGAACCAGGGGGAGGACCCCGGTCCTCCCCTTGGCCCTGCTGATGCAACCATGGCCCTGCTGATGCAACTGGCCTGGAGCCGATCCTGCCTACTGCCATGGCCCTGCTGATGGAACCGGCCTGGAACCAGTCCTGCCAGCTGCCATGGCCCTGCTGATGCCCCTCCTCTCTACCTCCTTCTGCTTAATGGATCGTGGCTATCTGGATCATGGACCATGCCTACTACTCATTATATGAATAATTTCTGTCACATTCATTGAATGTGCTGTAACTCTGCTACGTTATTCATTCTGGCCACATGACATCTATTGCTTCTGTCCATCCGGGGAGAGGGATCCTCCTCTGTTGTTCTCCCTCAGGTTTCTTCCCCTTTTTTCCCTGGGAAAGGGTTTTTACTATCTTTATTGGGGGAGTTTTTCCTGAGCCGATGTGAGGTCCCGGGACAGGATGTTATGTTACAGATTGTAAAGCCCTCCGAGGCAAACTTGTATTTGTGATGTTGGGCTATATAAAATAAACTGAATTGATCGGTTCTATGTCACTGAGGTTCAAAGGCGATTCTTGACCTTGGATCCAGCAGCTGAGAAAGCAATCACTAAAGGGCCCATCTAGTAGCTTTTGATGATTCTGCATGACCTTCATCGACCTTGTGGTGAGACGTTTCATCCAAACATATTACATGTATGTGCTAATGATGAGAAAGTCCAGCTTCCAACACTTGAGTGACCTGGAAACCGACAGGACCTCTGTGGCCTAGCCTTGGTAGCATACACACACACACACACACACACACACACACACACATACACACACACACACACACACACACACACACACACACAGGACTGTGCCACAGTGCGTTTTGCTTTCCGAGAGGCTACAGACGACCTTTGACACCCTGACAGACAGGAAGTGGTCTTACCAGGAGGAGAGACCCGGTCCTGCCAGGTGGGCTTGTAGTTGCTCAAGGTGAGCAGCAAGGCCTGGATGGTTCCGATGAAGATTCCAGCCAGGCAGCCGTAGAAGACGATATAGAACGCGATAATTTTGACTGTGGAGGAAAAAAGAAAAACAGAATGTCAGTACAGAGCGAGACAGAAGAGAAGACTTCCTCCAAGAGTCCTGAGAAGGTTTTAACAATCAGGGAATGACTTGAGGGGACAACTGGGCCATGAGGTGGAAATCAGTATCTAGTATGCAGCCGTTTTATATGATGTAATGCAATGATGCATTATTCTTTCACAGCTAGCTTTGAGGCACTAACATTGACGTCTAATGTGGTCGAACCGTAACAGTAGAAACCGTCATCTATTCATCTCTGTCCTCTACAGAGCTCTTCTGACCAGAGGTCAGTGCCGCACTCCATCACATCTGGGACCGGGTCTTCGGATCCTGGTTCTGGCTCCACAAGGTGCGCCTCAGGAGGGAGGAGCCTCAGCGGAGGGAGGAGCCTCAGCGGCTCATGGGATGCACAGACAGGAGCCTCACATGTGCTTCACCCTACAGCTGCACAGAGGACGCTACGCTTCAAAAGAACAGCTGCATTCTGGGGGATGCTGCTCCTCCATGAGGAGGCTGGTCTAGCAGGACCAGCACCAACACAGCCCAGAACCTCCTCCATCACCAAGTCTGACTTTCCTGATCACTTATTCTGTGTTGAAAAGAAAGATGTGAAGACCAAAGGAAGACTTCAGAGTTTGAATGAAATGTTGCATTGAAGAAGACGACTCCATGGAACGAAAGCTCTCTTAATAACTCGTCTTTGTTACGGCTCTCTTCATAAAGCGCTGCGTCAGCAACATGCTCAGAGGCTCCAGCACGAGGTCAGGAGCTACACACCAGCATTCACCCTCTAGACCAGCATTCACCCTCTAACAGGCCAGCATTCACCCTCTAACAGGCCAGCATTCACCCTCTAACAGGCCAGCATTCACCCTCTAACAGGCCAGCATTCACCCTCTAACAGGCCAGCATTCACCCTCTAACAGCCGACAGCTACACACTGTGGGAACACATTTACAGGAATGAGCTCACAGTACCAGGTAGTACTGCTCGTAGTACCAGGTAGTACTGCTCGTAGTACCAGGTAGTACTGCTCACAGTACCAGGTAGTACTGCTCACAGTACTCCTCATGGGACCACAGCAGCGCTGCTGGACTCCTCAGTGAGCCAGCTCTGCATGCAGTCTCTCCTTTTGCTGCATGAGACAAGGTCAAAAGGTCACAACCGCCTCCCTCAAGTCATGCATGACATCACGCGTGCTCGTCAGATCGAGGACACGATGCCTCCCAGCTGAGGAGCAGCGCCTCTCCTGACATTGTGCTGTAAAGGAGTAAAGCTCAAGGTGGACCCTTCAGCAGGAGGTCCTCCTCCCAGCCAGAGGCAGCAGCATCCTGGGGACCAGAGGACCAACAGGAGCCAGCCTCCCTCAGGGGGAGCTGCTGCTCAGCCGGACCGGGAGCTGGTACCGGGTCGGCTGAGCAGACCCGGGTCCCTGAAGAGGCTCTGCACCAGGTGTCTAACGGGCGGAGCAGCTGCGTGACATTGAGGAGCAGCAAGGACATGCGCAGTGGCGCCAGAGGAGACAAGGTCGCGCGGGTTAATCAGTCCATTGTTCTGAGATTACAGACACCTGATCACAGGAACCCGACACGGATCGATGGGCTCGTGCCCGGGTCCAGCAGGGCCCCTCACCTTGACTCACCTTGGCGCGTGATGCATTTTTAACCCTTTGAAGACAACACACAGCGCGCGCGGTGACCACACGGCGGTCCCCGCGCGCGCAGCCAGCAGCGGGGAAGCAGAGCCGCCAGCGCGCGCGGACACTAGAGGACTGCTTTCAGGGCTGCGAACCCATGAGATGAGACCACAGTGCGCGCTGCGCCGCTGCAGTCTAACACACAGGTGCGAGAGCGCGTGCTCGCCCGTGCGCGCGCTCTCACCGGGCAGGACGCGCATACTCACACCAGCTGCCCCCGGTGCGGCCGAGCAGCTCCCCCTTCTCAGAGTCCCACAGGAACTTCTTCCAGCCGCCGTCGTCTTTATTGGCAGGCATGTCGCTGTATGTCCAGTAAGCAGTGAAACCAGTAAAGCAGTGAGTGAAACCAGTAAAGCAGTGAGTGAAAGCAGTGAGTGAAACCAGTAAAGCAGTAACGTGTGGCAGCAGTGAAGCGTCCCGCAGCAGCTCAGACAGGAACACGGCGCTCCGCTCGCAGCACCTTCATATATCGTTTGCTGGACTCCGCCCGGAACCCTCCACAGGTTACCTAGTGGGAGGAGGGACCGGGGCTCGGCCAATCAGGGCGGAGAGTAGCGGTGCGCACCGGTGACGTCAGAGGACGGACAGAGAGCCCATAGAGGAGAGCGGCTGCAGATGTGATGAGGACTGAAGTCTCTCTGCTCTGTGTATATATATATATATATATATATATATATATATATATATATATACACACACACTACCGTTCAAAAGTTTGGGGTCACTTAAAAATGGCCTTATTTTTCAAAGAAAAGCACAGTTTTTTTCAATGAAGATAACATTACATTAATCAGTAATACACTATACATTGTTATGTGGTAAATGACTATTCTAGGTGGAAACGTCTGTTTTTCAATGAAATATCTACATAGGTGTATAGAGGCCCATTTCTAGCAGCTATCACTCAGTGTTCTAATGGTACATTGTGTTTGCTCATCATAGAAGACTAATGGATGATTAGAAAACCCTTGTGCAATTATGTTAGCACAGCTGAAAACAGTGATGCTGGTGTGAGAAGCTATAAAACTGGCCTTCCTTTGAGCTAGTTGAGTATCTGGAGCATCACATTGTGGGTTCATTATACTCTCAAAATGGCCAGAAAAAGATAACTTTCATGTGAAACTCGCCAGTCTGTTCTTGTTCTTATAAATGAAGGATATTCCATGCAGCAAACTGAGAAGAAACTGAAATTGTGTCAGGGTGACCCCAAACCTTTGAACGGTAGTGTATATATATGTGTGCATGTATGTGTGTATATGTGTATATATATATATATATATATATATATATATATATATATATACACACATGTGCATATGCAGTGCATGGGATCCCACTGAGATCATTTCATAGCAGTCTTGTGGATCTCATGGAGTTTCTTCCCACAGTAACATGTCTGTAACCATGAGCAGGTCTAATGGATGTCCATGCGTCACCAACCATTGTGATTTAGCGTGACGTCGGGGTTGAACCACTGCATGCCAACAATTATCTGGCTTCCTGCATTCCGCAAGAAGCCAGATCACAGAGCACCAGCCTACATGGAGAGGAGTTTGCTCTCATCACTCTTGTGCAGCAACAATGGTCATGTCATGCCTTCAGAGCACCATGGATCATTCTGCAGGACGCTGCATGAAGCTGCTGCTGGTGTAGCGTGGTGGGTGTCCTGTGTTGTTGTGTGTGGTGTAGTCCTCCTCACACTACAGGGATAACAAGCTCTAGTTACACTGCAATGCCAACTATACACATAGTTAATACCTGTATATATATCCTGCCGTCTACAGCCTTTAACCCTCCCTAAAGCCGGCTCCAAGGGCATTTCTGCTGCCAGTGCCAGGGGTCACATGATGACCCAATTTACAATCTGAGCTCAAATAAGAGGCTTTTGATTCATAATGTGTTACCTACTGAATGACTGTACCTTTTAAACGGGCAAAGGCAAACAGTTACACATTTGATTAGCGGAGGCAGAAGAGAAGCGCTCGCATGCCGGCAGACGCGTGTACATCCTTCACATTCTTGTCTGGCTGTGTGTAATGTGTGTGTTCATGCATGCATGTGTGAAATCGCTCTGCAATGTGCTGCCATCTGGGCTTCTGGGGCTGTGTGCGTTTGTTTGAATGTAAACATGTGTGTGTGTGTGTATGTGATGGGTTGGCATGGTACACATGCAGGTTTTGACCTTAAAAGATCTCCTGAAGGACAAGAGGAGGGAGTAAAATCCCTCCTCTTGTCCAGCTCTGTGTACCTCATGAAGGCTGACACTATTTTAACCACAATACTCTGAGCAGACAGGAACCCTTTTGTTCCGTGAAGACTCTGCTACACCAAGACTCTGCTACACCAAGACTCTGCTACACCAAGACTCTGCTACACCAAGACTCTGCTACACCAAGACTCTGTTACGCCAAGACTCTGTTACGCCAAGACTCTGTTACACCAAGACTCTGTTACGCCAAGACTCTGTTACGCCAAGACTCTGTTACGCCAAGACTCTGTTACGCCAAGACTATGTTGCGCCAAGACTCTGTTACGCCAAGACTCTGTTACGCCAAGACTCTGCTACGCCAAGACTCTGTTACGCCAAGACTCTGTTAGGCCAAGACTCTGCTACACCAAGACTCTGTTACGCCAAGACTCTGTTACGCCAAGACTCTGCTACACCAAGACTGTTACGCCAAGACTTTGCTACACCAAGACTATGTTACGCCAAGACTCTGTTACGCCAAGACTATGTTACGCCAAGACTCTGTTACGCCAAGACTCTGTTACGCCAAGACTATGTGACGCCAAGACTTTGCTACACCAAGACTCTGTTACGCCAAGACTCTGTTACGCCAAGACTATGTTACGCCAAGACTTTGCTACACCAAGACTTTGCTACACCAAGACTATGTTGCGCCAAGACTTTGCTACAACAAGACTCTGTTACGCCAAGACTCTGCTACACCAAGACTATGTTACGCCAAGACTTTGCTACAACAAGACTCTGTTACGCCAAGACTTTGCTACACCAAGACTCTGTTACGCCAAGACTATGTTACGCCAAGACTCTGTTACGCCAAGACTATGTTACGCCAAGACTATGTTACGCCAAGACTTTGCTACACCAAGACTATGTTACGCCAAGACTATGTTACGCCAAGACTCTGCTACACCAAGACTCTGCTACACCAAGACTATGTTACGCCAAGACTTTGCTACACCAAGACTCTGTTACGCCAAGACTCTGTTACGCCAAGACTCTGTTACGCCAAGACTATGTTACGCCAAGACTCTGTTACGCCAACACTATGTTACGCCAAGACTTTGCTACGCCAAGACTCTGTTACGCCAAGACTCTGTTACGCCTAGACTATGTTACGCCAAGACTCTGCTACACCAAGACTATGTTACGCCAAGACTTTGCTACACCAAGACTCTGTTACGCCAAGACTCTGTTACGCCAAGACTATGTTACACCAAGACTCTGTTACGCTAAGACTCTGCTACACCAAGACTCTGCTACGCCAAGACTCTGTTACATCAAAACTCTGTTACGCCAAGACTTTGCTACACCAAAACTCTGCTACACCAAGACTATGTTACGCCAAGACTTTGCTACACCAAGACTCTGTTACGCCAAGACTGTTACGCCAAGACTCTGTTACGCCAAGACTATGTTACGCCAAGACTTTGCTACACCAAGACTCTGTTACGCCAAGACTCTGCTACACCAAGACTATGTTACGCCAAGACTTTGCTACAACAAGACTCTGTTACGCCAAGACTTTGCTACACCAAGACTCTGTTACGCCAAGACTATGTTACGCCAAGACTCTGTTACGCCAAGACTATGTTACGCCAAGACTATGTTACGCCAAGACTATGTTACGCCAAGACTTTGCTACACCAAGACTATGTTACGCCAAGACTCTGCTACACCAAGACTCTGCTACACCAAGACTATGTTACGCCAAGACTTTGCTACACCAAGACTCTGTTACGCCAAGACTCTGTTACGCCAAGACTCTGTTACGCCAAGACTATGTTACGCCAAGACTCTGTTACGCCAACACTATGTTACGCCAAGACTTTGCTACGCCAAGACTCTGTTACGCCAAGACTCTGTTACGCCTAGACTATGTTACGCCAAGACTCTGCTACACCAAGACTATGTTACGCCAAGACTTTGCTACACCAAGACTCTGTTACGCCAAGACTCTGTTACGCCAAGACTATGTTACACCAAGACTCTGTTACGCTAAGACTCTGCTACACCAAGACTCTGCTACGCCAAGACTCTGTTACATCAAAACTCTGTTACGCCAAGACTTTGCTACACCAAGACTCTGCTACACCAAGACTATGTTACGCCAAGACTTTGCTACACCAAGACTCTGTTACGCCAAGACTATGTTACGCCAAGACTCTGTTACGCCAAGACTATGTTACGCCAAGACTTTGCTACACCAAGACTCTGTTACGCCAAGACTCTGTTACGCCAAGACTCTGTTACGCCAAGACTCTGTTCCGCCAAGACTCTGTTACGCCAAGACTCTGTTCCGCCAAGACTCTGTTACGCCAAGACTCTGCTACACCAAGACTATGTTACGCCAAGACTTTGCTACACCAAGACTCTGTTACGCCAAGACTCTGTTACGCCAAGACTATGTTACACCAAGACTCTGTTACGCCAAGACTCTGTTACGCCAAGACTATGTTACACCAAGACTCTGTTACGCCAAGACTATGTTACACCAAGACTCTGTTACGCCAAGACTATGTTACACCAAGACTATGTTACACCAAGACTATGTTACGCCAAGACTATGTTACGCCAAGACTTTGCTACACCAAGACTATGTTACACCAAGACTCTGCTACACCAAGACTATGTTACGCCAAGACTTTGCTACACCAAGACTATGTTACACCAAGACTTTGCTACACCAAGACTATGTTACGCCAAGACTTTGTTACGCTAAGACTCTGCTACACCAAGACTATGTTACGCCAAGACTCTGTTACATCAAAACTCTGTTACGCCAAGACTTTGCTACACCAAGACTCTGTTACGCCAAGACTCTGTTACGCCAAGACTCTGCTACGCCAAGACTCTGTTACATCAAAACTCTGTTACACCAAAACTATGTTACGCCAAGATTGGATAATCGAGCAGATTTCTTGGTGTATGTATGTGTGTGTGTGAGTGTGAGTGAGTGTGTGTGTGTGTGTGTGTGTGAGTATATTTTTGCTTCCTTGCTTTCTTGCTGTGCAGACACTTTTCTGCTGGCTCCCGCCTCTGTTTGCATTTTTCTGTTAATACCTTCTGATATTCTTGTTTTTCTTCAGTGAGGATCTTTGAGCAGCAGCTCCTGGACACTTGAAAACCACTGGGACTCTATTCCTCTATAGATTTGGCTGGCAATTGCCCTAATTCCGCTGGTTTAAAGACACATTTTTATAGTCTACTTAGCAACTAAGCTAAAGCTAAGGAGCAGCAAGATGCCATCTCTCTCCATGGACAACTACTACAAACTCCTGCAGAAGATTGCAGTTTTGGAAACTAAAACTTTATTAACTACTGACCATCCAGTACATTTTATCGCATACATCTTTTTAAGGCAGATGGAGTTTGCCTGAACAAGTCAGGGGTAAAACTCTTTACCTCTAACTTATTTTTCTTCCTGCGTCACTCGTCTGTTCCCACTGCCGAGGACAGGAGACAAGAGGAATCTAAACAAGAGATAACCACACAGCATCGCCGTGGAGACCTCATGGGAAGGAAGCCAAAGGAGAGCCAAGAGGAGGAGTCTCCACCCTCTTCAAGGGTTGATCCCCCTCTCCGAGAGGACGAGTCTCCACCCTCATCGTCAAGGATTGATGAAAGAGATGGTCATTGTTGGAACCAAACTCACTCCCCTCCTTACTCCCACTTCCCGTGCTGAAACCCCTCCACTAGACCTCCGCCATTGCTTTGACACAAACAGCGAAGTTAAAAGGCCGCGCCCCTCTTTTTGACTTAGCTTTATTAAATGTCAGGTCTCTGTCAGGAAAAACATTTTTAATCAATGATTTCATTATTAGGCACAAACTTGATGTTTTTAACCGAAACTTGGTTAGACCAAGATAACAGTGCAGCTGTTCTTACTGAAGCAACACCTCAAATTTCAGTTTCATGAGTGAAACAAGAGCGCATAAGAAAGGAGGTGGAGTTATATTTTATATAATGAGTCTCTTCAATGCAAGCAGATGTCTTTTGGTCATTTTACTTCCTTTATATGGAAGTAATATATAGTATATATGGAATATGTGTCTCTCAATTCCACGCAAGTTTTATTCCTCAACATTTACAGACCACCTAAATACTGTGCAACCTTCTTTGATGACTTTACTGAACTGCTGTCCATAATCTCTATTGATTTTGATTGTGTTGTCATTGTTGGTGATTGTCGGTAACGGCTACGCTCCAATCCACCTGGCATGCAATCAATTTGACTCCTTTTTTGCTGATAAAATTCAGAAAATTAGACAAGCAGTCGGTGGCTCCACACCAACCACAGGATATGTGTTGTCCCCATCTTTAAATAGCATCCATTCGAATATTATGACACAATTTCACTCAATTAACCACAGAAGTGTGTGTCCCCAAGAACTGTAAATATCTCCGGTACAGTTATGAGGAATGTTTGCTGCATTGTATTTATGGGCTCGGTGCAAAGAAGCAAGTTGGTGGAGTTTGCGGCAACACTTACAATAAAGAAAAGAACATTTTTGATGATGAGGCAAGCTCCAATAATTGCTGAGAACCGTCTGCTACTGTATACTTGTCCTGATCCAGAGTTGACCCTAATTTGCACGACTACAATGCTCATTTCCTTTGTTTACGTGAGCAGCTTATGTGAAGGTAACCATCAGACTGAGCAGCCAGTGAGGTAAAGCCTGCCCTTCTCTAATGATACAGCCGGGTGTCTGACAGCTACACGCCTAGACAACTGCTGCCTTTAGCAGCGTGTGTGCACAACAAACATGTGTGCTGTGAGAGGCTGCATGGGGGCCGGCCTCAAGGTGAGAGGAGCCTTCCAGCTTCAGGCTCACAGCTCACCAGTAGCCGTTAGCACACATGCACGTTCCTACATCTGACCAACTCTTACCAAAACCCTCACAGGGTTTTGGTAAGAGTCTTTGTGGAACTCCCTGCTGTGTGTAACCCTGGTGAACTGGGTGGTGGCTGCTCCTCATGGACGTCCTGCCTCAGGAGAACTCTCCTCCAGTCTCCTCACTGCAGCGTCCTCTTCCCTGAAGCAACTAGATGCTCAGGTTGTAGATAGGGATGCATTGGATATCTCCATTTCTTCTGACAGCAAACAGCCATATTTCCCCAAACATGAACAGTGTCACCCTAAAAAGACAAACAGTCTCCACCGACACAGTACACAAGCAGCTTCGTGAGGCTAAATGCAGCATGCTAACATGCTCACCATGGCTCTGCTAACAAGCCGGTATAATAGTGCATCTTTAGTTTACATGCTAGCGTTTGGTAGAACTGTTTAGTGTAGCGGGTGTTTGGTGATATACCAACCTATTGGACACATTGAAAGCTGATGGTGGGATCATGAATTTATGTCCAAGATATCATGGCAAGCCAAACAAAAACAACATCTCAGTCTGATCAATGATGGAGCAACCAAGCAGCGCGGCCCAGAGCGCTGGCTGACTATTGCATCCACAATATGTTGAATATGTTCTTGATTCTATTCAAACAAACTGCCTTATCAAGTTTTGTTCCAAAATGTTGACATTAATTTCTAGAAGATAATTCACGGTATATATATATAGCATCCTCAAACTGGCAGATGTTTTCAATGTAAAACTAATTTCTAAATGTGGCGACTCCCATCAGTATGTGTGTCTTCTGTGATTAAGTTAACACTGTTTGAGGAGATATCTCCTGCATTCACTGGTTCCGTTGCTTAAACTCAGCAAAATATTCAAACCAAGACACACAGAGTTATCTGGCCTCTCCAGCTCTTGCCTGCATCTGGAGCCGGACATGTCGGACACTGTGAACGTACCACGGGTTTGAGCTCAGCTTGTCCACTTGACACAAGGTTCTATCAATGAGCCATTGCTGCCTGGCAGGTCAAAGAGGTTAATTACTAATTAATCCAGAAGTCTTGGTGATGCTCTCTTTCTCTCAGTTTCACACCATAGAGCTGACTATATACCGTCACGTCCACGACACATTACTGAGCTCTATACCAGCTATGCCAGCACTTCTGTTCATTACTTTAGGATTGAGTTATGTAATAAAGGAATAGTTAAACATCTTGAAAGTAAATATATTCTCTTCCTAGATGTTGGTAGATCTGGAGTTGTTCCCCCAGTTCTAGCATTCCATATGACATGAATGCAGCATAAGTATAAGCCAGTGGAAAACAGCTTAGCATAAAGAGAGGAAGCAGTGAAAGCAGCATCTTGTTCTGTCTAAAGTTAAAACACGCACCTACTAACACTCTGAAGCTCTGTGCCTGCACAAAGACAACACTACAGTGTTTTACTGAAAGGTTTAACGTGACACCGACTCTTACATTCCTTACATCTGGACACTGACGGGTTAAGTTAGCTTTGCAGCACCGGTGAGAACGTGATCCTCTAAGATTCAAGCCGTCGAATACGAACAAAATCCTTGTTACATCTTTATAACTTACGTGTATATAAATATATATATATATATATATATATATATATATATATATATATATATATATATATATATATATATATATATATATATATAATGTATACACACACACACACACACACACACACACACACACACACACACACACACAAACACATACATCTATATTTGTACTAACAAATACCGTGGTAGATAGCCATAGTTTAGAACAGAGACAGAATACAGCAGGATCATATTTCAGGTAATCCTTCCCTCATGTCTCCCAGACAAAGCTCCTGACCTTGACCACACTGTGCCCTCTGATGGCACAGTGTACTGTACACCTGTTTATAGGTGAAACACGGTCAGGAATGCCACAGTGCATTATGTTGCAGGACATTGGTGCAGAAGTGTGCAGCAGAGGGATGGGACTGGATCAACTGGTTGTGGTTATTTATTTTGCTCACATAAACTAGAAAGGTACATGACAACTTTGACTAAATGAAATAGATAGATAGTGAAAAAGTGTCCTCTAAGCTCTGCGAAGGAGAGCAGTCACAGGGACCCTCTGAGCTGCAGTCACACGTTCCCATGCCACGCATTGCTTCCACCAGCTGGTACAGATGTCTTGGTCTGTGACAGTAAATAGGCGAGACAACACATGGAACCACTTGTCAGGAACCACTGGAGCACAAATCCTGCCAGAGCGCCAACTGATGCGTGTTCTTACACCAAAACAAGCCTCATGAGAACCAGCAGCGTGCAGTGTGCACATGCAGTGACATTTGTGCTGAAAAGGCCAGGAAAGGAGGAACGTTGTAAAGCTAAGCTATCCAGGTGAAGCGTTTTATTTACAGCTGTCTCCCTCAGGCCACACCAGTGACATTACAATTGGGATCTGTGTGTGTGTGTGTGTGTGTGTGTGTGTGTGTGTGTGTGTGTGTGTGTGTGTGTGTGTGTGTGTGTGTGTGTGCGCGTGGACCAGGTGGAGAACGGGTAACCAGGAAGGTGAGGATGAAGTTACTTTGTTGTGAGCGTTCAGCGTCAGGGGAAAGCGCACAGTGAGCAGTACTGAAACAGTCATAATATTTCCCTTCATAAAAGACAAACAAAAGAACATAATTCAGATAGTCATGTCTGTTCTTCCCTTTAAATTCTGCCAGATGGAATGTCTGAAGTTCTTTTGTCAGTTACAACCCAAGGCCCCCCATAATGACCCAGAGGGCAATAATTGACAGAGGATCATTATGGAGCGTTTAAATGTTCTTTCTCAAAGGCACTGGTTAATGTGTAAGAGCTGTGAGAAGAGTCTGTGGTTTCAGTTAACTTCTTCAACCCGACCCTCAGACTGGAAACTCACAACTTAACAACATTATACTCCTGTGAACCATTTACACTCTTGTGTGATATAAATAGTCATTTGTCATCATTTTTATGATGACAAATGACTCACTAGAACACTCACTAGAACACTCACTATATTCACTAGAATACTCACTAGAATACTCAGTATACTCACTAGAACACTCACTGTATTCACTAGAATACTCACTATATTCACTAGATTATTCACTATACTCACTAGAATACTCACAATACTCACTATAATACTCACTAGACTACTCACTATACTCACTAGAATACTCACTAGACTACTCACTATACTCACTAGAATACTCACTAGAATACTCACTCTACTCACTATACTCACTAGAATACTCACAATACTCACTATAATACTCACTAGACTACTCACTATACTCACTAGAATACTCACTATACTACTCACTATACTCACTAGAATACTCACTATAATACTCACTCTACTCACTCTACTCACTAGAATACTCACAATACTCACTATAATACTCACTAGACTACTCACTATACTCACTAGAATACTCACAATACTCACTATAATACTCACTAGACTACTCACTATACTCACTAGAATACTCACAATACTCACTATAATACTCACTATAATACTCACTATACTCACTATAATACTCACCATAATACTCACTATACTCACCAGAATACTCACAATACTCACTATAATACTCACTATACTCACTATAATACTCACCATAATACTCACTATACTCACTAGAATACTCACAATACTCACTATAATACTCACTATACTCACTAGAATACTCACTATACTACTCACTATACTCACTATAATACTCACTATACTCACTATACTCACTATACTCACTAGAATACTCACTATACTCACTAGAATACTCACAATACTCACTATAATACTCACTAGACTACTCACTATACTCACTAGAATACTCACAATACTCACTAGAATACTCACTAGAATACTCACTATACTCACTAGAATACTCACTATACTCACTATACTACTCATTATACTCACTAGAATACTCACTATAATACTCACCATAATACTCACTATACTCACTATAATACTCACAATACTCACTAGACTACTCACTATACTCACTATAATACTCACAATACTCACTAGAATACTCACTATACTCACTATAATACTCACTATACTACTCATTATACTCACTAGAATACTCACTATAATACTCACCATAATACTCACTATACTCACTAGAATACTCACAATACTCACTAGACTACTCACTATACTCACTATAATACTCACTATAATACTCACTATACTACTCACTATACTCACTAGAATACTCACTATACTCACTATAATACTCACTATACTCACTATAATACTCACTAGAATGCTCACTATACTCACTATAATACTCACCATAATACTCACTATACTCACTAGAATACTCACAATACTCACTATAATACTCACTAGACTACTCACTATACTCACTATAATACTCACTATAATACTCACTATACTCACTATACTCACTAGAATACTCACTATACTCACTAGAATACTCACTATACTCACTATAATACTCACTATACTCACTAGAATACTCGCTATACTCACTATAATACTCACTATACTCACTAGAATACTCACTATACTCACTAGACTCACTAGAATACTCACTATACTCACTAGAATACTCACTATACTCACTATAATACTCACTATACTACTCACTAGAATACTCACTATACTCACTATAATACTCACCAAAATACTCACTAGAATACTCACAATACTCACTATAATACTCGCTATACTCACTAGAATACTCACTATACTCACTAGAATACTCACTATACTCACTATAATACTCACTATACTACTCATTATACTCACTAGAATACTCACTATACTCACTATAATACTCACTATACTCACTATAATACTCACTATACTCACTATACTCACTAGAATACTCACTATACTTACTAGAATACTCACTATACTCACTATAATACTCACCATAATACTCACTGTACTCACTAGACTACTCACTATACTTACTAGAATACTCACTATACTCACCATAATACTCACCATAATACTCACTGTACTCACTATACTCACTATAATACTCACTGTACTCACTATACTCACTAGAATACTCACTGTACTCACTATACTCACTAGAATACTCACTTTGGAGTAGGATCCAGACTACAGGAGCTCCTGGTGCATCATGGGTAAAACTCCTGTAACCGTGTGTGGTATGTCAGACCCATCTCTCCTCCCCGCTTCCTGCCTTTATACTGTCACATGTAAATAAATAAAAACTACCGTGGCAGAAAGTAGGTTCTGGTCTTTTCCTGGAAAGAAAAATATAGAAAAACTGAGCAAACACGACTGAGTGAAATACTGCTTTCGCTAGTCAGTGATATGACTGGATAGCTAATCTAGCCTGGAGACTAAACCTGATTATATAGATTAGCATTGGAATATGATCCAGCATGCACAGAACGGAACCTGATGGCAAAAAGCACACGTCGCTATTTCAAATACGGGCCGTTTCTGTCCGACTGTGTTTGTGTCGCTCTGCTGCTGAGACGCTACGCAGGTGAAGGTTGGTCTTTGTGTCCCTCCGGTACCCAATCCCCTGCAGGCAGGCCGTGATGTCACGCCAGAGTAACGCTGGGAAAGAGATAGAGCTGCTGATATTTCATCAGCTCCTTTACTGTCACCGATATGCAAACCTGGAAACCAATGGGATGTGGAGGAAGGGAAGCAATACAAAGTAGGCCGTCTTGTGTAACCCAATGTGAGTTAGCATCTATGATTCACGTTAAAGGAACGCACAAAACAACCTCCCTGACTACCCAACCTCCAGCTGAAAGGCTCCGCCATTACCTTCTGCTTGTGCCACTGCAGTCTCAAGTAGAAGTACACATGATATGTGTCCCTGGGTAATGAACACCCAGCCATTAAACTTTCATTGTTTTCTCCTCGCCGTGCTCTGAACCTGCTGGATGCAGATCCTCATCCTGACTGCTCCTCATGCGCGGGGGAAAGACATGTTCTTGCGAAACTGCGCACTGGTTACAAATTAATCTACATCTCACTCCTATTCAGCTGCTGCGTAGCACAGTACAAAGTTTACTACTCATTCCGTCCAATAATTCATGTAATGGTTAATATTTGAGCCAAATAGATAACCTGATCTACAGAACTAGACTCGGCTGTGAAGTCGAAGCAATTGAGCCCACAAAGTCACACAATAGAGGTCATGGAAGTGTTATTCAAGATAAAGACCAGTGAGGAACCTCTTCTGGTGAAGGAGCCCTACTACACACTACACACAACTACTACTACTACCAGTGTGGGGTAACGAGTTACAAAGCAACGGATTACAGTAACGTAATTACTTTTATAGGTAACGAAGTAAAGTAACGCATTACACTCAACATCCAACTGGGAGGTTCTCTCCAGGTTCCCTAGGATTAAGGATATTGCAAAGCAATAGAACACTCAATACCATCAAGTGCACCTGTCTGTAATGACGTGGAGCTTCTAATGAGGACAAGACACGTCTGTATGAACGGAATCCCTCTACTGGTGAACTGCAGTATTACAGCTGTTAAAGCATTGAGAACGCGCTCTTGCACCCGACATGTATATATTTTCCACAGTAACATCAACATTAGTTAGCGTCAACAAGCACGTATCACTGTACTGTCTGCCTTCAAAGTAAAAGCACTTCCTGTTTACATGCTCTTCACAATAAGAGTAAATCATGTAATACAACAAGTTACAACACTAGAAAGGCTTTCAGCCTGGGCAGTATTGTTGTGACCCCAAGGAGGAACAGGCTGTCGGGTAAAAGATAAAGAGACTTTTACTCATGCGATACAATCGCTATTTTGAAGAATAGAGAAAAATGATAAACTTCATAGGATATAGTGCACTTTCTGTTTATTTAGGCAAAGATGAAGTGGATTTTCTGTTTATTTAATTGCATTTTCTGTTTCTATTTTTTGGGTTAAGTGCATTTCTTTTTCTATTTTATGGGAAAAAGTTCCATTAATTTTTCTTAAACCACTACAATGATTCCTATAACAAGCTGGGTTTGTTCTTAGGAGTCGGCCCCCGTTTGGTTTAGTGGGGTCTCATGTTTCCAAAAGCCTGTTTTCAATGTGTTATGCTGTTTGACCTGAATGTCCCCACCATACACAGCCTCTTGGATCCTGTTGTTTGTGGATTTTAAAGTGAGGCATATTCCTGTGGTCAGACAGTGTGAACAGGGTTAATGTTCGTTCAAGTTAATGGCTGAGTTTTATATGCCATTTAGTTAAACATGTTTACAATTACAATACACTATGTGGAAAGGCTAAGAGATGCCCTTTATTGAACATTGAAAATAAAGTGATGAAAGGGCCATGATGTTTGTCCAGGTATCTTTGCGGTTAATTTGGACATTTGCTTAAAAAAATGTAAAGTAAAGTAACTAGTTGTGAAGTTACTTTTCAAATGCAGTAACTAGTAAAGTAATCTAGTTACAATTTTCAGAAGTAACTAGTAACTTGTAACTAGTTACTTTTTCTGAGTAACTACCCCAACACTGACTACTACACGCTACACACAGCTACGACTACACACTACTACCACACACTACTACTACACACTACACACAACTACGACTACACACTACTACCACACACTACTACTACACACTACACACAACTACGACTACACACTACTACCACACACTACTACTACACACTACACACAACTACGACTACACACTACTACCACACACTACTACTACACACTACTACTACACACTACACACAACTACTACTACACACTACTACCACACACTACTACTACACACTACTACTACACACTACACACAACTACTACTACACACTACACACAACTACTACTACACACTACTACTACAGCCCTAACTATAAACCTGAACCAGCTCTAACTATAGAAACTACTATAAGCTCTCTAGTGGGGTAATATGGTACTATGAGCTCTCTAGTGGGGTAATATGGTACTATGAGCTCTCTATTGGGGTAATATGGTACTATGAGCTCTCTATTGGGGTAATATGGTACTATGAGCTTTCTAGTGGGGTAATATGGTACTATGAGCTTTCTAGTGGGGTAATATGGTACTATGAGCTCTCTATTGGGGTAATATGGTACTATGAGCTCTCTATTGGGGTAATATGGTACTATGAGCTCTCTAGTGGGGTAATATGGTACTATGAGCTTTCTAGTGGGGTAATATGGTACTATGAGCTTTCTAGTGGGGTAATATGGTACTATGAGCTCTCTAGTGGGATAATATGGTACTATGAGCTCTCTAGTGGGGTAATATGGTACTATAAACTCTCTAGTGGGGTAATATGGTACTATGAGCTCTCTAGTGGGGTAATATGGTACTATGAGCTCTCTAGTGGGGTAATATGGTACTATGAGCTCTCTAGTGGGATAATATGGTACTATGAGCTCTCTAGTGGGGTAATATGGTACTATGAGCTCTCTAGTGGGGTAATATGGTACTATGAGGTCTCTAGTTGGGTAAAACGGTACTATGAGCTCTCTAGTGGGGTAATATGGTACTATGAGCTCTCTAGTGGGGTAATATGGTACTATAAATTCTCTAGTGGGGTAATATGGTACTATAATCTCTCTAGTGGGGTAATATGGTACTATGAGGTCTCTAGTTGGGTAATATGGTACTATGAGCTCTCTAGTGGGGTAATATGGTACTATGAGGTCTCTAGTTGGGTAATATGGTACTATAAACTCTATAGTGGGGTAATATGGTACTATGAGCTCGCTAGTTGGGTAAAACGGTACTATGAGCTCTCTAGTGGGGTAATATGGTACTATAATCTCTCTAGTGGGGTAATATGGTACTATGAGCTCTCTAGTGGGGTAATATGGTACTATAATCTCTCTAGTGTGGTAATACGGTACTATAAACTCTCAACTGGAGAGACCCAAGGGATTTACCGGAGCAGCCTGATAATAAGGAGTTACAGTAATCCAGTCTTGAAGTAACAAATGCGTGAATCAGTTTTTATGCCAGAGCGATGCCACCCAGAAACTATCTCATTAAATTGATTTCTGAGGTGTTCTGGGTCAAGTAAAATAACTTCATTCTTGTCCGAGTACCCCTCAATACTACTACACACTACTACTACTACACACTACTACACTACTACCACACACTACTACGACATACTACTACCACACACTACTGCTATGCAAGTATTAAATTATGTATTTCTTGTCTTTTTAAACATTCTCTGCTCTTTCATTTCACTTTATGTAGACTAATCTTTGCAGATTGTTGAACGTTTCCTTTACTGGACTGTAATAAATCACAACAACCACGCGGGACCATGGGGGTCATGGAGTCCTGACCTTATAACCTCCTGACCCTGCAGGTTCCTGGCTCATACAGGTCCAGCAGGAAGAAGCTGGCCCTGGAGCTCATAGGAACACCTGTTGAAAGCTAGAAGGGAGACCAGGAACAAAGGACACCTTGTGGTGGAACTGAATCCACGACGACCTTGAAGAACAAGGTGAAAGTATCACAACACTCCCAGTCCCTCCCAGTCATATAAAGAAACAACCATTAACAGACTGGTGGAATGCTGCGCTCCTGCTCACAGACAATAGACTCTATTGTTTATTACAGCTAAAACATTTTGAAACGATTTCATTATGAGGCAGCACAGCTGAAGTTACCGTGGTAACAGACTGAAATATCTTTTGCATCAAACTTCATGAACGAGACAGCTGACCTCAGCGTGACCTCAGCTTGTGGCAAGAGACACAAAGTCCTCGTTACGGATCACAAGTCACTTCATAGTGTCAACAGAGTCCTTAGGGGAGGACGTTAGAGGAGGACTTTAGAGGAGGACTGTAGAGGAGGACTTTAAAGGAAGACTTTAGAGGAAGACTTTAGAGGAGGACTTTAGAGGAGGACGTTAGAGGAAGTCTTTAAAGGAAGACTTTAGAGGAAGACTTTAGAGGACTTTAGAGGAGGACGTTAGAGGAAGTCTTTAAAGGAAGACTTTAGAGGAAGACTTTAGAGGACTTTAGAGGAAGACTGTAGAGGAGGACTTTAGAGGAAGACTTTAGAGGAAGACTTTAGAGGAGGACTTTAGAGGAGGACGTTAGAGGAAGTCTTTAAAGGAGGACTTTAGAGGAGGACTTTAAAGGAAGACTTTAGAGGAAGTCTTTAGAGGAGGACTTTAGAGGAGGACTTTAGAGGAGGACTTTAGAGGAGGACGTTAGAGGAAGTCTTTAAAGGAGGACTTTAGAGGAAGACTTTAAAGGAAGACTTTAGAGGAAGTCTTTAGAGGAGGACTTTAGAGGAAGACTTTAGAGGAAGACTATAGAGGAGGACTTTAGAGGAGGACCCTTAGAGGAAGACTATAGAGGAGGACTTTAGAGGAGGACTTTAGAGGAAGACTTTAGAGGAAGTCTTTAGAGGAGGACTTTAAAGGAAGACTTTAGAGGAAGACTTTAGAGGACTTTAGAGGAAGACTTTAGAGGAAGACTTTAGAGGAAGTCTTTAGAGGAAGACTTTAGAGGAAGTCTTTAGAGGACTTTAGAGGAAGACTTTAGAGGAAGACTTTAGAGGAGGACTTTAGAGGACTTTAGAGGAAGACTTTAGAGGAAGACTTTAGAGGAAGTCTTTAGAGGAGGACTTTAGAGGAAGACTTTAGAGGAAGACTTTAGAGGAGGACTTTAGAGGAGGACTTTTGAGGAAGACTTTAGAGGAAGACTTTTGAGGAAGACTTTAGAGGAAGTCTTTAGAGGAAGACTTTAGAGGAAGTCTTTAGAGGAAGACTTTAGAGGAAGTCTTTAGAGGACTTTAGAGGAAGACTTTAGAGGAAGACTTTAGAGGAAGTCTTTAGAGGACTTTAGAGGAAGACTTTAGAGGAAGACTTTAGAGGAGGACTTTAGAGGACTTTAGAGGAAGACTTTAGAGGAAGACTTTAGAGGAAGTCTTTAGAGGAGGACTTTAGAGGAAGACTTTAGAGGAAGACTTTAGAGGAGGACTTTAGAGGAAGACTTTAGAGGAAGACTTTAGAGGAGGACTTTAGAGGAAGACTTTAGAGGAAGACTTTAGAGGAAGTCTTTAGAGGAGGACTTTAGAGGAAGACTTTAGAGGAAGACGTTAGAGGAAGTCTTTAGAGGAGGACTTTAGAGGAAGACTTTAGAGGAAGACGTTAGAGGAGGACTTTAGAGGAAGACTTTAGAGGAAGACTTTAGAGGAGGACTTTAGAGGAAGACTTTAGAGGAAGACGTTAGAGGAGGACTTTAGAGGAAGACTTTAGAGGAAGACTTTAGAGGAAGACTGTGTTTGATGAAGACTGGACACTGGACTGAGGTATTCTGACTTTTGGTGCCTTGTATGGGTCAAGCTCCCGAACACTGGTTCCTATATTTCCCATAATGCAACTGGATAGCATCTTTAATTAGACTTAGATTATAGTGTCATGTCTTCACCAGTGGCTCAGGTGTTGATTCAGCCACATAACAACATGCTTCTCAATGAAGTCACCAGATGACACCTGAGCTTATTCTACTCTCTCAAGGACTATGATTATATAGTTACATCAGAGAAAGTTCAGGGTTATTTTCTCACTCTATTAGTATAGCAATTATAATGATTTCATACATAGTTTGTGGCGTTTGTGGCACGGTGTTGTGTCGAGCAGGGCCTTTCTGTGTGGCGGCTGAATGTTCTCCTCATGCTGTGAACCAGGAGCTGGACCAGGAGCTGGACCAGGAGCTAGACCAGGAGTTGAACCAGGAGCTGGACCAGGAGCTGGACCAGGAAGGGCATTGAGCGTAAAACCTGGTACAAATCCTAAAAGTAGATTTCCATTCCAGATTGGCCAATGACGGGTCACCAACTAGATATAAATACATAATCATCAGTGGAAACCCCTAACGGAAACACCCGGAAGGAGACCCAGAAAGAAGACTGTGGCATGAACGTAAATAACCAAATGTGCTCACACCAAGCATACCCTGGTCTCTTCATGAGTGAATAATGACCCCAACACTCCTGACTCATCTGCTGGGACTGAATGTTGGTGGAGGCTCAAAGGCCTCCACCAACATTCAGTGTTATGTTCCCCACTGCCTCACTCAACACTATCCACACTGCATTTACAGCTTCACCTAACACATCTTATGTCAAATTGCTTCTTTAGTTAAAGGGTTTTTAAAGTGTTATGTAAATCCCTTTGAATTGTCTTTGTGTAGGACGCCTGCTATACAAATGAACTTGCCTTGTCCAGATCCTGGTGACCCAGAGTATAAAAAGACCAATCACAGCAGAGATGTGCCTGGGTTGCATGTCAACACTACTCTCCCGACATTTATTGTAATCTCTCCACTATCACTGTCAATGAAGGAAAACATGACCAACATTATATGCATAGAAATAAACATAATTAAATAATACACAGATAATATTAAATAAAAAGGTCAGAGTTATTTTTTTCAGAAATTCTTTAGCATCACCTCTCAATACATTTGAGCTATAGGTATCGTGGGCTAAAACTAAAGGTATGGTGGGGTAACAGTAAATGTATTGTGGGGTAACAGTAAAGGGATCGTGGTGTAACATAAAGGTATCGTGGGACAACAGTAAAGGTATTGTGGGGTAACATAAAGGTATTGTGGGGTAACAGTAAAGGAATTGTGGGGGAACACAAAGGTATTGTGGGGTAACATAAAGGGATCGTGGGGTAACACAAAGGGATCCCTCCTCTATTGCTCTGAGGTTTCTTCTTCTGAGGTTTCTTCTTTGGAATAGAGCATGGAATAGAGCATGAAACAGAGCATGAAATAGAGCATGGAATAGAGCATGAAACAGAGCATGAAACAGAGCATGGAATAGAGCATGGAATAGAGCATGAAACAGAGCATGAAACAGAGCATGAAACAGAGCATGGAATAGAGCATGGAATAGAGCATGAAACAGAGCATGGAATAGAGCATGGAATAGAGCATGAAACAGAGCATGAAACAGAGCATGAAACAGAGCATGGAATAGAGCATGAAACAGAGCATGTAATAGAGCATGACATAGAGCATGGAATAGAGCATGGAATAGAGCATGAAACAGAGCATGAAACAGAGCATGGAATAGAGCATGGAATAGAGCATGAAACAGAGCATGGAATAGAGCATGGAATAGAGCATGGAATAGAGCATGAAACAGAGCATGTAATAGAGCATGACATAGAGCATGGAATAGAGCATGGAATAGAGCATAAAACAGAGCATGGAATAGAGCATAAAACAGAGCATGGAATAGAGCATAAAACAGAGCATGGAATAGAGCATGAAACAGAGCATGGAATAGAGCATGAAACAGAGCATGGAATTGAGCATGAAACAGAGCATGAAACAGAGCATGGAATAGAGCATAAAACAGAGCATGAAACAGAGCATGAAACAGAGCATGGAATAGAGCATGGAATAGAGCATGGAATAGAGCATGAAACAGAGCATGGAATAGAGCATGGAATAGAGCATGAAACAGAGCATGAAACAGAGCATGAAACAGAGCATGGAATAGAGCATGGAATAGAGCATGAAACAGAGCATGTAATAGAGCATGACATAGAGCATGGAATAGAGCATGGAATAGAGCATGAAACAGAGCATGAAACAGAGCATGGAATAGAGCATGGAATAGAGCATGAAACAGATCATGGAATAGAGCATGGAATAGAGCATGGAATAGAGCATGAAACAGAGCATGTAATAGAGCATGACATAGAGCATGGAATAGAGCATGGAATAGAGCATGGAATAGAGCATAAAACAGAGCATGGAATAGAGCATAAAACAGAGCATGGAATAGAGCATAAAACAGAGCATGGAATAGAGCATGAAACAGAGCATGGAATAGAGCATAAAACAGAGCATGGAATAGAGCATGAAACAGAGCATGGAATAGAGCATAAAACAGAGCATGGAATAGAGCATGAAACAGAGCATGGAATTGAGCATGAAACAGAGCATGAAACAGAGCATGGAATAGAGCATGAAACAGAGCATGGAATAGAGCATGGAATAGAGCATGCAATAGAGCATGGAATAGAGCATGGAATTGAGCATGAAACAGAGCATGGAATAGAGCATAAAACAGAGCATGGAATAGAGCATGGAATAGAGCATGAAACAGAGCATGAAACAGAGCATGAAACAGAGCATGGAATAGAGCATGGAATAGAGCATGCAATAGAGCATGGAATAGAGCATGGAATTGAGCATGAAACAGAGCGATGGTGGACAAGTCAGCAGGAGCTCAGTGCACAGGGTGAGCGTTCGGGCAGCAGCATGGAGGTGAACCTGATACACAAAGAACCATCTGAGGAGGCGTAATTGGAAACGGTTTGGAAAAGGGCAGGCACTTAAAAAAAACACTTGGAAGTTGATTGGATGAACCTTGACTCTTACTGAAGCAAGTCAAGTATAAGGATGAAGAACCTCTTCAGTGAGCCTTTAGTGTCGTACTTTGCTCTCTTTCCATAAAGAAATGCTGTCGGCTTCTGATATGAAGGATGCTATGCAGCTTTGAGGCCAACCTCTTTGGGAGCCACACAGCGTTGTGGTTTCAAAGGAGCAGGCGCCTCTCTGTGTCGTCTCACACACCTAAACCCCGCCCCTAGCTGCCTGCAGCTCTTCACTGATTGGTCCGCGCTCCGGCCGACGGCAAACAGCCTGACAAGATGGATTTTCCTGTGATTTCTGCAATTTTCACGTGATCTCGCGTGACCTTGCCAGGAAGCAGCTGCTGTTCAAGGTGAGGTGTATTTGTGATCGAGTCACAATAAACTACAATGTGTTCATGGTAATGAAGGAACAAGTACAAAAGAGTGTATGACGTGTTTTTAATAGTTTTTAACAACAACAGAGCTCTATGGTACATCTATTGTCCCTCTGGTCACATGACATCTATTGTCCTTCTGGTCACATGACATCTGTTGTCTTTCTAGTCACATGACATCTATTGTCTTTCTAGTCACATGACATCTATTGTACTTCTGGTCACATGACATCTATTGTCCTTCTAGTCACATGACATCTATTGTCCTTCTAGTCACATGACATCTATTGTCCTTCTGGTCACATGACATCTATTGTCCTTCTGGTCACATGACATCTATTGTCCTTCTGGTCACATGACATCTATTGTCCTTCTGGTCACATGACATCTATTGTCCTTCTGTCCATCCTCCTCTGTTTCTCTCCTGAAGGTTTCTTCCCTTTTTCTCCCCGTAAAGGATTTGGGGAGTTGTTCCTGATCATGTGAGTCCCGGGACAGGATGTCGTATGTGTCATTCTCACTATAAACCATTTTCCTCACTTGTATTGCATATGTATTTATTTATTGTATTCTAGCTTAAACATACGTCTATAGTATGTGTGTCAAATGAAAAGTAAATGAATCCTGTAACCTTGAAACCTTTAGTTACCTTCACTCAATAGAGTTAATCACAGCATGAGGTTTAAGATGTCAGTGATTCAATATAACAAAACATTACTAATGCATTTACTTTGTGTTTCACTTTGTGATGCAAGGAAGTCCCAACACAAAGTGGTGAGCCCTGCATCTTAGATCAGTGTTAGTGTGGTCCACACATGTGCAGTGGCTGCAGGTGAGTGAGGCCCTGTCCTGCAGAGGAGTCACCTTGGCCCTGCAGAGGATTCCTCTTTCTGCTTCAGTGTCCAGCCCCCTCCTCGCTTCCACTGTCTCTTTCATCTGCAGGACTAACATCCACACCACTCGTCTGCTGACTGGCTGAACACATCTGCTCCTTTCTCACGGCCAGAGGCCACACTGACCTCTGGCCGCGACACGGAAGCCATGTTACTACAACCACTGCTCCTGTGTATTGCAGTTGAACTTCCTGGAAGAGCTGCAGTCATCTCCGCCCCGCCCCCGCTAGATCACCTGAGCACTGAACCAGGAAATGATGACTGCGGCATGTAGTGTCCTTCGAATGCTCACCTTCAACTTTAGACCGGCCCAGCCCTGCCAGTGTTCTTTATATTCCATGAAACAGCTTCTGACAGGTAGCTCATAATAAGAATCAGTTCACTGGCCACAGATCATCATGCAGAGACATTTACAACCACAAACCCTCCGGAGCAGAGGTCTGCTGCTGGGACGGCAGAGGGGAGAGACGGAGGAACAGATGAGTTAAATTCATCTTTCACGTCCCTCCACACACACACACACACACACACACACACACACACACACACGCATACACACACACACACGCACACACACACACACAGTGTTATTAGTAGCAACAACACATTTCCACACACAGGACGGAGCACAGTCTCACGTTGCAGTGAAGGAGGCTGTGTCCTCCAGATGTCACCGGTGATGGAAAAGTACCGTCACACCCAGTGGAGCCTTGCATCCTTGTGTGGGAGAGGGGAGTAAACTCAGAGCTCTTCTCTGCTGGTCTTATGTTCTCTGAAAGCTGCTGATGGGACATTCTTTCAGCTGCTGCTGCAGGAGTTCACCGTGTACTCTCCCAATTCAGACATGACGCTTCACCATGAACTCATTACTCTCTGCTAGTGCAGGCTACTGCTCTTCTACGTATCACGTCTATAGCGCACTGATGACCTCACACGGCAGCATGGCCTCAGGGGAGCAGCACCAACCCTGTTCCCCAGGTAAAGTCTCTGCCTCTGTCAGCACTTTGCTGTCCTTTGTACGGTTAGCGCTGTTAGCACCGTTAGCTGTGAGGCACAGACTCACCTTCCCCACGTTGAGAGCCGTTGAAAGGCAATAAAAAAGCTTCCTATCTGGAATCTTACACCTTCAACTCAAAGTCCACCTTCCAGCCCTTACAACCGCATTCCCCTTCCAGGTCACCTCCATTTTGTTGAAGACCAGAAGACACTTTGGAAAGCTTGGGAAAGTAAGCTAGTAAGTTCACCTTGAGTGAAGATTATTTAGTTGAACGACAATTTTCAAAGTCAAGAATGAACTGTCATACTTTTATTTTCATAGTTTGCCGTAGCTACCAGAAGGGCCACAAGACATCCGTGTGGAGGATCATTACTTATAGAAACCCTTTTTGTTGTTACAAACAATAGTTCATATGTGAGTCATGATGTCGCCCTTCATTAAAGACTGGAGTACCAACCGGGCCCCAGAGCTCCAGGGGCCCCGGAGCTCCAGGGGCCCCAGAGCTCCAGGGGCCCCGGAGCTCCAGGGGCCCCAGAGCTCCAGGGGCCCCGGAGCTCCGGGCTCATTGTGGATCGGTTCTGTTCCCTGGACTAAGTAGTTCATCCTTTACAACTCGCTCCACCTCAAGCCGCTGCACATTGATTCATGTGAACAATCTAATAGTGCCACATGTAATGATGTACCTGTCACACCTCCATGCTTTACTGAGGTATCCTGTGGATACAGGACTTCCAGTGGTACAACATGCAGTATTTTACATGGTTGTACTGCTACTTTAACTTAAGTAAAGGATTTATTTCTTCGTTCGGGGCCCTGTTTGGGGGTTCTGTGGCCGACCGCCCAGCCAGACCTGCCGGACGCCACAGAGGACCCCACTAGCATCTACGGCTATGCTACGCTACGTCATAGCTGTTAGCTAACCAGCAACGAGAGGTTGATGACCGCTGAGCTGCATGTTACAGGACTGAGACAGAGGAGGAGGACATGTTCACGTTCATGATGCTCGCTGCTAAACAAAGTCAACGCTGATGGGCAGTGTTTCCCTGTTTAATGTTAACTGCCCAGATAGTTGCTGTTGTTTACATTTCTTATAGATTTCTAATATCCTCTTGTTTGTGTTGTGTTGTTTTTCTTGTGTAGCAAATGGGCTGCAACTGCATTTCATTATGCAAAAGGAAAATAAATGTGTAACGATCTCTGTTACCCTGCGAGTATCGGGCAACACAAACAATTGCACCCAGCTGAGGCTGATCACACCTCATCCCGGCACCTGTTCCCTGAGTCGCCTCTCCCCTCCCCCCCTGCAGCTGAGCCAACCACGCCCCTGCCACCACAAAATGATTCTTGAGTCTTTGAATGAAATCTCCTCACAGCAAAGTTAGCTCCTGGGCTTAGAGCAAGGTGCTTTGGTTTTCATGGCTGCTCTTTGGTATTCCAGTAGTGATGTAAATAAGCAGGATGCAGTAGTGGGTGAGACCTTCAAGCGTGATTCATTACAGAGCGTGTGACCTTCACTCTGACTTGATGGATGAGGTGTTTGTAAGGCGGTTCACAGTACTGTGTAATATGAGCCTGTCAGCGGCTGATGCCTGCAGCAGCATGGCTGCCACCTAGTGGGTGTAAACTGCACTGCATGCTGTCTGGAAGCAGGACAAACACCTTTGCTTGCTGAAGTCTTAGATCTGCACGGTGGCATCCTCTTTGGTCGTTTACACATGTTTGAATCCTAATCATGCTGTAGACGTGTTGGTTAGGCTTTGCCTTCAAGGTAGGCCTGCTGAATGTTTTGCATATGTTTTGCATCCATTTGCTTCTTGGGAGATATAAAGAATAAAATGCACACAGGCAAAGTAATTGATGCCACAAGGCTTCAAAGCAGAACACTAAACTAAACCAGTATTAATGAGACAGGAGCACTAAACCAGTCAGGGGGACAAGATACACACACACAGATCATTACACCATAACAACACACACACACACCCTCCTGCACCAGCAGAATATTGTGTTCACAGCTCTACGTTGAATAATGACACAACTAGAGGCGTCTGGTGAGATTCATCTTCATAACTGCATCAGACATCAGTCTTTAGACCTTAGTGCTGCGTGCGACACCATGGACCATCACATCCTACACAGAGACGGGAGCAGTCCATTGGCATTAGGAGTAGAACATGGAGGATGAAATATAGGTTTACGTTGTACAGACAAGAGGCTCGTTCAAAGAGATGCTCTCTCCTGGATCCAGAGGCAGCAGCAGGTTCACAACACACTGAGGTCAAGTCAGACAGTTTTCAGCTGACTTCAACGTAAACAGGAAGTCACACAACACATGACTTCCTGTTAGTTCTGGTCTGTAGGCTACTTGTAGTTTACAGACCACGTTCTGATGTATTCATGTGTTAATAAATATATATTTATGTATAAATGTGTGTAGCTGCATCCTTTGGTCTGTTTATGTCTCCCTGTGAAATACATCACTACTGGTTTAATATGTGTTGTAAATAAGATTCTATTTTAAATAAGACCTTTGCACAGTTCAACCTGAAACTGCATTGTCAGATCTCTAAAACGTTATAGGAAAATGTATTAGCGATGTTTCGTACAAATATTTTGCATTATGAACATGTTATATTTGGATTATTCAGCTTTATAGAACATTTGAGGTAAGGGCGTTATATCATACATGTATTCATTATCTTTGCCAAATTTCATCTCCATATGTGAAAGTTTACAAGAGTTAGAAATGTGTAACAACTCTGAAGCTGTTCTGACAAAAGGAGAACAGTAACGTGATGATGTTCATATTTATACAATCTCACTTTGTGCCTTAATGTCCTCCTTATTTTGGTTTCATGCTTTCCTTCTGTCGGCTTCTTCTTCTGCGTTTCCTCCGTTGGATTGCTGGTTCTTAAATGTATTCTTCCGTTTTTTATTGACAATTTACGACTGGATAACAACTGCCGTAAAACCAGAAGAAGAAGAAGAAGAAGAAGAAGAAGGAGGCGGTGCTTAACTTCTCCGATGGTTAGAGCGCCGCTAATAAGCCCGTAGAAGAAGAAGTACCACGGCGCTTCCAGCAGCTGGAGACAGACGTGGACAGCAGCATATCTTGGATATATCTGTATATATCTGTATACACCTGGAGAGAGATGGAGGTGGAGCTGTACCTCCTGGCTGCGGCCGTGCTCGTCGTCCTCCTCGTGTTTGGGTTGAAGCTGCGGACACGAGCACAGCAGAGTAAGCAGAGCTAACGCTAGCTACCCGGCTACAGGGCTGCGAACCGTTTGTGACGTTACTTTATGGACATAATGTCGGTTATGTCACATAAAGTCTGTTATGTCCATAATGAAGGCAAGATGTCAACATTCAAGTTGACATTGTTATCCTCCAGTATGTTTTGGGCCATTAAAGGACTCGTCAGCTCACAGCTGTCAATCCGTCTTGAACTACGGAAGCTGCAGTGGGTCACGTGAACATTCATTCTGACCGCGGTCTCTCCATCAGCCCCTACAGCTCACACATGGTGATCTGTGACCTGATGCCTGGGCACCATGCTGCACAGCTCTGACGTGTTGTGCCTCTCCATGCTCAGGTGATGAAGAGGAGGAGGAGGAGGAGCAGCGGAGGGACGTGGTCCGGGTCCCCCAGCGGGCAGCAGAGGAGCGAGCAGCCGGGATGCCCCGACGGAGGAGGAACCTCGCTGCGGGGCTGGCCAGCAGGCGGCCGCAGAGAGACGCTGTGGAACCAGATGCAGCAGGTAGACCAGGTACTGCAGGTAGACCAGGTGCTGCAGGTACAGCAGGTAGACCAGGTACTGCAGGTAGACCAGGTGCTGCAGGTGCAGCAGGTACAGGAGGTGCAGCAGGTGCAGCAGGTGCAGCAGGTAGACCAGGTGCAGCAGGTAGACCAGGTGCTGCAGGTAGACCAGGTGCTGCAGGTGCAGCAGGTACAGGAGGTGCAGCAGGTACAGGAGGTGCAGCAGGTACAGCAGGTGCAGCAGGTGCAGCAGGTAGACCAGGTGCTGCAGGTAGACCAGGTACAGCAGGTAGACCAGGTACAGCAGGTAGACCAGGTACAGGAGGTGCAGCAGGTGCAGCAGGTAGACCAGGTGCAGCAGGTAGACCAGGTGCTGCAGGTAGACCAGGTGCTGCAGGTGCAGCAGGTACAGGAGGTGCAGCAGGTACAGGAGGTGCAGCAGGTGCAGCAGGTAGACCGGGTGCTGCAGTTAGACCAGGTGCTGCAGTTAGACCAGGTACAGCAGGTAGACCAGGTGCTGCAGGTGCAGCAGGTACAGGAGGTGCAGCAGGTACAGGAGGTGCAGCAGGTACAGGAGGTGCAGCAGGTACAGGAGGTGCAGCAGGTAGACCGGGTGCTGCAGGTAGACCAGGTACTGTCCATCACTTGGTGATGCAGCTGCTCGAGGTCGTGTCGTCACATGACGTACAGACATATTAAGATTACAATCACAAGCTGCAGAGCGGTTTGGGAGCTGCATGTTCATCACTTACAGAGCTGACTGGTGAGTCTTGGTGATGTAAAAGAACAGGTGTGCTGTTGGTTTCAGAGGAAGAGCGCGGTGACGAAGAGGAGCAGGAGGACTTGCAGCCAACGGCAAAAGTTGGAGCCAAGAAGCAGAAGAAGCTGGAGGAGAAGCAGGCCAAGAAGGCCCAGAGAGAGGTGAGGCCTCCTGGTGGACAGAGAGGCGGAGCGCCACGCCTCCTGGTGGACAGAGAGGCGGAGCGCCACGCCTCCTGGTGGACAGAGAGGCGGAGAGCCACGCCTCCTGGTGGACAGAGAGGCGGAGAGCCACGCCTCCTGGTGGACAGAGAGGCGGAGAGCCACGCCTCCTGGTGGACAGAGAGGCGGAGCGCCACGCCTCCTGGTGGACAGAGAGGCGGAGCGCCAGCTCCTGTCCTGAGGTCAGCTTCACTGATGCTTTGTTTGCAGGCGGAGACGGAGGAGAGAGAGGAGAGGAAGAGGATGCAGGAGCTGAGAGAGCAGGAGAGACGCCATGACGACGACCGAGAACGACAGCTGGAGCAGAAACAGGTCTGACCCTGACCCTCACCCTCTCACCCCCCTGTGTGAGGAGCTGACCCTGCTGTGTTTCCTCAGGAGGAGGAGGAGCTCCGGGCTAAAGAGGAGCAGGACCGCCGGGAGGAGGAGGAGTACTTGAGACTCAAAGCCTCCTTCATCATAGAGGACCAGGGCGAGGAGGAGCAGCTCACTGAGGACCAGGTCTCTGCTCGGCTCATATTTACATTTCTGCGTTTGGTGAAATATAGTCTAAACGCGTTTGTGTTCTTTACCCTCAGTCCCGCAACCTGCTGCAGGACTTCATCCAGTACATCGAGGTGAGGCCGGACTCTGGACCCCCTGGGCTGCAGGGTCTGACCCATGTCTTACAGTGTCTCCTCTGTCCTGCAGAGCTCCAAGGTGGTTCTGCTGGAGGACTTGGCTTCTCATTTTGGGATGAGGACCCAGGATGCTATCGACAGACTGCAGGACCTGCTGGCCCAAGGCTCCCTCACAGGTGAGCGTGAAGAGACCTGGACCTGGACTCATCTTTGAATAACGGCTCAGAGTGATTCTGGGTCTGGAGGTGACTAAAGGGTCCAGGGTGTGACGAGGCTCATCAGAATCATTGATTGTTGCACATACAAGGAATTCTACCTGTGAAGGTTCATGAACACAGAACTATAAACAAGATGCATGTGCTAGAATATATAAAGAGTGCTGAAGGAAGTAGTGCTGGGATGAGAGGCCCTGGGGGTCCTGGTCTTCATAGTGAGGGATGAGAGGCCCTGGGGTCCTGGTCTTCATAGTGAGGGATGAGAGGCCCTGGGGTCCTGGTCTTCATAGTGAGGGATGAGAGGCCCTGGGGTCCTGGTCTTCATAGTGAGGGATGAGAGGCCCTGGGGTCCTGGTCTTCATAGTGAGGGATGAGAGGCCCTGGGGTCCTGGTCTTCATAGTGAGGGATGAGAGGCCCTGGGGTCCTGGTCTTCATAGTGAGGGATGAGAGGCCCTGGGGTCCTGGTCTTCATAGTGAGGGATGAGAGGCCCTGGGGTCCTGGTCTTTGTCAACGAACTCGACTGCAGCTGATGGAACCTGTTCTTGGTCCTGATGGAGCCTCACGCCAGAAGGAAGGGACTCCAACAGTTTGTGTCCAGGGTTACAATCCTGGATTGAGGATTCACTCCAACACAGACGCTGGAGGCCGTATGCACACTTCTCCTAAATGTAGTACTTTTACATCTCAGGGGTGAATGCAGTACCTCTTACTCTGTATGTGTGTACTGTATATAGAATGTTCCACCTGCGTCTACGTCCTGACATGCTGTGTTCTGCCTCGTCTTTTGCAGGAGTGATCGATGACAGAGGAAAGTTTATCTCTATCACGCCAGAGGAGCTGGACTCAGTGGCTCAGTTCATGAGGCAGAGAGGCCGGGTGTCCATCACAGAGCTGGCTCAGGCCAGCAACTCCCTGATCAACCTGCTGCCTGAGGGCCAGAGCGCGGCCTGAGGGCCAGAGCGCGGCCTGAGGGCCAGAGCGCGGCCTGAGGGCCAGAGCGCGGCCTGAGGGCCCGGTCTCATGCAGCCTGGTCCAGGGGTCCTGCTCCTGGACCAGGCTGCATGAGACCGGTCCACAACAGAATCTCTGAGGACTGTCCACTGCTATTGGCCGTTGTCTTGTAGTGACATCACGGCTCCGTAACCTTTATTCACTTGTCTGACTTCACACATTTGATCCACCTGAAAATGTAAAGTAACATGTATGTTACTGTAGTAACTACTTTGTATGACATTAAATGAACCACCATTACTAAACTGATTTAGTGTTACTGATGTTTACTGTGCCGTTACTTTATGATGGTTACGTAACACAAGGGCTTTTACAATGCTGTAATTAAACACAACTTCACTCCAACAAATCAAGAAGAGGTCAAATACGTCTAAGTTTGAGCTCCAGAGTGCTGCTGGAGCTTTTGATGAGATGCATGTTAATAAAACTTCCCTTTCTGATGAAGAGCAAAGTGTTCGCAGTTGTTTCAAAACAATTATTCTTTCTCTTTTTCATTGACTCATATGACCAAAAACATTATTAAAAACCAATGAAAGAATGATGATCGCTGAGGTTTTAGCGACGCCTTCACAGAAGACCCATTGAACATGGGGTCATGTGGTTCAACCGGCCAAGAAGTCTTCAGGTCCCCAAGGTGATCCTCTCCACATGTAGACTGGATTCAGTGGAACAAAAGAGCATGTGCTCCCATCATTCAGCTCAACAGGAGCTCAGGCCAGCACACCATTGTATTCAGAGCCCAATATTACAACCTGTAATGTACAGACTGTAAAGCCCTTTGAGTCCGTCTCCCAAAAAGATCCTGTCAGTGCGTTTGGTATTTCTTTGGCGAAAGAGTCCCGACTGAAATGTCATTTCTAGGACTTGTTTGGAGCACAAATCACTTTTGTAGCGAGTGCCAAGAAATACCAGTCAGACAGTAATATTTCCCAAAATGTCAGAACTGTTCCTTTTAATATTATTCCATTGGACACGTTTAAACATGTGGGACCATTACAGGCCTGAAGATGGGCTCATCGACTCCTGTGTTCCACCCAACATAACACATGTATCACACACAGAGACAACTACATGAAGCAGAGCATGTGACAGTAATCACACCGATGAGCGCGTCAAGTTCCTGTGGCTTGAACTCAGGATGGTTTAGTCTTTCAGTTCATGAAGGTACATTTAGTCCAAACGCCTGAAATAAAGAGTCAGTCTCAAGCAGCAATGTTTTTCATCTGGAGGTCTCCTGGTCTACATCCTGGTCTTTATGCTGGTCTACATCCTGGTCTTTATGCTGGTCTACATCCTGGTCTACATCCTGGTCTTTATGCTAGTCTACATCCTGGTCTTTATGCTGGTCTACATCCTGGTCTTTATGCTGGTCTACATCCTGGTCTTTATGCTGGTCTCTCTGACTCTGTTTGCTCTGCGTTAGCTCCCATGTCGAGGTCGCTCCTCTATCCTGAAAAACAAGAACAAAAACATATATTCTCTGTTAAACTGAACTCAAACTTAGAAACACCAGCAGCATACCTTTATCAGCACACCCAAGGGTGCCAGGTCGGTTCTGAGGATGTCACAGGCTCTGAGGAGAGGCCTTCTCTCCGGGTAGAGTGCAGGTTTGTTGGGGGTCGGGCCGTCCTGATGAGCCAGAGCGAACGCACGGACTTCACTTCTGAAATGAGTCAGCTGCTCCACAACGGCCTCCAGACCTCCACCAACCACGTCCTGCACCTGAGGCCGGGACAGGACAGAGGACAGAGGACATGAGGACATGAGGACATGAAGACAGAGGACATGAAGACATGAAGACAGAGGACAGAGGACATGAGGACATGAGGACATGAAGACAGAGGACATGAAGACATGAAGACAGAGGACAGAGGACATGAGGACATGAGGACATGAAGACAGAGGACATGAGGACATGAAGACATGAAGACATGAAGACAGGACATGAGGACATGAGGACAGAGGACATGAGGACATGAGGACAGAGGACATGAGGACAGAGGACATGAAGACATGAAGACATGAGGACAGAGGACATGAAGACATGAGGACAGAGGACATGAGGACATGAGGACATGAAGACATGAAGGCATGAGGACATGAAGGCATGAGGACAGAGGACATGAGGACAGAGGACATGAGGACAGAGGACATGAAGACATGAAGACATGAAGACATAGGACAGAGGACAGAGGACATGAAGACATGAGGACATGAGGACAGAGGACAGAGGACATGAGGACATGAGGACATAAGACATGAGGACATGAAGACATGAGGACAGAGGACATGAGGACATAAGACATGAGGACAGAGGACATGAAGACATGAGGACATAGGACATGAGGACAGAGGACATGAAGACATGAGGACATGAGGACATGAGGACAGAGGACAGAAGACATGAGGACATGAAGACATGAGGACATGAGGACAAAAGACATGAGGACATGAGGACAGAGGACAGAGGACATAGGACATGAGGACAGAGGACATGAAGACATGAGGACATGAGGACATGAAGACATAAGGACAGAGGACATGAGGACAGAGGACATGAGGACAGAGGACAGAAGACATGAAGACATGAGGACATGAGGACATGAGGACAGAGGACATGAGGACAGAGGACAGAAGACATGAAGACATGAGGACAGAGGACATGAGGACATGAAGACATGAGGACAGAGGACATGAGGACATGAGGACAGAGGACATGAAGACATGAAGACAGAGGACATGAGGACATGAAGACATGAAGACATGAGGACAGAGGACATGAGGACATGAGGACAGAAGACATGAAGACATGAGGACAGAGGACAAAGGACATGAGGACATGAGGACATGAAGACATGAGGACAGAGGACACAGGACATGAGGACAGAAGACATGAGGACATGAAGACATGAGGACAGAGGACATGAGGACATGAGGACATGAGGACAGAGGACAGAAGACATGAGGACATGAAGACATGAGGACATGAGGACAGAGGACAGAAGACATGAAGACATGAGGACATGAGGACATGAAGACATGAGGACAGAGGACATGAGGACATGAAGACATGAAGACATGAGGACAGAGGACATGAGGACATGAGGACAGAAGACATGAAGACATGAGGACAGAGGACAGAGGACATGAGGACATGAAGACATGAGGACATAAAGACATGAGGACAGAGGACATGAAGACATGAGGACAGAGGACAGAGGACATGAGGACATGAAGACATGAGGACAGAGGACATGAGGACATGTGAGCGTAATAACTGCTGAGAACCTGGACTGCCTTAAAGGGACAGCGCGGAACATTTCGGGGCCATTCATTGGCACAAATGGAATAGAATGTTCAGAACTTTGTGTTTGTTTGTTAAACTAAGAATCATTCTTTCATTCCATTCATATCTACACACAGGGCACTGAGGGAGGAGTGTGTTGTTCTCCATTTGCACATTGTACTAAAATGATGTTTGATTTCTCTTCTTCTTTATGGAATTTGTGCTGGTGTAAGATATTCACATTTCAGATCTATTGCTGACAGAGTTGGCCAGAACATGCCAGAAGATCACATACTTTGGCCGTATGGCCACAGCTGGAGGACACCTGTGTCAGGGCAGGTGTATAGCTCAGGACCAAGCAAGCAGTGTACAGTACCACCAAGCAAACAACCGGCTCTGAACAGGCACACACTAGTTTAGAATCAATCCCATATTTTCAGGTGAGTACATGTTGCCCCTGAGCTCTGACCTTACTGTGCAGCAGATCGATCCCAAACACACCCAAGACATCTCTGACGTAGCTGAGGACCGCTCCAAACACTGCAGGGCTCCGAGTCCCTCCCTCACACTGAACACACAAAGACACACACATCCGGTAAGACAAGGAAGACCTTTGTGTTCCACTACTGGTAAGACTGATTATCACAGCTGGAACCTTTAGTCTGTTTATGGAGTTCCAGGACAGTCAGATGTCCGGCACAGGGAGTTACCTTAGAAACCGGCTGGAGTTGGCAGTTTCCATGGTAAACCAGATTCATCACCGCACTGATGGCTCTCGGGGTATCAAAGTCATCTGCCAGTGCTTTCACCACGCTGGATTTAGTCTCAGCCAACCTGAAACACAAGAACACAAGTTCTCAGAAATAGATAAGCATTTGGTATTTATTTCTGTTGTCAGGGGGTGTTTACATGAAGAGAGTCTGGCCCCCCTAGCGTAGAGACAGATAGAGACTTCAAAGATACTTGCTCCTCAATGCTTAGGATGCTGGTCTTTATCCTGGTCTTTATCCTGGTCGCTCTGACTCTGTTTGCTCTGCGTTAGGTCAAATGACTTACAGGTCATTAGAGGTCAAATGGATAACGTGTGAAAGATGAAGCTCCAGCTGCTTGTAGGACTGTTCTGAATGGACAGACTGGACCATGTTCAGGGATACCGCCACCCAGGAGAATGACATCACTCTGAAGGAATACCAGTGAAATGATATCCCAGCAAATGTGGTGATGACAAGGGTATCCTCAGAGGACCGGCCACTGTCTGTATCCTCAGAGGACCGGCCACTGTCTGTATCCTCAGAGGACCGGCCACTGTCTGTATCCTCAGAGGACCGGCCACTGTCTGTATCCTCAGAGGACCGGCCACTGTCTGTATCCTCAGAGGACCGGCCGCGGTCTGTACCCATAGATGCCGGTCATCTGTCGGTACCCTCAGAGGACCGGCATCTGTCGGTACCCTCAGAGGACCGGCATCTGTCGGTACCCTCAGAGGACCGGCATCTGTCGGTACCCTCAGAGGACCGGCATCTGTCGGTACCCTCAGAGGACCGGCCGCGGTCTGTATCCTCAGAGGGCCGGCCACTGTCGGTATCCTCAGAGGACGAAAGGGAAACCCTGATGAGAGTGAATATGAGTAAAGCTGCTGGTCCTGATGACATCCCTGGTCGTGTACCAAGAACATGATCCAACCAGCTAACTGGTGTCATCACTGACATGTTCATCATATCAGTGTCACAGGAGAGAGTTCCCTCCTGCTTCAAGACAAACACCATCGACCCTGTACCTTCCTGCAGTGTCCATTCTAAATGACTACCGCCCTGTGCCACTCAGCCCCATTCTGATAAACCCAGCCAGCCTAGACCCTCACAGTTCACATACAGACCCCAACACCTCCCCTCTTGTGTTGAACACCGGAGCCCCCCAGGGCAGTGTGCTCAGCCCCTCCTGTTCCTGCTGTTCACCCCTGACTGCTGCCCGAACCTGAAGAGAACTCCATCATTGGCCTGATTACAAACAACAATTAGACTTCACATAGCGGGGGAATCAACAATCTGCTGCTCCCTATACACTTTAACGGAGCTCAGGTGGAGCAAGTGAACAGCTTTAAGTTCCTGGGAATCAGCATCACAAACAACCTGACATCATCACACATCTCCATCCTGGTGAAAAAAGCTCATAAACAGCTGTACGGGACAGGAGGGCTCTAAAGGAGGTTCTCTACAGGAGAACCAGCTGATGAACCACCAGACTTTAGAACAGCTGTGAGACTCCTTCATTCATCCTCCACCCTCTACATATGATATACTTCTTTTTTGGTTGGTTGTAGCACACTGGGACTACAATCTAAATTAAGTTGTGCAACCCTGTTGTACAATGACAAACAATAAACTTGTAACCTTGTTTTCAATACTGTACATTTTAAGTTTTGAGTTTACGAAACAATGGGATGTTTCATTGAGGTACAACTTTTAACTCTGATGTAAACCTCGAGCCAACAGAAACACAATCTGATTCTCCACACAATGCGTTTTGCATATACAGGGGGTGTTTGAAACCACCTGATGATTCACTGTTGAGAGACTCAACAATTACATTAGTACATTGCTGACTTATATACGATATACGATTAATACGATGAAGACAATTCACCAAAACATGAATGAATGGATCAAACTGTGGAGGAAGTTAGTACCTCTCCCAGAGAAGAGCTTCCTGTACAGGTGAACACGGCAGCTGACCCTTCATGTAGGCCGCAGCATCGTGGATGAAGGTGGAGATGGTTCTCAGAGAGGCCCGAGCCTCCAACATGCTGCCGTCACTGTAGTCTATCGCTGTGGAGACACCACAACAACCTTCCTTCAATATTGAAAACGAACCTCTTACTGCAATGAATGTAACAAGAAAAAGCACAGCATGAAGAAGCAGTGGACGGTCTGATGCGAACCACAATACTAACGCGTTCCCACCTGATCTGTATTTCGTCAAAAGACAAAACATCCGGAATTCATTGGCAGAGTAAGATTGCAGGAAATCCTGAAGGAAATCAGAAAAATAATTAACGATTAGTTTCACTAACTGCCATCTGCAATGTGGGAGATACAGACTCAGCAAGTGATGCATCATTTGGGATGACATTACCTTGATGGTGATAAAGTTCTTTAAAGATTTAGACATTTTCTCGGCACTACCTTTTAGGTGTAAGTGGCCTAAAAACAACAACAACAACAACAACCAATTAGGTGCACAAATTCAAAAACAGAAAGAGAGGAAGCCATGAAAAGAGTTGTGTATAAACTGAAATGTTCCTTTTCATTGAATGATTCACTTGGTCTTTTTGTGTTATAACCATTAGTAATAACATAAGTGATGCATGATCATGACATCAGAACTCAGTACTGGCAGTGTGAAGATAGAGAAACTCGACCAACTGGAAACCAAACAGTGGAACTTTCTACACCAACCACGTCTGCAGGAGGCAGACATAACTCTCAATATAACAGTGGATGCCATTTAAAAGCCAGGTGAAAGGGAGTTTTTCAGAATTCACACAGCCCAAAAAAAAACGTATGTGATTTAGGATTTACCTGAGTGGAGGAAGTAATTTGCCCATTGTCCACACTGGTGATAGGCTTCACTCTGAGCAACCTCGTTCTCATGGTGAGGAAAGGCCAGGTCGATTCCTCCAGAGTGGATATCTAGCTGACTCCCAAACACGGAGCTGAAACCACCAGAGACAACGGCATGCAATATCAGTATAGAGCCTCTGCTGCTGCTGGTACTAGTATACACATTATATTCATGCTAGTATTACTACTCTCGTTATATGAATCATTATGTCATATCATTGAATGTGTTGTGACTCTGTTACGTTGTTTATTCTGGTCACATGACTTCTATTGCTTCTTCCATCCTGATAGAGCATCCTCCTCTGTTGCTCTTCCTCAGCTTTCTTCCCTTTTTCTCCCATTAAAGGGTTTTTTTGGGGGAGTTTTTCTGATCCGATGTGAGGGTCAAAGGTCAGAGGATGTCGTATGTGTTCAGACTGTAAAGGCCTCTGAGGAGAGTTTGTAATGTTGGACTAAACAAATACAATTTAACTGAACAAGGTATCAAATTCAGAAAAGGATCAACCTTATATTTGATAAAAGGCACAAAAAAACTCACAAAAGACCTAACAACCCAGTAATAGTTTGCAGAACAGGCTTCTTTATGGAGATACTCTCCAGTAATATCAGTAAGAAATCCACTTCACAGTTGCATTTGAATTGCCCTGAAATCCTTTCATATTATTCCTGTTTGTTCAGTTGCACATTTCTTAACTTTTCTAATGACAAGAAGAAAAAAAGCGTTAGCTACAATAAAGTCCAATAGATCTGAATCAAGCCTTTTCTCCATGCATCGAGGGTTAGGGTTGTGTTGAACCTGCATCCTCAGAAAGGGCCTAAGGGAAGGGTTGAACCTGCACCCTCACAAAGGGGTTAGGGTAAGGAATGAATCTGCACCTTCAGAAAGGGGTTAGGGTTGAACCTGCATCCTCAGAAAGGGGTCAGGGTAAGGGTTGAACCTGCACCCTCAGAAAGGGCCTAGGGTAAGGATTGAACCTGCACCATCAGAAAGGGCCTAGGGTAAGGATTGAACCTGCACCCTCAGAAAGGCGTTAGGGTAAGGGTTGAACCTGCATCCTCAGAAAGGGGTCAGGGTAAGGGTTGAACCTGCACCCTCAGAAAGGGCCTACGGTAAGGATTGAACCTGCACCCTCAGAAAGGCGTTAGGGTAAGGGTTGAACCTGCATCCTCAGAAAGGGGTCAGGGTAAGGGTTGAACCTGCACCATCAGAAAGGGCCTAGGGTAAGGATTGAACCTGCACCCTCAGAAAGGCGTTAGGGTAAGGGTTGAACCTGCATCCTCAGAAAGGGCCTAGGGTAAGGATTGAACCTGCATCCTCAGAAAGGGCCTAGGGTAAGGATTGAACCTGCACCCTCAGAAAGGCGTTAGGGTAAGGGTTGAACCTGCATCCTCAGAAAGGGCCTAGAGTAAGGGTTGAACCTGCATCCTCAGAAAGGGCATAGGGTAAGGATTGAACCTGCATCCTCAGAAAGGGCCTAGGGTAAGGGTTGAACCTGCATCCTCAGAAAGGGCATAGGGAAAGGGTTGAACCTGCATCCTCAGAAAGGGCCCAGGGCAGACTCATTTAGGACGAGCCTGACTAAGCAGACAGACGTAAATCCACCTCGCGATGGTGGAGCATTCAATATGCCAGCCAGGTCTTCCTCTGCCCCACGGAGACTCCCAGTATGGTTCCTTAGGTTTGGACGTCTTCCAAAGAGCAAAGTCCCTCCCGTCTCGTTTATCGGAGTTTCCTGGAGAACAGTGAAGTTTGTTGTCCATTAGTAAAGCTCTTATACGTAGAGGTTTCCTAACACGGAACAAGCCGTTTATCACAGTGTGTTTGGAAAAAGCCCCATTTCAGAAGTTTGAAACTAGGCCATGACTGACAACAAAGAAGATTTTAGAAATGAAGACAGAAAAACAGAGATAGATACAATATTCTGTTGTTACTCTTCATTATTTGAGAGTTGTCATCGAGGTATTCATAAAAAGAGTTTCCCCATCGAGAGAGAAACTAGACAGGGTGGTGCTTTAGTTTGCCCTATAGGACTGAATACATCAGGTTCAAGAATTCTGAGTTCCTTTGAAAAGGAGAAAATAAGAGAAACCTACGCAATACTTCAGACTACGGGTAGGTACGGGTAGGTATGGGAAGGGTTCTCCCAAAACGTGTGCAAAAGATAACATCCAAATCTGTTTCTGCAGTGGTCCAAACCGGTCGTCTAATACAAGTAAAACACTCTGATCGAAGCCGACAGAAACACTTACCAGGTTCTACGTGAGAATCTACAGCTCCCGTAAACTTGCCATAACGATTACCAATGGACTGGATGTCAAAGTACACATCACCTGCAAACAAGGCACATCACAGATGATGAGCAGATACAGCCAAGAGTTCATGGGACCAATTAACAAGAATGCTCCATATTCACCTTCTTTTGTGGCATAAGCGTGTCCGTTTTTGACAATCCTCTCAATGAAGGCGACAATGTGGTGCACATTGTCAGTGACTCTTAAATACACTGCAGGAGGAATCACCTCAAAAGCAATGACAGAATAGAAAGTTTAGAGATAAGCACACGTCACAGTAACAGTGCATGTTGGAATAGTGCAGAGCCTGACAGCACAGATCAGCTGAGTCTAACGTGGATATCTATTGAAATCAGACCAAAACAATCTAAATGGACAAAGAGCCCTACAGGAAAGAGGGAACGATCTCGACCATTTGAACCCGTGAGCTGCTGCACACCTGCAATGACAGCATGTCCCTCTTGAACCCGTCCTCGTACAGCGAGGCCACCGCAGATGGAGACGTCTTGTCCTACGGAACAGGGAAGTGAAGGCTTACGGCAGTTCATTTCCCAACAGCTTGGTCCTCTCTCTTGTGACTTACCTCCCAACTTCTCTGGATGATCTTGTCATCGATGTCTGTGATGACCATGGCGTGGATGACAGTGATTCCAAACAGCCTGGACAGAATCCTCTGCAGGATATCGAACCTGACGTAGGAGCTGAGAGACAAACCAGAGCCCTTCAGCTCAGACATAACCCTGTGACATGTTCATAACCATAACCCTGTGACATGATCATAACCCCATGACATGTTCATAACCCCATGACCCTAACATGTTCATAACATAACATGTTCATAACCCTAACATGTTCATAACCCGAACATGTTCCCATGACATGTGCATGCTCCCATCATTACCAGGCATGGCCCAGGTGGGCGTGGTCGTAGACGGTGGGTCCGCAGCTGTACCTGTGAACACATGACGTCACGTCAGACTGAGAGCGGGTCCTGATCGAGTCCCCTAAGGTGTGTGCACTCACCAGGTCGCGACCCCTTCTCGAGCCACGACGAGAGGCTCCTTCTGTCCGGTCAGGCTGTTGAACGTCTTGAGGCCCGTGTCGAAGCCGCCGGGTCGCGACCACGTGTTCCTGCTGCTGGCGGGGCGGGACCCAAGTGGTCTGGACCTGAGCGCGGACCGGGCTGCAGAGAGGAGCTTCACCGAGGTCCACATCGTAAAGGCTATGCTATTCCACGCTCCCGCTCCACTTCTCGCGAGACTAGCCGGGCTCCCGGAAGTGCTGCGCCGTGTCACGTGACGCACCCGCCGCTCTGAGCAGAAGTCTTCGTCTGCCGGGATGCAGAACGTGATCAACTCGGTGAAGGGCACGGCTCTCGGGGTGGCGGAGTTCCTCACCCCGGTGTTGAAGGTAACCCGCACGGCTTTGGAGACAGCCACGGCACTTCCGGGAGGGTTCGGGTCCACTTTAGCGGACCCGATCCCTCCCGGAAGTGCTGTGGATGCTAACGCTCACGTGACGTCTCAAACCCCTCTAACAGCGTTCTGCTTCTGTTCTCAACCGCAGGAGTCCAAATTCAAAGAGACAGGAGTCATTACCCCAGAGGAGGTGAGTCCTGAGCTGATGAGATGCTAACAGCTAGCACTACAGTGAACCTACTCCTATAGCAGCTAGCACTACAGTGTACCTACTCCTATAGCAGCTAGCACTACAGTGTACCTACTCCTATAGCAGCTAGCACTACAGTGTACCTACTCCTATAGCAGCTAGCACTACAGTGAACCTACTCCTATAGCAGCAGCTAGCACTACAGTGTACCTACTCCTATAGCAGCTAGCACTACAGTGTACCTACTCCTATAGCAGCTAGCACTACAGTGTACCTACTCCTATAGCAGCTAGCACTACAGTGTACCTACTCCTATAGCAGCTAGCACTACAGTGTACCTACTCCTATAGCAGCTAGCACTACAGTGTACCTACTCCTATAGCAGCTAGCACTACAGTGTACCTACTCCTATAGCAGCTAGCACTACAGTGTACCTACTCCTATAGCAGCTAGCACTACAGTGTACCTACTCCTATAGCAGCTAGCACTACAGTGAACCTACTCCTCTAACACTACAGTGAACCTACTCCTCTAGCACTACAGTGAACCTACTCCTCTAACACTACAGTGAACCTACTCCTATAGCACTACAGTGAACCTACTCCTCTAACACTACAGTGAACCTACTCCTATAGCACTACAGTGAACCTACTCCTCTAGCACTACAGTGAACCTACTCCTGTGTGTTGTCCTTTCAGTTCGTAGCTGCTGGAGATCACCTGGTGCACCACTGCCCCACATGGAAATGGTGAGTGTGTCACAGTCTCATCCTGCTGTAAGAAGCCTGTACATGTGAAGGATGCTGGTTAGTAGTAATGTTACTACTGTAGTTACTACTGGTAGTAACATTACTACTGTGATAATTAAATATAATAAATATCAAAGCAAAACCTTCAATGTATGTGCATTTGGCCCACTCTAAGTTAAGGATGGATACTGTCTCCTCAGGGCCTCTGGGGAAGAAGTCAAGGTGAAGCCATACCTGCCTCCAGATAAACAGTTCCTCCTCACACGCAATGGTAAGAGGTCCAGTTAAAGTGGGACGGCTGTTCATGTACTGGTTCAGTTTTGTCAACATCCACCATTTGTATTTGTATTATGCTGAACTCGCTCCAGTTCCACATGAATTAAAATGTTCGTAGTGAAGCAACTATGAAGTGTGAATTCATTTAATCTGCAGTGTCTGCACTGCCTGCACATTGTTAAATGAAAGGAAAGCATCTTTATATCACAGTGTGGGTTAAAAATAATTGTTAAATAATGTCATTTTGAGAGAGATATAATTATAACAGGTAGGCATTAAAAAGTACACAATCTTGGAGCTTTATACTTTCAGGCTGCCATCAAACAATCTGTCCAGGGACAGCAGATGAAAATGAGCTTCTGTGGCTCACTTCCAGTTTTACTGTTGATTGGTGTGCATTGCCCCTGCAAAATAAACCAATAAATAACAAATAATTAGCCTCCATTAATGAAGGATTTTGGTTGTGAAGTACAGAAAAGACAATGAAGAACCAGTCGGTGTTCCATGGAGGAGGAACCTCCTTCTCTCTGCTCCTCATCTCAGTTCATCTCAGCTTCTAGGCTCCGTTCCCTTCGTGCTCTAGAGCTTCATGTGTGGTTTCATAGATGATGTTCAGAGCAGAGACACCAGGGCCCTGTTTCTCGTACCTGGCTAAACAAAGTCAAGCAAATGTCCTAATCTCCATCTTAAATTAGCGAGATGATTGACATCAGGCTGTCTGGGTTTCTTCACGGCTGATCCGCTGAAACGTCTCGTTCATTCTAGCCAGACGTCAGTCATCTGATAAATGCGCCGCTCCTCTTCAGAAGGATAATAATGGAGCACTGACACCACCATGTTCTAACAGTACAATGACAATAAACTCAGAGGAACCTCTTTTTATTTCTCTACTGAGAAGCAGGAGATGACCATGAAGGCATATGAGGAAGTCAGTACCGTAGTCATTCACAGCAAACGCGTTGCGAATATTCCAACGTTTTTGCAACATTGTTGCCGTGAACGCAACTTTAACAGCGCCCGCTGCGAGACATAAGCATCGCAAATATATCAGACAAGTTAAATGCGTCAGTGTTGAGAAAATGTATCGGCAAATTGAAGTGCTTCATCACCCAAATCAATCAGATTATATTTACGAATAAATATATACTTAAGAGGATGTATGTACTGTATGCACGTATGAATCATGTACTATATATGTGTATATACATGTATGTGTAGATTACCATATAACTAGGAGTTTGAATATGTGTATGGGCGGATCAGTATGTATGTATTATTCATAATCAGAAATTCAATCAATTGAAGCAGTGAAAATGAATTTTGTGTGATTCTCTGTATTCTCATCACCTTAATCATGTTCTACAATAATGATATGTCTGGTGTACTAATAACACTGTCATATAATTCAACACATCCATAAGTTTCTTAAGAGCTAAATAACCTTAAGAACAGCGGCATGCAGCGGCTGACAGTCTGTGTCTGAGGCGATCAGCTGCGCCTGTGGTGATCAATGTCCGCGGCTCGAGAAGCTCTCTACATAAATTATTTCTTGTCGGCAAAATCTATATCGCCGCGTACAGGAAGTCATGATGAGGTAAAGGATGGATCCTGGCGATCTGGAAGAACTCTCTCCCTATAAAACTATTATAACTAATATCGCTCCTTCATCAATGAGGAAGGGAGCTGCCTTTTCTGTCCGGTGGGAGTGTCCAGCTTATCCAGTGAAGTTCAGTCAGCCTGCCCGGGAGCAGGTTTACATTTTTGGATGTGTTGCTATGGTGATTAATCTAAGCTTGCTTCGAGAAACCGAGAAAGCCTGACCTACGTCATCTTATCCTGACAATTAGCCGCTAACTCAGTAAGCTAGGTACGAGAAACAGGGCCCTGCTGGCTGCACACAGCCTCATGGCTTTGTCTTAAGCATCCACCAGTTCATTTGGGCAGCCACCAAAAACACTTTAAGGAAAACCCTGCTATCAGATATTAGATAGATATTTACCTTGTTGGTATCAAAACATTCACTCACACAGTAGTGGATAACTCAGGTCCCCATGGAGAGCTGGACCTTTTGTGTTCAACTGTTTGTGTTTAACTCTTTATGTTTAACTCTTTATGTTTAACTCTTTGTGTTTAACTGTTTGTGTTTAACTCTTTATGTTTAACTCTTTATGTTTAACTCTTTGTGTTCAACTGTTTGTGTTTAACTCTTTATGTTTAACTCTTTATGTTTAACTGTTTATGTTTAACTCTTTGTGTTTAACTCTTTATGTTTAACTCTTTATGTTTAACTGTTTGTGTTTAACTGTTTGTGTTTAACTCTTTATGTTTAACTCTTTATGTTTAACTGTTTATGTTTAACTCTTTGTGTTTAACTCTTTATGTTTAACTCTTTATGTTTAACTGTTTGTGTTTAACTCTTTATGTTTAACTCTTTATGTTTAACTCTGTGTTTAACTGTTTGTGTTTAACTCTTTATGTTTAACTGTTTATGTTTAACTGTTTGTGTTTAACTGTTTGTGTTTAACTCTTTATGTTTAACTCTTTATGTTTAACTGTTTATGTTTAACTGTTTATGTTTAACTGTTTGTGTTTAACTCTTTATGTTTAACTCTTTATGTTTAACTGTTTGTGTTTAACTGTTTGTGTTTAACTCTTTGTGTTTAACTCTTTATGTTTAACTGTTTATGTTTAACTGTTTATGTTTAACTGTTTGTGTTTAACTCTTTATGTTTAACTCTTTATGTTTAACTCTTTATGTTTAACTCTGTGTTTAACTGTTTGTGTTTAACTGTTTATGTTTAACTGTTTGTGTTTAACTGTTTGTGTTTAACTCTTTATGTTTAACTGTTTGTGTTTAACTCTGTGTTTAACTCTTTATGTTTAACTGTTTATGTTTAACTGTTTGTGTTTAACTCTTTATGTTTAACTGTTTATGTTTAACTGTTTGTGTTTAACTCTGTTTGTGTTTAACTCTGTTTGTGTTTAACTCTGTTTGTGTTTAACTGTTTGTGTTTAACTCTTTGTGTTTAACTCTGGTTGCAGTTCCCTGTTACAAGCGTTGTAAACAGATGGAGTATTCAGATGAGCTGGAAGCCATCATAGAGGAGGATGATGGAGATGGCGGCTGGGTGGACACTTACCACAACGCAGGTTGGACACCATCTCTCAACTTCATACATTGCATACATATTGAGATATATATTTTTTTATTATTCATATATATAGGCTGCACGTAGTTCAGTGTTCCATTGTTATGAAACCCCTGGTAGACCGATGTGATGTATCAACACTTCTACTGGCTGCTATACCCTCTTAAACACAGCATAACAACTCAAAACGTAGAGCAAGAAACAACATATCCAGTAATACATTGAGCTATCACACTATCATTCACAGAACATGATATGTATACACAATATACAATGTAATATGTGCTTGAATCAGCCCTGACCTACGTAGACTTGTCCGTATAGCGCCCACCTCTAGCATCGGGGCATTCTGAACTTTTCTTTATGATGCTTATAAACTATGGTTATAGTTGGGCAGCTCGGTTGGAAAAATAGATGAAATGGATGGTGACGTCTGATGGTTAAAACTTAACCGCGTTATAGAAAAACTCGGCTTGGTAGCCTTCCCTCACGCCTTCAACTATCACGAGCTAACATTAAAAAGCAACCTTAGCTAGCTAGACAAACTATGCACTGATATCGTGGTTCAGATTGAAATGATAAAAGACGCTGTTGTGTTTCACTAGGTGTGTTAGGGGTCACAGACGCTGTACAAGACATCTCACTGGACAATAATAAGGTATACTCCATGCATGTTTTGGGTTTTCTTTATTGTTCTGGTCCAGTGGTTAGCACCCAGCACAGGACTCTGGGTTTGGACCCGCTGGCCGGCTCTCTCCACGTGTTGCTGTGTGTTCTCCGGGTTCTCCGGCTTCCTCCCACCGCCCCAAGACATGCAGGGAAGAGCCATCGTTGCTCTAACCGGCCTGTAGGGGTGAACGAGAGCTGATGGTCAGGTGTCCGCTGGGATCAGCTCCCAACAGCAACGCTGCTCCAGATGATGGAAGGATGGAAACTACAACCGGCCAGATGACTTTATTTTATTATAACAGCTCCTCACTTCTTCTGAATGGAGGGAAATGTCTGGTTCTTCATCTGACAGTCCTGAACAGGTTTTGTGGATTCCGTGGTCTTCCTCACTACTGGACATGTTATTGGATGACCTTTTGAAATGTGTTTAGTAGTGTTCATTGTAACCCGTAAGAACATTGTTTAAATCGTAACCATTTAGTTTGAACTGTTTTTGAAGTATGTTCTTTTCATTTAAATTCCACTAGGACAAGAATATGAATGCCACATCTGCAGCATGTTGTGATGAAGATGAGGATGAGGATGAGGATGGAGAAGCAGCAGATATGGAAGGTACTCTATCCTTGTGGTGATGAAGCTCTCCTTCAGTGTCATTCAGACTTTAACTGGAGTTGTCCTTCACGCTGTCTTTTCAGAGTACGAGGAAAGTGGCCTGTTGGAAACGGATGAGGTAGGCGTCTCAAGGGTTTAGTTTCTGGTGGGATGAATGCCACCGGCAGTCCAACTTCCACCTCTCTCCTCCGTCTAGGCCACCTTGGACACCAGGAAAATGGTTGAAGCCAAAGCCGAGCCTGGGAGCGAAGACGCCATCCTTCAGACCAGAACATATGACCTGTACATCACATATGATAAATACTACCAGACACCTCGCCTCTGGCTCTTTGGATATGATGAAGTATGTACCTGGAGAACAGGGAAGCCCTTTGTTGCACAGGAAGATGTAGTGCTCCATTAGTGAAGCTCACTTTCTATGCAGTCCACTGTACTTACTGGTCCCGTTGGTCTAAGATTGCTTTGGTAGTTATTCCCTTTTAGGCTTCTTTTGTTTGTTTTAGGACTTATTCCCAAGAAACGTCTTTGAGCGTTTATCTGTCCATCATAAAGTCGGCTCATCCAGCCTCTGTGCTGTCCTGCAGGATAGGCAGCCGCTGACTGTGGACCAGATGTACGAGGACATCAGCCAGGACCACGTGAAGAAGACGGTCACTATCGAGAACCACCCCAACCTGCCTCCACCTGCCATGTGCTCCGTCCACCCCTGCAGGTGAGGCAGACCTATTCAAGTTCTGGGCTTCATCAGAGCTCCAGTGTTTCCTGTCTCCTGTTCTTACACGACGTGTTACTGTTGGAGCTTTGAAGCCTTCTCACGTTAGAGTTATTCTCATTGAAAATTAAAATGAAATATCCGCATCAGCCATTGTCTATGACCTCTAAAGTATGTTAGCTTCTGCTGCTAGGAAGCTGACGAGCTGGTGCAATCACCCCGGAGCAGGCGTATTGTGACTTAATGCACTGATATGAATATATTGCCCAGCCCTTCTCATTTGCATCTAGATCTGTACAATTTACATACAGCAATCGTTCACAAACAGAATACTTGATGTCTTAACGCATAAAAAGGACCAATAGTGTGACTGTGTGTTAAAACTGTTATTTTAACAATGTTTGTCTGACCCAACCTTCACTTCCAGACATGCTGAAGTGATGAAAAAGATCATAGAGACGGTGGCAGAAGGCGGAGGAGAGCTGGGAGTTCACATGTATCCTTTCATGGTGAATCACTTTCAGCGTCGTCTTCTGCCACAGATGCTTTCTCATGTACCAAACCATATATTTCACTTGTATATTACTTGTGGTGTTTTTTTATTCATAAAACAACCGATATATTTTCCCATTTAAAAAAACAACCACACAAATTAACTGAATGTTGAATCCAAATGGAACAGATTTAATTTGATCAAACTGTTAACATTTAATAATAGTACAAACCCGTAAAGCCCTAGCGTGGTGTGGGCCTCTGTGAGGAAGTCTTCACTGCGGGCCTCACTTCTTTCTGCCGCAGAGGCACAGAGGAAATAAACACTTTTCGCACTCAACGTGTGTCTTCATCTTCGGCAGTCCATTCCCCCGGCTGCTTTTGCAGAACTTCCGGGTCCTTGAATCCTCGCTGTAATACGCGGTGGAGGGTGAGCGTTCAGTGAACCGCATCGCCACCGGCTCCCTGCAGCCTTGTGGTGGAGGCCTTGGTCTGGTGGTCATGCCTCTTAGACAAAGGTGGTGTTGTCCACAGCAGTGCAGCGGTGGGACACATCCACAGCGCCACCATGCTGTGTTCTTGCTTTGCCACGCACAGCAGGCTTCACCTTCCTCTTCAGCTCGGCCTGATGGATGGGGGAGCATGCCGACCTCTCTGGTGTCCATCCACTTGACAAAGAGGAGGCGGCCATGTTGGGCAGGGTGTTCCCTGACGTTTCCCTCTTCTCTGTGAAGCCTAGCCTCCTCATGGAGGTGTTGCACCAGGCTCAGTAAGTTTCCCCTCTTTGTCCCACACTTTGACCACTAGAAGATATCCCTTCCACTGCTGCTCATGACATGTGGTATGAGTATTCATAGGCAGTAGTCCTCTGTCCTCGGAACAGAACGTCTTGCTGTGTTGTTATTTCCCTCCATGCTCTCCTTAACTGAGACCTTCAGGTACCTTCTAATCTTCCTGAAGTTCGTCCAGGCTGTCATTCCTACGATAGAATACGACTACACGAGACACTTCACCATGTAGCTTCACGAACCCGCCTCTGATGCACCATGGGAAACGTCATCTTCTGCCGGTGCGGAGGTTCTATCAGGTCTGGTCTGTGGACTGTTTGTATAACTCAAAGACAGGACATGGGAATGTTGGAGGGATGTGACCAAACTGTCTGTTAGAGGAACATTGTGACATGTTGGGAACCAGACCTGTTGTCTGTGAAGATCAGTATCCTCCCGTACAGAGCCGTTAGCTACATGCTAGCTAGCTCTGTTACGAACAGGGCACCTTTCAAAGCCACAGCTGCATTCTGTACATGTTGTCTTGTTTGATTTCAGCTGTGGAACAATAACAATGTAAAAACAACACCTGGATATATTTGTAACTAGCTTGCAATCATACAACAAATGTTTTTCACCTTTCACAGAGCTGGCTAGTGTCTTCTTACGTCCAGTGCTAACAAGTCACAAGTACACTGGTGGAGAAGCACCAGACTGCACCTCGGATGCTTCTCCACCAGTTTACTTGTGCCCACAGTGTGAGCGCTCACAGACTTGTCGTTGACACCACTGTGATGCGGTTACTAAAGCTCATCTCACTGCTTCGCTGTTTGACATGTATTAAACCTGGTTGTGCAAAGTGTCCGCTTCTTGAGTTCTTAAACATCGGATTGGTTACAGCAGAACAAACTGTTTTCTTTTACTGAAAGCAGCTTCCTGCCACTGCTGGAAACCCGGTGGGTGACAACAGAACATGTGTAGTTATGGGCCATGAAACCAAAAGAATAAGCTGTGGCCCTGCACTGCCTCAGCCAGCTGTCAGGGGGCATCCTACTGACGCGTCAGAAGCGATGACTTGACATCTTTGGGTTTGGACAGCTATTGGAAGTAAATGTATGTTTTCCTGCTGACATCACTGTCTACATGTCGGTGCCTGACCGCAGCATTGGCAGAAGCTTCCTGGTTCCACCACCACTGCTCCAGACGCATGCTGACCCTCCTGGTGCACAGCTCTGGATGCCAGTTTGTCTTAATACTTATTCTCTGAATGTGTTGATGGCCAGACCTTCATTCATACATGCTTGTTGTGCTTAGCTCATGTTTTTGTGTTTTACTTCTACTTTCAATTTCCCTCCTCTGCAAGTTGGGCTTGCTTCTGCTGGTGTGTCGAGAATGAATAGTTTTATTGTCACCAGCCTCTGTGTGCTTCAATAAACCCTGCAATGAAGTGCTGGTCTGTTTATTTGATAGTATACAGTATTACAACGTGTGAGGCAGTGCTCACAACTACAATAAAGTCCCTGTGCTGCTCCTGGTGGGACGTGACCCATGAAATATATTCATGTGTTCATGTACGCTGAGTTTGAAATAATGAATATGCTTTTAAAAGAAAGACTCAGAATATAAGCAGGCATACATACAGGCATCTATATAAATGTTTATTCTTTTAATCAAACTATTGTCTCATTCATTTGTGTCATTTAAGGTTTACTGTATGCTTTGTATTCTCATTGTTAGTTTAAATACTACATTTACTCACTTTCTACTGTTTACACCCACATTTCACTAAATGTTTGTCATGGACATTTGGTTTAAAGTCGTGGATCCACTGGTCCGAGTGCATGAACCCTTCTCGCCAGCGGGTGGCGGTAGTGAGCCTGCCGGCTGGCCGTGCAGCTGCGGCAGCACCACCGGGGAAGAGCCCGGAGAGGCGGCTGCTGCGGCGGAGGTCAGCTGCTCGCTATGCCGGGTCTCGACCACACGCTGGTGCTCTGCGTGTACGGCTTCTTCTCGAACCTGCGGCCGTCGGAGCCCTTTCTCACCGCCTACCTCATGGGCCCGGACAAGAACCTCACGGAGACGCAGGTGAGTGTGACGTCACTGCGTCACCGCTGAGCCTGACGTCACAGCACGTGCTGCTTCATAGCTTCTTCCCACACGCACCGAGGGGTCAGCGTGGACTGGAAGATAAGACACCGGGCTGTGGCGTCTTATCTTCCAGTCCACGCGGACCCCTGGGTGCGTGTGTCCACGTTCTCCAGCCTAGAGGCGCTCACCTCTACTGGTCAGAGCAGATTAGTCCCTCAGGAATGTGAATGTTAATCCTAGAATAGTGAAGTTACCTCCATCATTCTAACCCGGACCAAGATGTAACTTTAGTATTACTTCTAGGAGCTACTCTTCAAAGTCATCAATATCTCACTGGAAACATCTCACATGTCAACAAAATACAAGTTTATAAAAGATGATGATGAACAACAAGAACAGCAGTTCTCTGAGCTTCTTGTAGAGAGGACGTGTGTGTGCGTGTGCGTGAGAGAGTGAGAGAGTGAGAGCGTGAGTGAGAGACATTTCGTTGTTGTATTCATATTTCCTCATCACACGGGAGCTTTTACACAGGGTTTTCTACCTTTTCATGTTAGAGACAATCCACAAAGTGTCCCTACATTCGCTGTTGTTATGAATCTATGAATGAAGGTAATGAAGTAGTCCCCGGATATGAGATGTGATCCTCGGCACAGTGGAGGTCGCTTACACTCGTTGTCTTTTTGATGGTTCGCAGTTGCAGTTTCTAGTAAGACTGCGGTGGGTTGAACACTGGATCACCAGATGGTGGCAGCAGTTTGAGTTTTAAATGTCCTCCTGGCTTACATCCAACAGTCCCTGGGAAGCAGCGGTGACGCAGAGGAGATTGAAATAAAGGAAACTGAATGGAATTGAGATGTAGTTTGCATCTGTTATCTGCAGGTGGTGAATGAGATCTACCCCGTCTGGACGTACTCCTACCTGGCGTTGCTGTTCCCCGTCTTCCTGGCCACGGACTACCTCCGCTACAAGCCCGTGTTGATCCTGCAGGCCTCCAGCCTGGTGGTGACCTACGTCATGCTGCTGCGGGCGCAGGGCGTGCCGGCCATGCAGCTGCTGGAGTTCTTCTTTGGACTGGCCACGGCCGCGGAGGTGGCCTACTACTCGTACATCTACAGCGTGGTGCAGCCGGCTCACTACCAGAGGGTGACGGGCTACTGCCGCAGCGTCACTCTGTTCGGATCGACCGCCGGCTCTCTGACCGGTCAGCTCCTGCTCCTGGGGGCCAGAGTGCAGCTGGTCCACCTGGTGGTCTTCACGCTGACGACGGCCGCCGTGGCCTCTGTGGCTCCCTGGTTCCTGCCCATGCCCAAGAGGAGTTTGTTCTTCCACAAGACTGAGGGAGCCGTGCTGGAGGAACCGCTGGAGGAACCGCTGGAGGAACCCCCCAGCAGCACCGCTCTGCTGGAGGAGTCAGAGAGCCCGCCTCCCAACAGCAAGGACATCTCCAAAGTGAGTGTTCAGGTCCCACCACCATGGTCCTGTGTTCAGGTCCCACCACCATGGTCCTGTGTTCAGGTCCCACCACCATGGTCCTGTGTTCAGGTCCCACCACCATGGTCCTGTGTTCAGGTCCCACCATGGTCCTGTGTTCAGGTCCCACCATGGTCCTGTGTTCAGGTCCCACCATGGTCCTGTATTTGTATGAAGAGGTGTGTTCGACCTCCCCTCTCATGTAGGTACCCAGGTCCTCGGCGACAGGAAGTGGGAGTGGCCTCGTGGAAGTGTTGAGGCTGCTGCTGGATGACTTCCTGAAGGTCTACAGGTGCCGGTCCCTGCTGGCCTGGTCCCTGTGGTGGGCTCTGGCCACCTGCGGCTACTTCCAGGTCATCAATTACGCTCAAGCCCTGTGGGAGAACATCCGTCCATCCCAGGACTATGAGATCTACAACGGCTACGTAGAGACCCTCTCCACGCTGCTAGGTGAGTTCAGCAAGCTCTAAAACAGATTGCATCATGGTCTGTGGCTGCAGTGAAGTGTTCTACCCGTGTGCTCTGCTGTCCACAGGGGCCCTGGCGGCCCTGCTGGTGGGCTGCGTGCCGGTGAGCTGGTCTCTGTGGGGCGAGCTGGCTCTCAGTGCTCTCTCCCTGCTGATGGCTGGCTGCGTGTTTGCTATGGTCACACCGGGGAACATCTGGCTCTGCTACGGCTCCTACGTCCTCTTCAGAGCCACGTACATGCTGCTCATCACCGTGGCAACGTGAGTATGAGGAGCTGCTGTGGGTCTGAAGGACCTGAACCACCGCTCTAATCACTGTAGAGACGTTGTTGTCATCCTTTCACTACGTGTGTGACAGTATTTAAAAGGTGCTCTAAAGAAAGAGGAATGAATCTTGAGGAAGGAACCAGCTCGTGTAACCGGTTGTTACCACATAGTTTCCTGCTCTACGTGAGCAGGAACATCTGAGAGGGTTAAAGTGTGTACTGCTGTATATACAGCAGTACACACTTTAACCCTCTCAGCTTGGTTAGTGACTGGAATGTTCCAGGAGACTCAACATGAGCTCTAACCCTCCTGCAGGTTTCAGGTGGCCTCCAGTCTCAACATGCAGCGCTACGCCTTGGTGTTCGGGGTGAACACCTTCATGGCGCTGCTGCTGCAGGCGCTGCTCACGGTGGTGGTGGTGGACTCGGCCGGCCTCGGCCTCGACGTCTTTACTCAGGTGAGGAGGTACACAGGCTCCGCCCCCCCCTCAGGTGCCTCTGACATCACGCAGTTGTCCAGCTCCTGCACACCTGATTGATGTGTGATGATGTTTTGTTTCCTTCCCTCAGTTCCTCATCTATGGCGCCTACTTTGCTGTCATCTCTGTGGTCTTTCTGCTCGCCGGGCTTTGCAAGTTGGCCTCCAGGAGGCGCTCTGGGTCGCAGGAGGAGCAGAGGCCCGCTGCTCTCCAGTCAGCTGAGGAGGCTGCTCACGGCCTCATGAAGCAGATTATTGAGTGAGCTTCAGTGTATCGTTATATATATATATATATATATATAAACATAACTTGCACTCTTTGCTGATCACAGATCAGATGTAATAATTGTATTTCTGTATGTTTCCCAGCTGATTGGTGCCTTAGCCTTGATGTGCCGAGCTAAATGAACACATGAATGCCTTCATAGTGCTTCTGTGTTACATTTGACACCAGCGAAAAAGACCTGTTTGTATTTATTTCCTGGATGGTGTAATGTACTATCATTGATAACTATACCTGCATCAGGTTTATCAAGGTGTATCTTGAATGAATGACGATGAAACAATGTGTTGTTGGGCTGCTTGTGTGAATCACTGCAATGAACATGATGACCACGCTGGTGTGTGACAAAATAAGATAAATATGGCCAAATATAACCTACAAAGAGCAGCAGGACCCTGTCTCCCACACACACACATACATACACACACGCACACACACGCTTGATTCATAATGTTGGAGTAATGCGTAGTAACGGTAGATCTAGTTTGCATATTAACTGTTCAAGCAGAGGGCGGCTTCTCTTGCCGCTGTGTGTTGTCTGTAACTTCTGTCATTCCTATCATTTCTATGCACTATTTTCAGTCTGTTGCTCTTCATGAAGTGCAGCGGCCTGGAGGTTCATGATCACACTGATCACACACTGATCTCACACACACTGATCCTGTGTGTGTGTGTGTGTGTGTGTGTGTGTGTGTGTGTGTTCACTGTTGTAATCATTCTGTGTGCACCGTCTAAATAAAGAGAAATAACATTACTATCCAGCGCTTGTTCTTTCTCTCAGGCGACCTCAGCTTCAATGCTTCCTAACTTAGCCCCTTTAGCATAGGAACCACTGGACCTTCCTTTACTAAAGGAAAGGAGCTTCAATGCTTCCTAACTTAGCCCCTTTAGCATAGGAACCACCGGACCTTCCTTTACTAAAGGAAAGGAGCTTCAATGCTTCCTAACTTAACCCCTTTAGCATAGGAAACACCGGACCTTCCTTTACTAAAGGAAAGGAGCTTCAATGCTTCCTAACTTAACCCCTTTAGCATAGGAACCACCGGACCTTCCTTTACTAAAGGAAAGGAGCTTCAATGCTTCCTAACTTAACCCCTTTAGCATAGGAAACACCGGACCTGCCTTTACTAGAGGAAAGGAGATAATGCCCACCCACAATTCCTTGTGGCGGCAACTTTTAAAGTGACGTATCATTCGGCCGTTCACGAGAACAAACGATCATGAAGACAAACGCAGATCATGTAAATAACCGTTGCTATGACTTTGAAATACTTTCAATAATCTGTTAAACCGGCTGGAAAACTACGAACTATCGTTGCTGATAACTGCTGCACAGTGATGAAACTGCTGCAAAGTGATGAAACTGCTGCACAGTGATGAAACTGCTGCAAAGTGATGAAACTGCTGCACAGTGATGAAACTGCTGCAAAGTGATAATTCTGCTGCAAAGTGATGAAACTGCTGCAAAGTGATAATTCTGCTGCAAAGTTATGAAACTGCTGCAAAGTGATGAAACTGCTGCAAAGTGATGATTCTTCTGCAAAGTGATGAAACTGCTGCAAAGTGATGAATCTGACGTATTTCTCTGGTGTTGTCCTGCAGCTTCAGCCTCACTCTTTATTGTATTTGACTTCAGCTCAGAAGCTTAAATGAAAGAGTTAAACTGGACGAGCTCTTCAGTCTGACTCATGTTTATGATTATCATCTTTTAATCAACTATTTAGTCTCATTACAATATAACATATCAAGTCAACACGAGTTGTGTTTCATAACTGTTGTCTGCATATTCTTATGATCAGATTATAATCTGCATAACAACATAAAGAGATATGAGACACACATAACACACATCGTTATTGTGATTACATATTTAATTCAGCATGTTTGAAACTGAACAAAGAGAGTTTAGTAGCTTTGTTTCACTTTCATATTCCTTTCATTTCTATTCCAACCTCATTAATAAAGTAATATATGAACAGGTTGTTTATGTTAATAAAGTAATATATGAACAGGTTGTTTGTGTCGTTATGAAGCAACACTAAGAATGGATGAAGTATTTAAGAAGATCTTTATTGTAGAACGTTGTAGTTTCACTGCAGACAGACAGACATCACTACATCTCCTGCCGTCGCGTCATAACTACGTCGTTAGTGAAAGTCTGATCCTCTAAACTCCTCGGTTGTCTTCTCCTAACTCCTCATGAAGTCTCCTTCCCATCTTTCCTTAACCCCGTGACGTTTCCACAGTGGTTAAGGAGAAGTGGTTAGGAAAGGATGTGAGGAGGTAATTATTTGACTATTGTACTGCAGCCTACGATTCTAAATGCTTCTCATATCTTACACTGCCTCAATATGTTATGGAAAAGCCGCTGCCTCTGTTGATCTCCCAACATGAAGCAGATGACAAGGCATCGTCACGTCCACCAGAACAGAAGAGTAGCAAAGATTATCTTAAAATATGGAAACTTCCACCCCAGCATATATAATATAATTATAAGTATATGGCATACATAGTGGACAGTCCATCCTGGCATCAACCATGTATATCCTGTCACAATATGAGCTCATTTCTTGATGTCATCAGTCCTCACAGGATGTCAGGGTGTCTCCAGCATGTCTCCAGGGTGTCTCCAGGATGTATCCAGCATGTCTCCAGGGTGTCTTCAGGATGTCTCCAGGATGTCTCCAGGATGTCTTCAGGATGTCTCCAGGGTGTCTCCAGCATGTCTCCAGGGTGTCTTCGGGATGTCAGGATGTCTTCAGGATGTCTCCAGGGTGTCTTCAGGATGTCTCCAGGGTGTCTTCAGGATGTCTTCAGGATGTCAGGATGTCTCCAGGATGTCTTCAGGATGTCTTCAGGATGTCTTCAGGATGTCAGGATGTCTCCAGGATGTCTTCAGGATGTCAGGATGTCTCCAGGATGTCTTCAGGATGTCAGGATGTCTTCAGGATGTCTCCAGGATGTCTCCAGGATGTCTCCAGGATGTCTTCAGGATGTCTCCAGGATGTCTTCAGGGTGTCTCCAGGATGTCTTCAGGATGTCTCCAGGATGTCTCCAGGATGTCTTCAGGATGTCTCCAGGATGTCTCCAGGATGTCAGGATGTCTTCAGGATGTCTCCAGGGTGTCTTCAGGATGTCAGGATGTCTCCAGGATGTCTCCAGGGTGTCTTCAGGATGTCTTCAGGATGTCTCCAGGATGTCTTCAGGATGTCTTCAGGATGTCTCCAGGGTGTCTTCAGGATGTTCAGGATGTCTCCAGGATGTCTTCAGGATGTCAGGATGTCTTCAGAGTGTCTTCAGGATGTCTTCAGGATGTCTCCAGGATGTCTTCAGGATGTCAGGATGTCTCCAGGATGTCTTCAGGATGTCAAGATGTCTCCAGGATGTCTCCAGGATGTCTCCAGGATGTCTTCAGGATGTCAGGATGTCAGGATCTCTTCAGGTGTCTTCGGGATGTCAGGATGTCTCCAGGATGTCTTCAGGATGTCAGGGTGTCTTCAGGATGTCTTCAGGATGTCAGGGTGTCTTCAGGATGTCTTCAGGATGTCTCCAGGATTTCTTCAGGATGTCAGGGTGTCTTCAGGATGTCTTCAGGATGTCAGGATGTCAGGATCTCTTCGGGTGTCTTCGGGATGTCAGGATGTCTTCAGGATGTCTTCAGGATGTCAGGGTGTCTTCAGGATGTCTTCAGGATGTCTCCAGGATTTCTTCAGGATGTCAGGATGTCTTCAGGATGTCAGGATGTCAGGATGTCTTCGGGTGTCTTCAGGATGTCTTCAGGATGTCAGGATGTCTTCAGGGTGTCTTCAGGGTGTCAGGATGTCTCCAGGATGTCTCCAGGATGATGTCAGGATGTCTTCAGGATGTCTTCAGCCTGCAGCAGAATACAGAATGAGTGTAATGAAGCCATAGACTTGACTAGTCGGGCAGAAGCGGTGACACAACATTGTGCGCTTTAGCATACAGTGTAATAGTTTGGATACAAAACATCTGGAGTGTACTGCAGAAACTATGAGGAGACATTTAAATACACAACTAGAGAGCCAGCAGAGCCCTTCACTGGAAGCTAACTGATGCTAGTTGCTGCACTCGTCTCAAGAGAAGAAGACAGAGATCGTGCTCCATGCTCCATGTGTAGCATGATCCATGCTACACAACATCATGTAGGTCCAGGCTACACAACATCCTGTAGGTCCATGCTACACAACATCCTGTAGGTCCATGCTACACAACATCCTATAGGTCCATGCTACTCAACATCCTGTAGGTCCATGCTACACTACATGCTACACAACATCCTGTAGGTCCATACTACACAACATCCTGTAGGTCCATGCTACACAACATCCTGTAGGTCCATGCTACACTACATGCTACACAACATCCTATTGGTCCATGCTACACAACATCCTGTAGGTCCATGCTACACAACATCCTGTAGGTCCATGCTACACAACATCCTGTAGGTCCATGCTACACTACATGCTACACAACATCCTGTAGGTCCATGCTACACTACGTGCTACACAACATCCTGTAGGTCCATGCTACACAACATCCTGCAGGTCCATGCTACACAACATCCTGTAGGTCCATGCTACACAACATCCTGTAGGTCCATGCTACACAACATCCTGTAGGTCAACCTGCTCGTGCCATCCGACCTCTGCAGTTCATCAGAATGCAGCAGCTCCACTGGTCTTTAACCGAAACTCTCACTACTCCGCTCTTCCACTCCCTTTACTGGTTTCCATGGCTGCAGCATCTGTCACTCTTCAGCCAATCAGCTTGTAGCTCCGTCACTCTTCAGCCAATCAGCTTGTAGCTCCGTCACTCTTCAGCCAATCAGCTTGTAGCTCCGTCACTCTTCAGCCAATCAGCTTGTAGCTCCGTCTCTGCGAGCTAAACACTCAACAGTCAGACTGCTTGTGTCCTGGCTCCTCATTGGTGGAATGAGCTCCCCGTTGACATGAGGACAGCAGGAAGAACTAAACCCTTCTTTTAGACTCCAGCTTGAATAAGGAAGGTAGCGCCTAGCAGCACTTCAGTAGCTCTTCATGTCTCTTACTGAGAACACTTTGTACTTTCACTTTGTTGAAGAAATTCTACTTTCTTGATTCTTATTGTTCTGAGTTTGTCCTCATGGTTGAATCACTTATTGTAAGTCTCTTTGGATGAAAGCATCAGCTAAATGAAATGTGTGTGTGTGTGTGTGTGTGTGTGTGTGTGTGTGTGTGTGTGTGTGTGTGTGTGTGTGTGTGTGTGTGTGTGTGTGTAGGGTAATATGCATATCACACACCTGAGTCTGATGTGTGTGTGTGCGTGTGTGTGTGTGTGTGTGTGTGAGTCAGCTGAGGCTCCAGATGATAGCAAGCATCGCCATGACGCCATTCAGGACCGCTACACCACAACCCATGTGGATCCCCGGGTCAGAGACATCTCTAGAAGAACACACACACACACACACACACACACACACACACACACACACACACACACACACACACACACACACACACACAGTGTTAAAGTCTCAGAGCCTGCTGTCTGACCGTGAGGTCAGAGAATGACTGGATGTGTGTGATATATTCGTGTGTGTGTGTGTGTGTGTGTGTGTGTGTGTGTGTGTGTGTGTGTGTGTGTGTGATATATGTGTGTGGGTGATATGTTTGTGTAGCAGTGTGCTACCTCAAGCGGGTCTGGTAGGAGTCCAGCTGGGTCAGAGTCCATGAGAACACACAGCAGATACACCCTGCTAGCACTGACAGCAGCAGGACACTCCAGAGACCTACACACACACACACACACACACACACACACACACACACACACACACACACACACACACACACACACAATCATATTCATGCTGCAAAGTGAATATCTATGAATTGACATAACTGATATTATATTGTTCTATATCCACTATTCTGATATTATGTGTTCACGGTGCAGCTCAGGACTCTGGATGGGCTTCCTCCGTACTGAAGAGGAGACCAGTGGACCTGGACCAGTGGACCTGGACCAGTGGATCTGGACCAGTGGACCTGGACCAGTGGACCTGGACCAGTGGACAGGAAGTGGTACTCACCCAGCACCCTCTCTTCAGTCCAGTCCGGCCCTCTCACTCTCTCCGCCCTCAGCTCTGAAAGGTCACGAGGGGTCAGATTACAGGGAGACCTGGTCTGTACCTGGTTTCATGTGTTCATCTGAAACACTCTGTACCTGGTTTCATGTGTTCATCTAAAACACTCTGTACCTGGTTTCATGTGTTCATCTAAAACACTCTGTACCTGGTTTCATGTGTTCATCTAAAACACTCTGTACCTGGTTTCATGTGTTCATCTAAAACACTCTGTACCTGGTTTCATGTGTTCATCTAAAACACTCTGTACCTGGTTTCATGTGTTCATCTAAAACACACTGTACCTGGTTTCATGTGTTCACCTAAAATACTCTGTATCTGGTTTCATGTGTTCATCTAAAACACTGTATCTGGTTTCATGAGTTCATCTAAAACACTCTGTACCTGGTTTCATGTGTTCATCTAAAACTGCCTCATTGATATGAACATTCATAAACAAGACAACAGTTATTACTACCTGTATTACACACCTGGAAGTGTCCACGTGTTGATGACTAACGTTTAAGACAATCAGCTCCTTCAAAAGAAGAAGTGTACTCCAAACGATGTGAGCAGCGGGTAGACGTGCGCGCGCAGTTTACCTGTGAGCACCGGGTGCGCGCGCAGTTTACCTGTGAGCAGCGGGTGCGCGCACAGCTTACCTGTGAGCAGCGGGTAGATGAGCGCACAGACCCCCCCCGCGGCGGTCACCGCTGCGGCAGCGCCCAGCACAGACAGCGCCACGGCGGGCCACGGCTTGGTGGACCCTCCGAGTTCCGGTCCCGTCATGGTCCTGGTCTCACGGAAGCGGATCCTGGATCAGAGGCGCCGGTCTGTCTCCTCTGGTTCCTGCTGCGCACGAGAGGCGCGGCCAGTTAACTTCCCCTGACGTCACGGGACGAGTCCGGAAGTCCGGAACTGATTGAGGTCCAGTCCCGGTCCCGGACTGGACCTCAATCAGTTCCACTGTCAGACATGCGCAGCCCCCTATGAACCCAGCATTAGATGCAGGCTTTGCCCGAATGAATTACCCACAATGCATAGCAATGTGACGATACACACACACAGAGGACATTTTAACAACATTACGGATTAAAGATGGAACAGAAACTCATGACATCACAGAGATTCATGTGTTCATTCATGCAGGGACTCTGGGACTGGGTCCTGGTCTTAGGGGGACTCTGGGACTGGGTCCTGTCTTAGGGGGACTCTGCGACTGGGTCCTAGTCTTAGGAGGACTCTGGGACTGGGTCCTGTTTTAGGAAGACTCTGCGACTGGGTCCTGTCCTAGGAGGACTCTGGGACTGGGTCCTGTTTTAGGAAGACTCTGGGACTGGGTCCTGTTTTAGGAAGACTCTGGGACTGGGTCCTGTTTTAGGAAGACTCTGGGACTGGGTCCTGTTTTAGGAAGACTCTGGGACTGGGTCCTGTTTTAGGAAGACTCTGGGACTGGGTCCTGTTTTAGGAAGACTCTGGGACTGGGTCCTGTTTTAGGAAGACTCTGGGACTGGGTCCTAGTCTTAGGAGGACTCTGGGACTGGGTCCTGTTTTAGGAGGACTCTGGGACTGGGTCCTAGTCTTAGGAGGACTCTGGGACTGGGTCCTGTTTTAGGAGGACTCTGCGACTGGGTCCTAGTCTTAGGAGGACTCTGGGACTGAGTTTCTCATTTCTTTCTCCGATGTCTCCATGTTTATTTGGACCAACTTCCTGCCATCATGCTGACCTCTGCTGACCTCTGCTGACCTCACCACAACACAGCACCATCTAGTGGGCTGAAAACGCAACAGCTGACCCGTAATGTTCACGTTCCATGCTGTGCTGAGGAATGTTACGTACACATGTAAATGTTGGTTAAATGACTAAGAACATGTAATGATAAAAGTCTTAACTGAGCCGAGTGATGCAAGGTTTTCTTTATGTGTCTGTATGTTTTTACCAACTTTTAACTGCAATGACTATACTGGTGTCCTCCTATTGTTGATATTGTTGTTGTGTTTGTGTGTGTTGCTGTATGGACCCATGAGTCTGGAATAAAAGGAATATATTATGTTTGGTGATAATAAAGGTCCTTAAGACAGACTGATGTGTGTTGGTTATCTGCAGGAGAACACTGAACACACAACAGAAAGGTGACGTCACCCAGACCACAGGCTCCTGTTGTACCTCGTGAGAACACGAGGAGGCGCGCGCATGCGCCGTCCTATTTTGGCAGGAACAGTACCAACGTCACGTGATACTGTGTTATGGCCAAGAGCAGTGTTGCTCCATCCCGAACGAAAGAGGAAAGACCCAAAGAGACGCAGACACGCTCACGACCTCACGAAGGAACACAGGAACGTGAACGGCAGAGCTTTATTTTGAAAATAACCAACCGGAAGAGGTGTTGACGCAGCTTGTTTACCAAGTGTCCGGTACTACGGCTCCCGAGACGCCACAGCAAACCGGAGAACCCCCGGAGAACCCACCGGAGAACCCGTCTCACCGTCACGGTACGTACACGAAGCATGCACTGTGCACGAGCTGTGCGCGACACCGCAGCGCGCGAGCGAGGTGGTCGCGCGCGCGCGCTGCTTCCGCGGGGCTCGGTCCACTCGCGCTAACGTGTACTAGTACCTGGACTAGCTAGTTCTAGTGTATTAGTACCTGGACTAGCTAGTTCTAGTGTACTAGTACCTGGACTGGCTAGTTCTAGTGTATTAGTACCTGGACTAGCTAGTTCTAGTGTACTAGTACCTGGACTGGCTAGTTCTAGTGTACTAGTACCTGGACTAGCTAGTTATAATGTATAGTACCTGGACTAGCTAGTTATACTGTATTAGTACCTGGACTAGCTAGTTCTAGTGTACTGGTACCTGGACTAGCTAGTTCTAGTGTATTAGTACCTGGACTAGCTAGTTCTAGTGTACTGGTACCTGGACTAGCTAGTTCTAGTGTACTAGTACCTGGACTGGCTAGTTCTAGTGTATTAGTACCTGGACTAGCTAGTTCTAGTGTATTAGTACCTGGACTAGCTAGTTCTAGTGTACTAGTACCTGGACTGGCTAGTTCTAGTGTATTAGAACCTGGACTAGCTAGTTCTAGTGTACTAGTACCTGGACTGGCTAGTTCTAGTGTATTAGTACCTGGACTAACTAGTTATAGTGTACTAGTACCTGGACTGGCTAGTTCTAGTGTATTAGTACCTGGACTAGCTAGTTCTAGTGTACTAGTACCTGGACTGGCTAGTTCTAGTGTATAGTACCTGGACTAGCTAGGTCACACAGGTGTGTGTGTGTGTGTGTGTGTGTGTGTGTGTGCGTGTGTGTGTGTGTGTGTGTGTCGCAGCCCGGTGTGAAGCTCTTCTAAACGTTAGCGGAGAGGAATCACCTGCAGAGAGCTCACCTGTGCGTTAGGGGTGGGAATCACCAGAGGTCCCACGATTCGATTTTATCACGATACTTGGGTCCCGATTCGATACTATCACGATACCATCACGATTCTGCGATATATTGAGTATTGCGATTTTATTCCCTTTTTTTCACCGCAAATTGTCCCCAAAGGAAAACTGTATCAACATATTGTATCTAAGAAGATAACGTTTTCAGTCTGTTCATCTCACTTCAATCATTTTTATTGCAGCAAAATGTGATTGTCAAGCAGACAACTGAGCAACACTTTCATAAATGTTGCACCTGACAAACTGAACTGCTTGTGTTACAGTCTACATAGTCACTTCATTATTACACAGTCTACATAGTCCTTTCATTACTACAGTCTACATAGTCACTTAATTATTACAGTCTACATAGTCACTTCATTATTACAGTCTACATAGTCACTCATTATTACACAGTCTACATAGTCCTTTCATTACTACAGTCTACATAGTCACTTCATTATTACAGTCTACATAGTCACTTCATTATTACAGTCTACATAGTCACTTCATTATTACAGTCTACATAGTCACTTCATTATTACACAGTCTACATAGTCCTTTCATTACTACAGTCTACATAGTCACTTCATTATTACAGTCTACATAGTCACTTCATTATTACACAGTCTACATAGTCCTTTCATTACTACAGTCTACATAGTCGCTTCATTATTACACAGTCTACATAGTCCTTTCATTACTACAGTCTACATAGTCCTTTCATTACTACAGTCTACATAGTCACTTCATTATTACAGTCTACATAGTCACTTCATTATTACAGTCTGCATAGTCACTTCATTATTACAGTCTGCATAGTCACTTCATCATTACAGTCTACATAGTCACTTCATCATTACAGTCTACATAGTCACTTCATTATTACACAGTCTACATAGTCCTTTCATTACTACAGTCTACATAGTCACTTCATTATTACAGTCTACATAGTCACTTCATTATTACACAGTCTACATAGTCCTTTCATTACTACAGTCTACATAGTCCTTTCATTACTACAGTCTACATAGTCACTTCATTATTACAGTCTACATAGTCACTTCATCATTGCAGTCTACATAGTCACTTCATTATTACAGTCTACATAGTCACTTCATCATTGCAGTCTACATAGTCACTTCATTATTACAGTCTGCATAGTCACTTCATTATTACAGTCTACATAGTCACTTCATCATTACAGTCTACATAGTCACTTCATTATTACAGTCTACATAGTCACTTCATTATTACAGTCTACATAGTCACTTCATTATTACAGTCTACATAGTCACTTCATTATTACACAGTCTACATAGTCCTTTCATTACTACAGTCTACATAGTCACTTCATTACTACAGTCTACATAGTCACTTCATTACTACAGTCTACGTAGTCACTTCATTGCTACAGTCTGCATAGTCACTTCATCATTACAGTCTAAATAGTCACTTCATTACTACAGTCTACATAGTCACTTCATTACTACAGTCTGCATAGTCACTGCATCATTACAGTCTACATAGTCACTTAATTACTACAGTCTACATAGTCACTTCATTACTACAGTCTGCATAGTCACTTCATTATTACAGTCTACATAGTCACTTCATCATTACAGTCTACATAGTCACTTCATTATTCCAGTCTACATAGTCACTTCATTATTCCAGTCTACATAGTCACTTCATTATTACACAGTCTACATAGTCACTTCATTATTACACAGTCAACATAGTCCTTTCATTACTACAGTCTACATAGTCACTTCATTATTACAGTCTGCATAGTCACTTCATCATTACAGTCTAAATAGTCACTTCATTACTACAGTCTACATAGTCACTTCATTACTACAGTCTGCATAGTCACTGCATCATTACAGTCTACATAGTCACTTAATTACTACAGTCTACATAGTCACTTCATTACTACAGTCTGCATAGTCACTTCATTATTACAGTCTACATAGTCACTTCATCATTACAGTCTACATAGTCACTTCATTATTCCAGTCTACATAGTCACTTCATTATTACAGTCTACATAGTCACTTCATTATTACACAGTCTACATAGTCACTTCATTATTACACAGTCAACATAGTCCTTTCATTACTACAGTCTACATAGTCACTTCATTATTACAGTCTACATAGTCACTTCATTATTACAGTCTGCATAGTCACTTCATTATTACAGTCTGCATAGTCACTTCATCATTACAGTCTACATAGTCACTTCATTACTACAGTCTACATAGTCACTTCATTACTACAGTCTACATAGTCACTTCATTACTACAGTCTACATAGTCACTTCATTATTACAGTCTACATAGTCACTTCATTATTACAGTCTACATAGTCACTTCATTATTACAGTCTGCATAGTCACTTCATCATTACAGTCTACATAGTCACCTCATTATTACACAGTCTACATAGTCCTTTCATTACTACAGTCTACATAGTCACTTCATTATTACACAGTCTACATAGTCCTTTCATTACTACAGTCTACATAGTCCTTTCATTACTACAGTCTACATAGTCACTTCATCATTGCAGTCTACATAGTCACTTCATTATTACAGTCTGCATAGTCACTTCATTATTACAGTCTACATAGTCACTTCATTATTACACAGTCTACATAGTCCTTTCATTACTACAGTCTACATAGTCACTTCATTATTACAGTCTACATAGTCACTTCATCATTACAGTCTGCATAGTCACTTCATTATTACAGTCTGCATAGTCACTTCATCATTACAGTCTACATAGTCACTTCATTACTACAGTCTACATAGTCACTTCATTACTACAGTCTACACAGTCACTTCATTACTACAGTCTACATAGTCACTTCATTATTACACAGTCTACATAGTCCTTTCATTACTACAGTCTACATAGTCACTTCATTATTACAGTCTACATAGTCACTTCATTATTACACAGTCTACATAGTCCTTTCATTATTACAGTCTACATAGTCACTTCATTATTACACAGTCTACATAGTCCTTTCATTACTACAGTCTACATAGTCACTTCATTATTACAGTCTACATAGTCACTTCACCATTGCAGTCTACATAGTCACTTCATTATTACAGTCTGCATAGTCACTTCATTATTACAGTCTACATAGTCACTTCATTATTACAGTCTACATAGTCACTTCATCATTGCAGTCTACATAGTCACTTCATCATTGCAGTCTGCATAGTCACTTCATTATTACAGTCTACATAGCCACTTCATCATTACAGTCTACATAGTCACTTCATCATTACAGTCTACATAGTCCTTTCATTACTACAGTCTACATAGTCACTTCATTATTACAGTCTACATAGTCACTTCATTATTACAGTCTACATAGTCACTTCATTATTACACAGTCTACATAGTCCTTTCATTACTACAGTCTACATAGTCACTTCATTACTACAGTCTACATAGTCACTTCATTACTACAGTCTACGTAGTCACTTCATTGCTACAGTCTGCATAGTCACTTCATCATTACAGTCTAAATAGTCACTTCATTACTACAGTCTACATAGTCACTTCATTACTACAGTCTGCATAGTCACTGCATCATTACAGTCTACATAGTCACTTAATTACTACAGTCTACATAGTCACTTCATTACTACAGTCTGCATAGTCACTTCATTATTACAGTCTACATAGTCACTTCATCATTACAGTCTACATAGTCACTTCATTATTCCAGTCTACATAGTCACTTCATTATTACAGTCTACATAGTCACTTCATTATTACACAGTCTACATAGTCACTTCATTATTACACAGTCAACATAGTCCTTTCATTACTACAGTCTACATAGTCACTTCATTATTACAGTCTGCATAGTCACTTCATCATTACAGTCTAAATAGTCACTTCATTACTACAGTCTACATAGTCACTTCATTACTACAGTCTGCATAGTCACTGCATCATTACAGTCTACATAGTCACTTAATTACTACAGTCTACATAGTCACTTCATTACTACAGTCTGCATAGTCACTTCATTATTACAGTCTACATAGTCACTTCATCATTACAGTCTACATAGTCACTTCATTATTCCAGTCTACATAGTCACTTCATTATTACAGTCTACATAGTCACTTCATTATTACACAGTCTACATAGTCACTTCATTATTACACAGTCAACATAGTCCTTTCATTACTACAGTCTACATAGTCACTTCATTATTACAGTCTACATAGTCACTTCATTATTACAGTCTGCATAGTCACTTCATTATTACAGTCTGCATAGTCACTTCATCATTACAGTCTACATAGTCACTTCATTACTACAGTCTACATAGTCACTTCATTACTACAGTCTACATAGTCACTTCATTACTACAGTCTACATAGTCACTTCATTATTACAGTCTACATAGTCACTTCATTATTACAGTCTACATAGTCACTTCATTATTACAGTCTGCATAGTCACTTCATCATTACAGTCTACATAGTCACCTCATTATTACACAGTCTACATAGTCCTTTCATTACTACAGTCTACATAGTCACTTCATTATTACACAGTCTACATAGTCCTTTCATTACTACAGTCTACATAGTCCTTTCATTACTACAGTCTACATAGTCACTTCATTATTACAGTCTACATAGTCACTTCATTATTACAGTCTGCATAGTCACTTCATTATTACAGTCTGCATAGTCACTTCATCATTACAGTCTACATAGTCACTTCATTACTACAGTCTACATAGTCACTTCATTACTACAGTCTACACAGTCACTTCATTACTACAGTCTACATAGTCACTTCATTATTACACAGTCTACATAGTCCTTTCATTACTACAGTCTACATAGTCACTTCATTATTACAGTCTACATAGTCACTTCATTATTACACAGTCTACATAGTCCTTTCATTATTACAGTCTACATAGTCACTTCATTATTACACAGTCTACATAGTCCTTTCATTACTACAGTCTACATAGTCACTTCATTATTACAGTCTACATAGTCACTTCACCATTGCAGTCTACATAGTCACTTCATTATTACAGTCTGCATAGTCACTTCATTATTACAGTCTACATAGTCACTTCATTATTACAGTCTACATAGTCACTTCATCATTGCAGTCTACATAGTCACTTCATCATTGCAGTCTGCATAGTCACTTCATTATTACAGTCTACATAGCCACTTCATCATTACAGTCTACATAGTCACTTCATCATTACAGTCTACATAGTCCTTTCATTACTACAGTCTACATAGTCACTTCATTACCACAGTCTGCATAGTCACTTCATTACTACAGTCTACATAGTCACTTCATTACTACAGTCTACATAGTCACTTCATTATTACAGTCTACATAGTCACTTCATTACTACAGTCTACATAGTCACTTCATTATTACACAGTCTACATAGTCCTTTCATTACTACAGTCTACATAGTCCTTTCATTACTACAGTCTACATAGTCACTTCATTACCACAGTCTGCATAGTCACTTCATTACTACAGTCTACATAGTCACTTCATTACTACAGTCTACATAGTCACTTCATCATTACAGTCTACATAGTCACTTCATTATTACAGTCTACATAGTCACTTCATTATTACAGTCTACATAGTCACTTCATTACTACAGTCTACATAGTCACTTCATTACTACAGTCTACATAGTCACTTCATTACTACAGTCTACATAGTCACTTCTTTATTACAGTCTGCATAGTCGCGTCATTCGAGCTGGACGCGCCAGAGAGGGTGCGGGGCTTATCTCTGTGGTTTATCTCCGTGCAAAGAGTTTCCATTTCTGTCTCCACCATTCACTGATGAAGACCATGGTGTGTGGATGACACGTCTGAAGAACCCAGTCTGTCCTATTCTCATTATTTAACAAACGTTTGTGCTGACCAACACATGCATTCAGCCTTGTGATGATGATGATGATGATGATGATGATGATGAGCAATACGTCCTCATAAGGGCTTCTGGTCTTGTCCAGCAAAGGTCACTTAAAATTTAAATGTGTTTTAGTTTGAACATTAACCTCAGAGCGACATCATGAGATCATCACCACACAGAGGACCAGTCAGGTGGTCTGACCGGCTGTGGAGCACAATAGTGCCGTGTTCACAGAAGAGGAACCCGTTACTGTCCACGTCATCAAACCCCAGCATCCTCCCTGAGAAACAGGCCAGCTGTGAGCTAACGGCTGTTTAGTACTCAACAGCATGAGCAGCATTGTGGTACAACGCATGTTCTGAGTCATGTGGCATGAGACGCTGCTCTTATTCACTCAAACAATAACAATTTCTCTTCAAACAAATCCTCCTGTTTCATCAACAGGTCCTCAGGTCCACCTAACTCATTCAGAGGACAACATTTTAATTTTATTTCAAGACCTTTCTTGAGAACTTCACATATTACAAAAGTACACGGACATAAAGTTAGGCCGTTCACAGGTTGCACTTCTCTGTGAGATTGTTTTTTCCGCGGTTGCCTCTCAACAGAAAACAGATCTCAGCTCAACATTGAGCATGAATTGAGAGCCGTATCAAGTCTGCAACCCTGCTTAAAAAAGATGTGTAGAGGAAAGCAGCACAGAGAGAACTTTATTTGCATTGTTCTAACAAAGTGATTACACATGTTATTAGTTTTTTTCTGATGGAGCGATCTGGTTCACTTGGAAGGTATTTAAATGTTCTTTATTCTATTATTTGAAAAAGCACGGAGGGAGTTATAACAAATTATTTCAATACAAATTCAGCATGGACCATTTTGTTACAACTTTGTTGGGGTGGTGGGTTGTGAACATCTTTCTTCTAAAGTGGTGACAGAAACAGTTTGAGAACCACTTGGTTAGTGGGACCAGCAGGGGGACCCTAACCCAGTGGTTCTCAAACCTTTTCTGGCAAAATAGAATATAGTATTGCAGTCCATAAGTATAAGTCCATAAGTGTTTCATGATCCGGTAATAGTTTCAGCATAGTTGAAATGTTTTCAAATCCAGCTGACCTGAGCTGTCTCTGTCTCCTGCAGGACTCTGGCTGCTACTTCCGGAAAGACGCAGCTGTGTGTGAGAGAGACATCCCTGTACAGTGTGTGTGTGAGTGGGTGTGTGGGGTGCTCTCCTACAGGGTGTGTGTGAGAGAGTGGGTGTGTGGGGTGCTCTCCTACAGGGTGTGTGTGAGAGAGTGGGTGCGTGGGGTGTGAGATGTCTTCAGAGCTGCTGGTAGAACTGGGCGAGGACCCTGCGACTGCACAGTTGGGACAGCTGAAACTAACGACCATCGAGGATCAGCAGTGGCCCGCTGATGAGTCTACTCTCAGCAAGTCAGGTGAGAGACACTCCGGACATGAGACATTCCCTTGGGCTAACCTTTAACCTTACGTCACACCTAGTGCCTCACCCTAACCCATAGGACTCCAAGGTGTCCCCATGATCCAGCTCCCTTACAGACACATCAGTCAAGACGTAGGCTAATCAACACAATATGCTCGCCCCATTTTCTCCCTACAGAAGGAAGCCTCAAGACAGACTCAGATCAATCCCACTCTACAGGGACTAGGAGCATGGTAACTAGCATACCTGCAAACTTGTCACCTTTCGGCAAAATTTGCCGTTTTGAAATGAAAATGTCATCCACGTGAATCGTGTAGATCCAAAGAGTTTTTGTTTTTGAGAGGGGGGGTCAACTGGCCGAGTCAGCGGCACTGCAGTTCTACCTACCGACACCTCACTACTACTAATAATATAATAATAATAATCACGAGAGAGAGAGAGAGAGAGAGAGAGAGAGAGAGAGAGAGAGAGAGAGAGAGAGAGAGAGAGAGAGAGAGAGAGAGAGAGAGAGAGAGAGAGAGAGAGAGAGAGAGAGAGAGAGAGAGAGAGAGAGAGAGAGAGAGAGAGATCAGGTTTACTGGTGGAAACATTATTCAGTGTTCTAGACTAGCAGTGACGTCTCCTCAAAGTAAAGTGGTATAACAGTACATAATAATGACATAATATGGTAAAATAAAAAGGCTGGTACATTATACATATTATGGCATATAAGTGTAATATTATGAAGTGAAATGTAGTAGTAGCAAAACAATATTCAGTATAGTATTGCATATTGTAAGTATTAAGTCTACAAAATACACAAGATATATATATGTATATGTAGATATATATATATATGTGTATATATATATATTTATATCTACATATACATATATATATATATATATATATATATATATATATATATATATATATATATATACACACACACACACACACACTACTGTTCAAAAGTTTGGGGTCACTTAAAAATGGCCTTATTTTTCAAAGAAAAGCACAGTTTTTTTCAATGAAGATAACATTACATTAATCAGTAATACACTATACATTGTTATGTGGTAAATGACTATTCTAGGTGGATTTTAATGAAATATCTACATAGGTGTATAGAGGCTCATTTCCAGCAGCTATCACTCAGTGTTCTAATGGTACATTGTGTTTGCTCATCATAGAAGACTAATGGAGGATTAGAAAACCCTTGTGCAATTATGTTAGCACAACTGAAAACAGTGATGCTGGTGAGAGAAGCGATAAAACTGGCCTTCCTTTGAGCTAGTTGAGTATCTGGAGCATCACATTGTGGGTTCATTATACTCTCAAAATGGCCAGAAAAAGATAACTTTCATGTGAAACTCGCCAGTCTGTTCTTGTTCTTATAAATGAAGGATATTCCATGCAGCAAACTGAGAAGAAAATGAACATTTGTCTGGGTGACCCCAAACCTTTGAACGGTAGTGTGTGTGTGTGTGTGTGTCTGTCTGTGTCTGTGTCTGTGTCTATCTATATATATATATATATATTTGTACGCTTAGGTATCGACAAAAGAAGAAATAAAACCCATAATGATCATAGTTTGACGCTGTTCGGCACTGACTCATGTGTCAGTGGGCCACTGACCCCCTCTACCCCCCGCTGTCACCTTCTTCACCCCTTATGAGTTTGCAGGTATGAACTAGGAAATGGACTCGTTAACCTTTCTAGTGTTCGGACCACTCAAAGTGCTTTAACGTCACGTCCATAACAATTCACTTCAAACTCAGCGATGAAGCGACCATCACTTTTCCAATCGCAGGACACTCGGCTCTCCCTCTGAGCTAAAGTCCAGCATCTGTGCTAAGCCATGCCCTTGTTTTGCATTTGTAGCGCACCTTAGTGGTCCATTTGATTGAACCTTTCAGGGAATATTCCAGGCACTCTTGTAGACATGCTTTGTGATGATTGGCCCGAGCAGTGGTGGCCGTCAGGGCCTGTAAGCCTTCTCTGACCAGAACCACAAAGTTAGAGCTATTTTATAATGTAATAGTGTTTCACCAATACACTACATGTATTATAATTATTTTTCCCTATTAGCTTACTTTGTCATTGCACAGCTCGTGTCTTCCTCTGTTGCTCTGCTTCTAGTGCAGCTGGTTTTACAAATCAGCACCAATCCGTTTTACCTCTTTTTCCAAGAAAAAAAGTGTTTTTTAAAAACGGCAACCACAAAGTCAATTAAATTGCTAAAAATTAAAATAATCGTTAAGTTTAATTATTTACATTTTAATGTTTCACTAAAACCTGCATAAGTCCCCTTACAACGTTGGATTTCCGTCAAAGACAATCAAAATCCATAGCTGACCCCTGTTGGTATCTACATTTACAAACACGGCCAGAGCTTCTTTTCTCTCCTCCGCCTCATTGGTCCGTTTCTTGGTTTGATTTGTATTCAATAACTAAATCAAATATACCTACAGTTCAACAAGCAACAACCTTGTCAAATAAAGTCATGGAACAAATCAAGCTAATACAAAACTCATTTAAAGGCTCAAGTCAGTACTATTAACTCACTAAAACAAACAGAGAAAAAAAATGAATTTGATAAATAAATAATGTGGTCATAAAATAAATACACTGCACAATTAGGAAAGTAGTGTTTTTTTTTGTAGGATTAATTGTATTATTGAACAACTAAAGTGCTCTCAGTTAATCTCAAAGGTTAATAAACCTGAAGACGGTAAAAGTGAGGTTTTACTTTCTTAGGAGAATATGTGTGTGTTCATATTGGACAACTGTTAGTGTGCAGACGGTTTCGGCTTCTTTACGTCGGCCATGTCTCAAAGAGCCGTTTCTATCTATACAGGCAGCAGGTTCACGTCGGTTTGCACCCACATGTTCCTACGGCAGCCAGAACCATTGGACGCCACTCAATCTTAAACGCTGCTCCTTTTAATAACTAAAACAAAATAAAGGGAAGGAGTGCTTAACCCTCAATGTCCTACTGATGTTTGCTTGGAGTTGTAGTACAAATAAAGTGTTTATCGCCTTCCTGCCAATGACTTGAACCCTGAGCTCAGGACTTGGTTGGATGTGTTTATGTACGAGTGTGTGGTCGTTTCCAGAGACGGATATCTCCCAGCGCTTTGACGCAGACTCTCCACACCTGTCGTGGGACCACCCCTTCTATGACATCGCCAGGCATCAGATCATTGAAGTGGCAGGTCAGTCTTCATGGCAAGCCTCTGTTCTCACACGGGGACGCTCATAGTTTGCGTCTATCTTTTACAAATACTTCTTCAGATTAAAATGTGCATGTTAATGGCAGAAGTTGGACTTGATGTCTTGGTAACGGTATGTGATACAGTGACAGAAGAGGTACTGTTGACTCCCGTGTTTCTGTGTGTAGGGGATGATAACTTTGGCAGGAAGGTGATCGTGTTCAACGCATGCAGGATGCCTCCACACCACCAGCTGGACCATCACAAGCTGCTGATGTAAGCACTCACGAACACAGCTTTAGACTAATGCACACAACCAGGTGGTTACCCAACTCATTCAACAATTATAGAATAGGAAACAATTCACAACAGCAAAATATATATAATTTGCAATTTAATTTAATTCAATTCAGTTTATTTTGTGTAGCCCAAAATTACAAATTTGCCTCTGAGGGCTTTAGTCAGCATAGGACCTCCCTGTGGACCGCACATCGGATTCTTGGGTGTTTGTGTGAAATGATTTAGTTTAGGTTTGTAACACTTGTATTCAGTGAGAGATCAACAGTAGGGCATCAGACACTGGAATTTATAGTATACAACACACGACTGTACTACCTTCTAAGTTTTGTGTGCTGTATTTTGATGGCTCTGTGGTGGCAACAAGCGATCTTAATACAAAGCATTAGGAAAGATTTTCTTCAGTGAGTCGGTTTTTTCCACCGTACAACCAGTTAGGAGCCAAGTTTGTGCTTTACCAGTCATAAGACCAGTCCCTCTGCAGGAGCACCAGAGAAGATATCAGATTACTGAGACATCCGTCTGATGGTCTCATTTTTAACAACTTTAGTCGACATTATTCTGACTGCTCCCCTTTTGTCAAACATTCTCCGTCTGCATTGATAGAGCCAGGAGAGGGACGTTTGAGTAGAGGCAGGTAGGTTAGACACAGGAAAGGTCTCTGGTTGGAATCAACCAGTGATGTGTGGTTATGTAGTCCGGACACATTCACACGACTCCGTATGAAACCAAAGGTCTTTTAATCTAACCATTTAGTTCTCATAACGTGGAACTGTGAATGTAAACGTCTTCGGCCTGATGAACATGTGGTTCCTTGGTAGAATATTGAGTCCAGTTGATATGCACGTGTATCCATCTCCATGACAGTGACTGTGTTGTATTGTTTGCAGGTATCTTAAAGGAACTCTGGATCAGTATGTTGAGAGTGACTACACGCTCATCTACTTCCACCACGGGCTGACCAGTGAGAACAAGCCTTCTCTCGGCTGGCTGCGAGACGCATACAGAGAGTTTGACAGGAAGTAAGCTGAAGAACATCACAGGACATTCAATACAGTTCCATTTGATTCAAAGCCCAATATCACAAATCACAGATAATATATTGTATTCCCATACACACCAATGCACTGGGAACACTGTTCTCAAACCATGAAGAAAAAATGCATTATTGCTTCACAGAAGGTGAAGGAAAAGGAATATTAGGCTGTTAAAAAAATAGCCGTCTGCATTTGTCTCTACGAACGCAAACATTTACTGTATAAACTGAAATATGCTTGAAGATTTAGCTTCCCTGTGAATCACTGAACTAATAATGAGTTGAATAACCACTGTTTCTGAGAGCTGCTTCACATCATATCACCCAGAGCATGACGCCTGCTTCACTGTCTTCAGACGGATAGATTGTTCTTTTGGTCTAGAGGCAAGGCAAGTTTATTTGTATAGCACATTTCAACAACAAGGCGATTCAAAGTGCTTCACATAAAACCATTAAAAGCATCAAAACATAATGCAGATTTAAAAACATTAAAACATTAAAACAGTCAAAAAACAAAATAAAAGTAGAAAAAGCAACTTAAAAAATAAAAGTTGAATAAAAGAGAGGCCGCAAACTGTTTGTCAGACGACCTCAAACCCTGAATTCAAGCCCCAGTACACTGAAGACAGCGAGGCATCATGATATGGGGATGTTTCTCATACTGTTTATCACCAGTAAGGGAGCATCTGGGTCCAGACCAACAAGAGTAACATTATGGAGTGGCCAGCCCAACCCCCAGACCTTAATCCTAGAGGAGACTTGTGGGGTTTCTGAGACAAAACCTCAGCCTCACGCTGGCTTCACTATGGCAACCATGAACCTAGCTTGACGGCTAACATGCAGAGGTTCTATTCAGTCACATTATGGTGCGTTCAGGCAATGTTTAGTGAACATGAGGTACATTTTAACATGTGTTCAGATGTCATTTTGTACAGTGTAGGTGGTGGGTGTGGCTAACGGGTGAGAGATGAGGTGGGTGTGGCTAACAGGTGAGAGGGATAGAGCTGATGAGGTGGGTGTGGCTAACAGGTGAAAGGAATAGAGCTGATGAGGTGGGTGTGGCTAACAAGTGAGAGGGATGGTGAGAGATGAGGTGGGTGTGGCTAACAGGTGAAAGGGATAGAGCTGTTGAGGTGGGTGTGGCTAACAGGTGAGAGATGAGGTGAGTGTGGCTAACAGGTGAGAGGGATAGAGCTGATGAGGTGGGTGTGGCTAACAGGTGAAAGGGATAGAGCTGATGAGGTGGGTGTGGCTAACAGGTGAGAGGGATAGAGCTGATGAGGTGGGTGTGGCTAACAGGTGAGAGATGAGGTGGGTGTGGCTAACAGGTGAAAGGGATAGAGTTGATGAGGTGGGTGTGGCTAACAGGTGAAAGGGATAGAGCTGATGAGGTGGGTGTGGCTAACCGGTGAGAGGGATAGAGCTGATGAAATGGGTGTGGCTAACAGGTGAAAGGGATAGAGCTGATGAGGTGGGTGTGGCTAACAGGTGAGAGATGAGGTGAGTGTGGCTAACAGGTGAGAGGGATAGAGCTGATGAGGTGAGTGTGGCTAACAGGTGAGAGGGATAGAGCTGATGAGGCGGGTGTGGCTAACAGGTGAAAGGGATAGAGCTGATGAGGTGGGTGTGGCTAACAGGTGAAAGGGATAGAGCTGTTGAGGTGGGTGTGGCTAACAGGTGAGAGATGAGTTGAGTGTGGCTAACAGGTGAGAGGGATAGAGCTTATGAGGTGGGTGTGGCTAACAGGTGAGAGGGATAGAGCTGATGAGGTGGGTGTGGCTAACAAGTGAGAGGGATGGTGAGAGATGAGGTGGGTGTGGCTAACAGGTGAAAGGGATAGAGCTGTTGAGGTGGGTGTGACTAACAGGTGAGAGATGAGGTGAGTGTGGCTAACAGGTGAGAGGGATAGAGCTGATGAGGTGGGTGTGGCTAACAGGTGAAAGGGATAGAGCTGATGAGGTGGGTGTGGCTAACAGGTGAAAGGGATAGAGCTGTTGAGGTGGGTGTGGCTAACAGGTGAGAGATGAGGTGAGTGTGGCTAACAGGTGAGAGGGATAGAGCTGATGAGGTGGGTGTGGCTAACAGGTGAGAGGGATAGAGCTGATGAGGTGGGTGTGGCTAACAGGTGAAAGGGATAGAGCTGATGAGGTGGGTGTGGCTAACAGGTGAGAGGGATGGTGAGAGATGAGGTGGGTGTGGCTAACAGGTGAAAGGGATAGAGCTGTTGAGGTGGGTGTGGCTAACAGGTGAGAGATGAGGTGAGTGTGGCTAACAGGTGAGAGGGATAGAGCTGATGAGGTGGGTGTGGCTAACAGGTGAAAGGGATAGAGCTGTTGAGGTGGGTGTGGCTAACAGGTGAGAGATGAGGTGGGTGTGGCTAACAGGTGAGAGGGATAGAGCTGATAAAGTGGGTGTGGCTAACAGGTGAGAGGGATAGAGCTGATGAGGTGGGTGTGGCTAACAGGTGAGAGATGAGGTGGGTGTGGCTAACAGGTGTAAGGGATAGAGCTGATGAGGTGGGTGTGGCTAACAGGTGAGAGATGAGGTGGGTGTGGCTAACAGGTGAGAGGGATAGAGCTGTTGAGGTGGGTGTGGCTAACAGGTGAGAGATGAGGTGGGTGTGGCTAACGGGTGTAAGGGATAGAGCTGATGAGGTGGGTGTGGCTAACAGGTGAGAGATGAGGTGGGTGTGGCTAACAGGTGTAAGGGATAGAGCTGATGAGGTGGGTGTGGCTAACAGGTGAGAGATGAGGTGGGTGTGACTAACAGGTGAGAGGGATAGAGCTGATGAGGTGGGTGTGGCTAACAGGTGAGAGATGAGGTGGGTGTGGCTAACAGGTGAGAGATGAGGTGGGTGTGACTAACAGGTGAGAGGGATAGAGCTGTTGAGGTGGGTGTGGCTAACAGGTGAGCGATGAGGTGGGTGTGGCTAACAGGTGAGCGATGAGGTGGGTGTGGCTAACAGGTGAGCTATGAGGTGGGTGTGGCTAACAGGTGAAAGGGATAGAGCTGATGAGGTGCCATAGCAATGATTGACAAAAAAACTGACACTACAATCTAAAATGTAATAGTTTTAGATCACTGAACTATCTGCTATCATTCTACATTATCCTCAAATGAGTGGTACTTATGTATGGAAATAAAAGAAAATAACATGACCAAGCAGAAACACTGACCTAAAAATTAGCCCACTATCAATGGTTGGTTTAAAGTGAGAAGCACGCTGTGTTCTCTCCTAAAGTAAAAGTGGAAACACTGCATGCTTCTGTGTGAGTTATGGTGGAACAGGACAATCTGAATATCATCTGTATGTATTTTCAGGTACAAGAAGAACATCAAGGCTCTGTACATCGTCCATCCCACCATGTTCATCAAGACTCTGCTGATCCTCTTCAAACCAATCATCAGGTTATTTTTATGTCACCTTCAATATATTTCTATACATGTACATACACACACTTTGTGGTTTCTTGTTCCTTTTAGAGTGTAAGCATCATTGTTTCCTACTTTGCATGTTTCAGAACACAAGGACTAGTCCTTTAAAGCAGCAACATCTTTTTTTCGACATCTACTCCTTAACTTCAACCTTTAGTCCAGTCTACTCCTTAACTTCAACCTTTAGTCCAGTCTACTCCTTAACTTCAACCTTTAGTCCAGTCTACTCCTTAACTTCAACCTTTAGTCCAGTCTACTCCTTAACTTAAACCTTTAGTCCAGTCTACTCTATAACTTAAACCTTTAGTCCAGTCTCCTCCTTAACTTAAACCTTTAGTCCAGTCTACTCCTTAACTTAAACCTTTAGTCCAGTCTACTCCTTAACTTCAACCTTTAGTCCAGTCTACTCCTTAACTTAAACCTTTAGTCCAGTCTACTCCTTAACTTCAACCTTTAGTCCAGTCTACTCCTTAACTTAAACCTTTAGTCCAGTCTACTCCTTAACTTCAACCTTTAGTCCAGTCTACTCCTTAACTTCAACCTTTAGTCCAGTCTACTCCTTAACTTCAACCTTTAGTCCAGTCTACTCCTTAACTTCAACCTTTAGTCCAGTCTACTCCTTAACTTAAACCTTTAGTCCACGTTCATGCAGAAGCACAAGGTGGTTACTTGTGAGTCCACTGGGGGGAAATCCTGCTGTTGAACAATCACTAATGTGGTTTTACTGTCTGATAGTTAGTCCTGATGGACAGGTGGTTCCTTCATGGTAGCTCCTCCCATCATAATCATGGTAGGAAAAGCACAGGGTAAATAATGAAATGGCAGATGGGTGAATTCATTCAGCTGCTTCAGTTTCAGTGTGTTATTGTGAATGCAGATTCTCTCATCCTGTGATGACTTCCACAATATAACATTTGATCAAATGTACTCAGTGTCATATTCACTTAGTTTCATGTGTTCACATGTTCTGCTGTATTTTGCCATAATCCTTGTGATAGCAGAGAATTTTTTTGAATTTTTTAAAAATTCAGCCCAGTTTCAATCCATCATTTGGCAACGTTATCGTCATTCCTTATTAAAACTAAACAAGTTTAAACAGCTGCCGTAATGCAGATTGCAGTGCAGTGTAAAGCAGATTCTCTCTGTAGCTTTAAGTTTGGCAGGAAGATCAACTACGTGAGCTACCTGAGTGAGCTGGAGGACGTGGTGAAGTGTGAGCAGCTGCTCATCCCGGCCCGCGTCAAAGAGTAAGAGCTGATGTCACCTCTCCTTTCTTATTATTCACGTTTCATTTCTCACTGTTGTCATTGTGCACACGCTGTGTTTTAATAGGTTTTTAAATGAGTGTTTGTTACATTCACTGTAGCTCGTTTCACTCTGTATCCTGTTAGAATTCATTTCAACCCAGAAGTAATTGAAAGCTACACATTTGCTTTCCGTGTTTGTGAACTATTGAATGCAGAGGTGTGAAGTGAGCGTTGACAGGTGTTGTGTGTGTTCAGGTACGACAACAAGTTGAGGGCGTCTCTGAAGGCCGGCGCCCAGCCGCCCTCGTCTCCTCTGCACAGCCCGGCGCTCCCCGGCCAGGTGTTCGGGGTGCCGCTGGCCCTGTAAGTCCCCACCTGCTGGTTCTATGTGTTGATGTGTACTCAAGTACTGTACTTAGTACACATTCAAGGTACTTGTACTTTCTTGACTATATCCCTTTTATGCAACTTTATACTTCTACTCCTCTACATTTCAGAGGCAAACATTGTGCTTTTTACTCTTTAGATTACATGTGTGTTCATTCCCTTTTTGTTCTGTGAAAACCAAAAGAAAATAGAAGTGTTTTTGATAAACTGATGTAGGAAATGTTCCATTATGTTTTTGTTTTTTTTTGCGTTTGATGTTATAAACTAGTACTATGAGCTAGTCAATGCTATCACTACAAATCATTACAAAGCTGAAAGCAGGTGGTTTTCTGAGCTCATGAAGTATTTTTTTTTTCAGAGTTTTGTGGTTCTCCCAGAACAGCAATGCTACAAACATGATCATCTTAGAGAATATAATGCATTGCTGTGGAGTTAACTGTATATAAATATGTTACAGCACAACCATAAACATCTACTGCAGTAAAATGCAGCATACACATTACTGCAGCAGTGATATTAATTTAGAAACATCATGTATGATATAAAACACGGGCAGGGAACATTTGACTGCTTCATTTCTTTTTCTACTTTAAGTTTGTTACTTTACTGTGTGTGTGTGTGTGTGTGTGTGTGTGTGTGTGTGTGTGTGTGTGTGTGTGTGTGTGTGTGTGTGTGTGTGTGTGTGTGTGTGTGTGTGTCAGGCTGAGACAGAGGAACCCAGACGGGGACCCGATCCCCTTGGTGATGAGAGACACCATCAGCTTCCTTTCAGAGCAAGGTGACACAAACCTGCTGCACTAATACTTTGAACCTCAGGTCACTCATCCATTGTTCTCTGGTCTTTCTGAGACGATTGAATGATGTTATTTACTAACCAATCCAAATGTTATCTTGATGTATGTCGTCATCCGTCAGGTTTGGAGATTGAAGGGATCTTCAGACGCTCTGCCAATGTGACTCTGGTGAAGGACGTGCAGCTCCGATACAACTCAGGTGAGGCCAGCCGTGGGTTGACTGTCTGCGTGGGAGCAACACGTAATTGTTTCGTCTTGTGACTTCCTGTCTACGCAGGAAGTGGGGATGTGTTAAGAAGATGGACTTGTGTCAACATTTGAGCAAATATCTGAACTGTTGTCCAGTATAATGTAAACGTACTGCGTCAAGGACGGGCAGAGCTGTAAGTCAGAGACCATCACTGATTGTGAGGCGTCACACCGGGTTCCTTCGCACTACACGATCCCCAAGGGCTGACATGGCAACACAAATGTAAAGCCTGATTGGCTAAGGATTCAAAATGGGAAAAGAAACCTAGATGATAACATAATGTAAAATCTCCAACAAGTGTAAGGGCAAAGCTCCGTCGTCTGGTTCCAGCACCGTCGGCACCCAGAGTCTCACAACGTGGTCCAGAGAAGTTAGAGAAGTCGGGACATTTGAGTCTGGACGGTTCACCGGCTTGAAGTGACGATGGCTCTCACCACACCGCTGGGCCCGAGAGATGGTGGGGAGTCTCTCTCAGATATTTGCGGAATTTGTGTAGATATGAATTTGGCGTTGTTATAGTTTGTGCCGTGGGCTGAAGGGGGCTGACACAGCTGCAGACCAGAGGTCAGCCTTTCTGTGTGTGTGGTCACATCTCACGACTCAGTCAGCGCCTCCAAGATGTTTCTGCTGTTCTCGACTCCCTTCATGATGGATGCAGAAGAAGTGAAGAGAGTCTGCGATTAGAACTGATGTAAATGCAGTGTGGTGATTGAATATTAAATATATATAAAATATATTTAAAAAGAGTAATTTACCTCATTTGATTCATTTTGCGATATACCTCACCTCTAGTGAGTGGCCCAGACTTTCCTATATTTTTCTGTTTCAGTGAAAAAAGTTTGGACACCCCTGCTATATGTGGAGAGCAGCTTGATGCTGAGATGAGCTGGAGGTCAAACAGGCGTGAGAGGAGCAGTGCAGCTTCCCAGAGTTTCATACATATTGATAAAGCAGAGTTTCACACATATTGATAAAGCAGAGTTTCATACATATTGATAAAGCAGAGTTTCATACATATTGATAAAGCAGAGTTTCATACATATTGATAAAGCAGAGTTTCATACATATTGATAAAGCAGGGCATGTAAAAGCAGCCTCTGCTCCAAGGAGATTGATTACAGTAAAAAGGCTCACATGCCTCTCTTCTCTTAATACAGTCAAACTGCCCCCCCGCTGTCACCTTTTTCACCCCTTATGAGTTTGCAGGTATGAATGAGCCGTCATCTTGAATAGAGCCATTTATATATCATAATCTGCTTAATTTTAATACTTACACTCATGGCTTGAGTTCAATTAGCATAACAGAAACGGTCTTTCCCATTTGTCCTTAACGTACACTGCATGCTTGTTGTTGTTGTCATGAGGCCTTTGTAGGATCTCCACATAATTCCCTTATTTGAATCACTTTGGTCGTCATGGAGAAGTGTTCTCAGCAGTTGTTCATCAGGGTCTGTTGTGTTTCTCATGTTGCGTTCACATGGTCACGTAACTGGAGGGATCTGTACAAATCACATTGTTTTGGTGTTGAAAGTCCTTGAGTTGCCCTTTTCTGTCCAGGACTAGAAAGTTGTGATGCCTTTTGGGATCCAGGACTTCAATCTATGATCCATTTAATTTGGTTTGAATAATATATTTGATCATAAGTATTCTCCTCTTGTCATGTTCCAGATTTTTAGTTGGAATTTGATCCATGGGTTTTGGAAATTGTCTATAGGTTTTCCCAAGTTAGTGAGGTTGTGGGATCATCCATGATGGGGTTCATGTCTTCCCCCTGGCGATGAAGGGCTTCATCTGGACGGCATGGAATCACCCTTGAAGCTGGGTAGACGCGTTCCTCCTTCCTCTTTTGGGAGTAGTACAGTTGTCAATGTAATTCTTGTTTTTTTCCATTGTCAAATAAATCTTGAAATTATTTTATCCAATTCAGAGAATTGTTTTGAGGGAATTTCTACAGGAAGTGCTTGAAAGAGGAACAGGCATCGTGGGAGAATATTATTTTTTACAGACTCAATTCTATGGCTTAGTCCGAGGAAAGAAATGCAGTTCCATCGATGTCATCTTTCATTGTAGTTTATCTGATGATTCATTCAGAAACTGAGTTATAGGGGGTACTTAAATGAATCCAGATATCATGAGCATACAGCGCCACCTTGTGGTCTGATCCGGTCCTGCTGTCCTTGAGGCTCTGTGGACAGCAGGCGGCGTCTTGTTCTCTAGTCTCCGAGGTAACCATCGATCTTCATCCAGGCCAGGTCTACATTTAGTGTACGAATGCCTTTAATAAAGTGGTTGTGCATGCCAAATGGAGTAATATTTAAATACAGGATTTATTTTACACTGACTCACTTTACTTGAGTAGAGATCTGAGTATTTCTCCACCTCTGTAATTCAAACATGAAAAGGTTTTTCTTTCACCCATCCATAACCCAAGATTCATTTCTCCTTTATTGCTCCCGGCTGATGACACACACACACACACACACACACACACACACACACACACACACACACACACACACACACACAACATTGTGACAGGCTCACATTTAAAATGTTGTTCTGGGCTTAAGCCCCAAAATGACCTGGTGACCTCACTGTGATGGACTAAGGGAACATATAGAGACAAAGTGTGGGGTTTCTTTTCTTTCCTTATAGTGTGTGTGTGTGTGTGTGTGTGTGTGTGTGTGTGTGTGTGTGTGTGTGTGTGTGTGTGTGTGTGTGTGTGTGTGTGTGTTGTGTAGGTGTGATGGTGAACTTCAGAGCGATGGAAGACATCCACCTGGCTGCTGTGATTCTGAAGACGTTCCTGAGGGAACTCCCTGAGCCTCTGCTGACCTTCCAGCTCTACAACGACATCGTCAACTTCAGCTGTGAGTCCAGACGTTCACAGCTGTTTTTAAGGCCCGAGCACGTCGGCACGTTTATTAGTATTATTCTGCTAATTGAATAGCTTTTTGGCAGGCTGATATCATATCCCAAAACTCCCCAATGTTGACATTCTGATATTTTGGGGGTCTCACATTGAGGTAGAAACAAAGGGCTCTATAGCGCCCTCTAGAGGTACACCTTCACACCTATCACCCATTGACTTGAAATTCAACACATGTCTAGTTCCGTCTGCTCTACAACAAAGTAATTCAGAGCCTTAAGCTCCGCCTACCTAGGTTTCCCACCACAGTGACAGCCAGCTCGTGCTGAAAGTGTCTAAACACGAAATGCATTGCTTCCCTGGCTCAACACTTCAGGAACAGCTGTACACACACACACACACACACACACACACACACACACACACACACACACACACACACACACACACACACACACACACACACACACACACACACACACACAGGTATACATATACACATAACTATGTACCAGTATATATATACCAGTACACCTACCTACTGGTAGGTGTACTGGTAGGTGCACTGGTAGGTGTACTGGTAGGTGCACTGGTAGGTGTACTGGTAGGTGTACTGGTAGGTGTACTGGTAGGTGCACTGGTAGGTGTACTGGTAGGTGCACTGGTAGGTGTACTGGTAGGTGTACTGGTAGGTGCACTGGTAGGTGCACTGGTAGGTGTACTGGTAGGTGTACTGGTAGGTGCACTGGTAGGTGTACTGGTAGGTGTACTGGTAGGTGCACTGGTAGGTGTACTGGTAGGTGCACTGGTAGGTGTACTGGTAGGTGTACTGGTAGGTGCACTGGTAGGTGTACTGGTAGGTGCACTGGTAGGTGTACTGGTAGGTGTACTGGTAGGTGCACTGGTAGGTGTACTGGTAGGTGCACTGGTAGGTGTACTGGTAGGTGTACTGGTAGGTGCACTGGTAGGTGTACTGGTAGGTGTACTGGTAGGTGTACTGCTGACATCTCTTTCTCACGCTGCCTGTGCTGCAGCCGTCCCCAGTGACAGCCAGGTGGCTTTCATGAAGACGCTGGTGGAGTCGCTGCCAGAGGAAAACGATGCGTCACTTCGATACCTCGTCTCCTTCCTGGCACAGGTACGGATCACCTCCATCACCTCCTCTCCAGAACATTCTGTCCGTCGCCCTGTTGCCACCTGCAACGTGTGTGTGTGTGTGTGTGTGTGTGTGTGTGTGTGTGTGTGTGTGTGTGTGTTTAGGTATCGGCCAACAGTGAAGTGAATAAAATGACCAACAGTAACCTGGCTGTGGTGTTTGGTCCTAACCTGCTCTGGGGGCGGGACAACGCCATGTCACTCAGCGCCATTGGGCCAATCAACAACTTCACCAGAGCCCTGCTGGACCAGCAGCACCTGGTCTTCACCTAGACGTGCTCCTCACCCTGCAGGCAGCGTCTCCATCAACACCACACTAGGAGATCCTGTGGACTGATGACATTTCATTTAGCTCTCATCCGTCTTTACATTCCCATTGGCTCATTAGAGGGTCTTGTTGGCATAGCAACATGTCATGTGTTGGTTCCCCTGCAGTATGTCATGTGACCACCATCACTAGGGTCTCAGTCTGTCTCTGTGGGCCTGTGCTGTTGTGGTTGTTTCTGTGAAGTGTCAACAATCTGGCCTCCATCTTTCACACACGCGATGAATAATAAGTATAGATAATGATGCCGTTACCGAACGGCCCCTCTAGGACGGTGGTCCCAAACCTAAAGAGGAGACATGATGGGTCTCAGGTTGACTTGGTACTAACGTCCGTGGACAATCTTTGAAATGCTGTTTTAGAAACCAGGAGGGGGACGGATGACTATGTGCTCGTGGTTCTCTCTTGACTATATGTGACTTTAATATTGTATTCATGTTATCTCTGGATTTCTCTTATTGGAACATACTTAGCTTAACTCCATTGTGGTTCATCAGATATGAAGATCATAGTGAACTAAAGCAGGACATCACAGCTGCTGGTAGTTCCCTTACTGGCAGGAGATCAGATCTTTACTTAGACCTGAATGCTAAATCAACCCTTCCTCCATATTCCCTGCTGCCTGCTCCATACAGTCTAATATACATTTACAAAGCACTAATTAAAGTACTACAACAACACAGTCGTGTCCTTACTTAGCACTCACTCATTCATTCATGTATTCATTAGTCCTTCCAGTGTGCCGAGATGATGAACTGTTTGTTCATCTTAAAGTGGTCCAGTGTTCCTCTAGTAGCTTTACATGTAGCCCCGGTGGGAGTGTTGGGTCCATTGAGGACGGACTGGAGCTGCTAGTGACTGAACAGAGGGTTCCTCTACAGACAAAACATGAGGATAGAGGTTCCTAACCCTAAAACAAGACCACATACTACTGCCTGTCAGTTTGTTCTGGTTGATCTCAGATGGTACCTTTGATGTTCTTCTGTTTGTTTTTAGGCCCACAAAGGTTGTGAACTGGTTTGTGGCACAGTCGTAATACCCAGCAGCCACCTGGGTTCTGAGTCCATGTTCCAGCTCCATGTTGACCCGAAGGCTGGGACAGAATCCGCGTACAGAGCTGTTTCCTGCATGTCCAACATGAGCCCCTCATCTTCATTTGTTTCGTAACTACTTGTAATTGCAAAGCCAAATCGTATTTCTGCAATTACCATTGTCTGTACTCGGGTGCATCCTCACGTTTATTTGGTCTTAATTCACTTCCCCAAGCCTTAATTTCCAAAACGTTTGGTCTATTCAGCTCACTTGAAGCGTTGCATTCTGTGTACAATCAAAGTGAATATTTAGAGTACCTTTGACCTTCAGTGGTTCTACTGTAGTGACGTTGGATGAGTCATGTTGACCTTGTGACGTGATCATTTGTGTAAGACTCCAAACTCTGCTGTTTCATCAGTTGTCTTTTATTCTGTGAGCATTAGGTGAGTATTAGTGTTGTGATGTTGCTATGAGACTAAATATGATGTGACTGAAAAGCACCAAAAGATATTTAGTTTGAATGAAGCGGAAAGCAAGACATCAATCTCAAGTGTGTACTGTTGTAACTCCGTCGTGTGTGTGTGTGTGTGTGTGTGTGTGTGTGTGTGTGTGTGTGTGTGTGTGTGTGTGTGTGTGTGTGTGTGTGTGTGTGTGTGTGTGTGTGTGTGTGTGTGTGTGTGTGTGTGTGTTATATTGGTTTCTCCCAAGTGATCATGTAATTAGCCATCAAAGTGCCAGTGTCCTCAATCTGCCGTAGACTGAACAGTGTGAGCTGAGTTCAACACAGCGTGCCGTTCCTCTGTGAGCCAGAGGGTTCTGCTCCAAAGGGTTCTGCTCCAGAGGGTTCTGCTCCAAAGGGTTCTGGTCCAGAGGGTTCTGCTCCAAAGGGTTCTGCTCCAGAGGGTTCTGCTCCAAAGGGTTCTGGTCCAGAGGGTTCTGCTCCAAAGGGTTCTGCTCCAGAGGGTTCTGGTCCAAATGGTTCTGCTCCAAAGGGTTCTGGTCCAGAGGGTTCTGGTCCAGAGGGTTCTGGTCCAGAGGGTTCTGCTCCAAAGGGTTCTGGTCCAAAGGGTTCTGGTCCAGAGGGTTCTGGTCCAGAGGGTTCTGCTCCAGAAGACAGTGGTTGAAACCCTGTGCTTGTTGAACTCGGCTCTCACTGTAACGTCTGAAGAGGGTTGATCCTCATTAAAGGTTTTGTTTGTAGTTAATCGTGATATTCTGATACATAAATGAAATGCAATTCTGAAATGATATACAAAGTAGTAAAATTTAAATGAGGATTAAAGTCTTTTTAAACTTGAATCCTTATGTTATATTCTGATGACATAGTTTGAGACATGTTTTACTTCATCTTTTTATTTTTACAGTAATAACACGTATAGTTTGTTTATTACATGTTTTGACTCAGCCTGTCCAGTCTGGATCTTTGTACTGTAACTGTTGTCATGGTGACAGAACAATAATTTTATGTTGGGTGTCCAGGCTGATGGATTGATACTTAGTGATATTTCATCCATTCCTTTAGATATTGTGGATGTTAGTCTCATGTATCTCTGATTATAATGATAATATACTGTAATGTCAATGTGTTAAAACAATAAACGAATGGGAACGAATAGTAAAGACAAGCTGAGGTCGTTACTATTCAGAGGAAATGAAGTTCATATGAAAAAGATGCACTACATCAATACAGGAATTAATCAGGAAAAGAAATGAATGTAAATATATCAGATGTAACAAAAGGAGACGAAATGCAGAAAGATGGGAAACCATTATATGGGTTAGAACTAACAACATTCAAACATTGGTAAGATCCGGTTAAAGCCAAATGCTGCGTTCTACCACTACACCGTCCCAAGGGAGCAGAGAAGAGTCAACTACGCTGTAATGATGCTAATGAAACAGAATTATCTCATGTTTAATCGATACGGAGACGTCGGAGCCAGCGGATCATTTCAAAAAGTCCAGCCGGGATCAGGCGGCTCTCGGCGGGCAGCAGAGCGCTGACGGCCCGGTGCTGCGGGCTCACGGTCCCGCGAGCAGAACCTCGACCCGTCGGCTGGTTCTTGAGAAAGCGAAAACAGATTTGATGCTTAAACAACTAACTTCTGGCCTGAAAACATCCTAAAATTACATGTTGTGACTCAACAACGGTTTTATTCAGAGAATGTCAACTTTCAGTTAAGAGTTTTCTCATCCGCCATTGTTCCCCGTTTGCTGGTCCGAAATGCATTCTGGGATATTGGCTCTCAAGTACGCTCAAGTCTGCTCTGATGCATCCTGGGTAAAATGGGCTGATCAAGTCACATCCGGGCATTTTCACCGTTCTTGGCGAGAAGCGGACTTTTGAATTGGACCAGTACTCGAGTCCAGAGAAGAACCTGATTGAGAAGCGGCCTCCGTTTGCTCTCATAACTTCTCCCCTACAGCCGTCTGCTCTCCCTGCTGTCCCAGGTAAGCGACCTGTCTCCATGCTGATTGGTCCAAAGGGACTGAACATGATCAGCTGACCACAGAGTCCATGTTGTTGTTTGAGGATGACCACGTGACTCCTTCATTGTGTGAACGCGTCATGTACAGACCTAAACAACGTCTAACAGCTGACTATGTGATGTAGCATTTAAGGGCTTTTAAGGGGTTTCTGCACGGATTAAGAACTCTAAGAGGTTAAATATAATAATATATAATTATAAATATCAACCAAGTCGTCATTTATTTTTTACCTTTAATGTAAATCAATGAAGGTTCTGCTTTGGAGGTAAATTAAGAAAAGGAATATGCTTTTTAATTGGTTTTATTGATGATTTAAGAGCATGAAAAACATCCGTGAACTTCCACCTTAATATAACGATTAAGGCTCTTGAAAGGCACAATAGAGAATTACTGTATTTTAATGTAATGTTGAGGGGATGAATAGATTAATAATAGATTGTGATGTCATGTGATGATGATGTCATGTGATGATGTCATGTGATGTCACATGACAATGTGATGTCATGTGATGTCATGTGATGATGTGATGATGTCATGTGATGTCATGTGATGATGTCATGTGATGATGTCATGAGCTCCATCAGATCCAACCCCTCTCATCATCAGAGCTGTCGGTCTGCCGCTGACTCTGCTGCTGGTGAACTCTGCCCTCTACTGCTTCTGGAAGGTATGACACCCAGTTGTTGAGCCCGGCGGCTGGAATGAAGCTCTCGTGTGTGTTTGTGAACTGAAGACAGGACTGTGCTGTCATGTCTCTCCAGGCCAGCAGGAGGCAGAGGCCGGGCAGACGGGAGGACGTGGAGCTGCATTATTATAACCTGATTGTTCCTGCTGGAGAAGAAGGAGCTCAGGGAGCAGAGAAGCTCCTCCAAGCAGCTCCTCTCCATCCAGATGATTCATACCACGACCACCAGCAGCTCGCTTCCATATGCATGTTGAAACCAGAAGGAATATCATATTATACTGAATATATATATATATATTGTTTTGTATACCGAATTGTATGAATAAGATTTCCTTATGTCAGTGTTGGAATAAATGATATTAGTTTTACTAAAATGTGCGTCACATCCTGTCACGTCGCTGTCAAGCCTCTTCCCCTGCAGCTAAACTATCAACTGATCAAAAAAAATCAAAAAAGTCACGGAGAAAAGTATAGTTTAATTCACTGCTGTCTGACCTGTCTGCTGATATGTGGCGAGAAATTATCAACAAAACCTTAAATGTTGAAAGACTCTTCCAGAACAAACACACAGCATCTGATGAAAAGTATCAAGCTGCAGAAGAAGAGAGATTCCTCAACTGCTGCAGCAAACTGAGTAAAGTAAATATTCAGACTCCACTCCTGCTGCTGGTTCTGTGGCTCATGAGACACTGCCCTCTTCTCCCCTCTTCATAAGAGTTTGATAGTTATAAACAGGTAAAATAGCAATACAATGTCAATAATTGTCTTTATTCTTGTTATATATTGTCAAACACAACAAACTATAGTTTTTGTATATATAATTAATATGACTATATATATAAAACTTTATAAGCTGTGATATCAAACAGCGTTTGCGGCTCCAGACACATTTCTTTGGTGGAAAAAAGGGCAAAATGGCTCTTTGAATATGAAAGGTTGCTGACCCCTGAGTTAAAGTGTATGTTAAGTGTTTAAATATGAAGTGTGCAGGGGAGTGACCGGTAAGAAGAAAGAAAAAGTCCTGGGGATGTCAGTCAGTCAGTGGGGGACCCGGGCCCTGTTGAAAAAACTGTTGGTGTGGCGTGAGGTCTTGGTCCTGATGGGCTGTGAGGTCTTGGTCCTGATGGACTGTGAGGTCTTGGTCCTGATGGAGCGTGAGGTCTTGGTCCTGATGGAGCGTGAGGTCTTGGTCCTGATGGACTGTGAGGTCTTGGTCCTGATGGAGCGTGAGGTCTTGGTCCTGATGGAGCGTGAGGTCTTGGTCCTGATAGAGTTCTTCCCTCAGGCAGGAAGTTGAGGTCCAACAGGTTGTGTCCAGGGTGAGAGGGGTCAGCTACGATCTTCCTAGCTTGTTGTATTTTTATATATTTTCATGAGAAGTATATTTTATCAGGTACTTTATATTGGGTGAAATATGGCCGACGTTAGTGATAGTGTTAATATGTTTAGGGTTAGTGTCTAGGGTTAAGCAGGTCATGGGTTCCAGGCTCATTCTGGTGAGCGACCTCCTCCTCTTCCTCATTCAAACAAGTATTAACAAAAATAAAATACAAGATACATAAATATGGTGAACACATTGACACTTGCCACGATACTGTAATGTTCCTGATATGGAAAACGTAATACATATATATTTATATATTCATTTACTTCCACAGGAACAGCATGTCCAACCCTTTTCTCCTCACGTCTCAAGCGTGTCAGTGTGAAATAGGTGGATGGAGTTGCCACGACACACAGGAAGTCCTCTCAGACATTAAAGTGCACAAACCACAAAAAGACGTGTGAACTTTGACCTTTATTGAACGCTGAATCCATAATGGCGATGAAGTGGAGTCGCAGGCTGAGGCCGGAGCGGCGGTGGGCGGAGCTCTTCAGGGCTTCATCCCGTCACCCTGAAGGAACGCTGCACCCAACCACCAACAACTAGAGCTCACAGCTACGCTACGCTACGCTACGCTACGCTACGGGAAGCAGTGAAGACCTGTGAGAGCGGAACAGAGCAGAAGAGCTGATGACCAAACACACGGCCGGCATGAAGACCACACACTGCTTTACAAAAGGGAACTGAAAGAAAGCCTCCGGTGTGAGGCAGGCCCTGAACGCAGCACCAGAGGATGCTGAAGAGGCAGGGCCCTGAACGCAGCACCAGAGGATGCTGAAGAGGCAGGGCCCTGAACGCAGCACCAGAGAAACGAGCAGGTTCACACACATCCTGACCAGTGGATCCACGACTTTAAACCAAATGTCACGACAAACATTTAGTGAAGTCTGGGTGTAAACAGTAAAAAGTGAGTAAATGTAGTATTTAAACTAACAATGAGAACACAAAGCATACAGTAAACCTTAAATGACTCAAATGAATGAGACAATAGTTTGATTAAAAGAACTTTTGGGATTTTATTTTTTCAAGGACTTTTCCAGGTCTGGAAATAACCATTTTAAAAGTCCATGACTTTTCCAGGTTTTCCATGACCTGGACCTGAAGGGCTGCCTGTGTGTGTGTGTGTGTGTGTGTGTGTGTGTGTGTGCATGTGTGTGTAAGAAAAGGCCTCGTAATGAAGTGGTATTCAATGTGATAGCGACAGCTGTTAGCTAAACTACAAGCGCAGACCAGCAGAAGGATCAGCCACCAGTCAGACTCACCGTGATGTCATCACGCAGCGAGGCGAGCTTCAGCTAAACGGCCGTGACATCACGGCGCGGGGGAGAGGGGGCGGGGCTCTTCAGCCTCACGCTGACTGACACATGCAGCAGTTATGACATCTACTCTGATCTAGAGAAGCATCGTCTGTGCTTCCGTCTCACAGACGACACACACGACTAGTCACAATGGTGCTGCATTCAGGTCCTGTGGGAAGAACAGACATCCAAATCACTTTATTGCATTGGTACAGACTTTATTTGCAGCGGACCGACTTCATCTCACAACACACAGACATGGTCATGGCTTCATGGTTGTAGTTTAGTACCAGCAGACCGACATCCAGCGGAGTCTCGTCCTCGCAGTGGAGCGCGACGAGCAAAACACGAGAAGACATTATTTCCTACGTTTCAACACTAATATTTCAGTTCCGTCTCAGACGCGTCACATTCATCTGATGGCTAAACTCAATGCTGCTTTTCCAATCTCCCGTGTTTCCCACAGGACATGAACGCAGCACTGGCCGTCCTGGTGAAACGTGGCCTGCGGGGCAGGCGGCGACCTCGGGCGTCTCCAGAGTCCTCAAACCTTCAAAGCTCCGAGAGCGACGCGCTCTCGACCGGTCGCCTTCGCTCACTGCTCCGCTCCGGGCGTGTAGTCGGGGCGACGCGTCTGGACGATCTTCTGCCGCGGGGGGCGGGGCTTTTCGTCTTGGTCGCTGTCGTCGGGGGCGGAGCTGTCGCCGCCGCGCTCGTCGTCGCAGACGTGGACGACCACGCTGGGGGTGGTGGGGGTGGCGGTCTGGAGCTCGTACTTGTCTCCTGGAATCACACAAAGAGCCGCGTTCACACACATTCTGACCAATGCTTTTCCATGACTTTGGGGATTCTGTAAAAAAAAAAAAAATTCAAGGACTTTTCCAGGACTGGAAATAACCATTTTAAAATTCCATGACTCTTCCAGGTTTTCCATGAGCGCAAGAACCCCGCATGAGGTCACGATGGGAGGAGTCACGAAGTACCTGGGCCGAGCTTGGAGATGGCACACAGCAGGTCGTAGTTGATGACCGGCCGGGCGTCCAGAGACTGGGACCAGCCCACTGGAGGGGAGGCGGGGGGCGAGATCAGGAACTGCTTGTCTGGCTTGGGCGGCTCCAGGCGAGGACTCCCTATGTGGACCGACTGCAGACACGAGGCCGTTAGTCACACGCTCCAGAACATGGAGCCCCAAAGAGATCAATGAGAATACAGAATAGCTAACGTCACATCTCCGGCAGCAGCACCCTGTCGTTGGTGAACTACAGCGGCTGCTCGGGCTAACAGAAGCTAACAGAAGCTAGCGGCTAATTCAGCAGCAGTTTGCTGAGAGAAGCTGGAAGCGTTGTGATTGGCTGAACGAGGAGGAGGCGGTGAAAAGCCCACTTCTTACAAATAAAACATGCATTCATGAACTGAAAACAGAGTAGGGGCATTTAAAGAAAATGCTTGATAAATATGTGCAAGATGAAATAACATTTCATGATAAAGTAATCAATCGTTTCACTCAATACTAGGGTTCATTTATGAATGAATGCCGAGTCTTCTGATGCAGTAACCTTACATGAGTCTCTTAGACCAATGCAATGACTACCTGGGCGAAGTAGAGTCTCATCTCTTTGCCGTGGAAGTCGGTCTTGTGGAGGCGGAGTCTGGCCTCGGCTGCAGCCAGAGCATCACTGAAACTGATCCTCACCCGCCGGAAGGACTTGAAGTACTGGAACTGCACCTCCGGGTCGAAAGAACGGAACAAGGCCTCGAAACTGGTCTGAAAGAGAAGAGAGAGGTGAGGAGGTTCAGCTGCTTCATCTAAACCCACTGAAGGCCGAGTCGGAGGAATGAACACAGATACGAGACTAGCAGTAGAAACATAGCCTCATATCTCTCTCTCTCTCTCTCTCACACACACACACACACACACACACACACACACACACACAGCTTTGTTACGACCCGTCTCACCACAACACTGAACAGGATGTGACAGAACATTCAGGGGAGCGTCACACTCAGAGTCCAGACAGGGAACGCACAGGAAGTGAGCGGGCGGCCTGCATGGGCCTCGTATGAAGATGGACTCTTACTGGACAAAGAGAAGCCTAAAAATCTGTGGAACGCTTTGACTTAATTTGGAGGCGGAGCCTGAGCTGTAGTGACCGAGGCCCCGCCCACAACCCCCTGAGCCGAACAGCAGCCGAGCATTTCTTTGTGTTTGCTTCATGAGCTATACTGCAGCCTGCCACCAGGGGGTGCTTCAACATACCAGGATGTAGAGGCGGCACTTTCCCAATGTACGGGATGGTATGATTCAGTACTCAAAGAAAACTGCTGCATTCTAGACCTCTTAGTGTGAAAACCGGAGCCTACATTTCCCACAATGCAATCCAGCAGCCCTGTTCAATGCTCTACATTTGTAGTCTCAAAGGCCGAGCCCAGATAACCCTGATGACATCACCACGACCTCATGATGGCAGAGCCACAGATACAGCTCCTCAAACTGTCTGTGGTGTGCCGTTTATATACAAATACTGTGACGTCTTCTCTTGCACACATATCTTGTACACATATCTTGTACACATATCTTGTATACATATCTTGCACACATATCTTGTACACATATCTTGTACACATATCTTGTATACATATCTTGTACACATATCTTGTACACATATCTTGTATACATATCTTGTACACATATCTTGTATACATATCTTGTACACATATCTTGTATACATATCTTATACACATATCTTGTACACATATCCTGTGACGTTGGTTCACACTGAGGCCCCTCAAGAGAACGCTCTCTTGCAGACTGAAGTCATGAGCAGTAAAGGGGAGGGGCTTCAGGCCAAAGGAAGCGGCTGGAGCTCTTACCTGTGCCTCGGGACGGTTGAACACTTCCTGGTTGGTCACCGAGGCGACCAGGCAGAAGCGGTTACACTTGGTGGTCTTGATGTGCATGGCGGGCGATCCGGGGAGCCGAAACCTCTTCCACCTGATACCGGAGGTCAGGGCGCAACGGGGCGCCGAGACGGTCTTCAGCGGGGGCGAGGATGAAGAGGATGAAGAGGAAGGGGGAGGTCGGTGGAGCGTTGCCTTCCCCAGGGTGACGGGTGAGGAGGAAGCTGGTCCGTGTCCTCTTACTCCTGGATCTTCTTCTCCACACTGAACCGGCCCACACTGTTAGAGGTCCTCCACATCTACAGCCTCCTATCAGCAGGTGGTCCGGTCCTCTACAGCCTCCTATCAGCAGGTGGTCCGGTCCTCTACAGCCTCCTATCAGCAGGTGGTCCGGTCCTCTACAGCCTCCTATCAGCAGGTGGTCCGGTCCTCTACAGCCTCCTATCAGCAGGTGGTCCGGTCTCCTCCAGCACAAGGTGCACACCTCCTAGTCGTCTCAGCTGACTGACGGAATCTTCCAGAGATTTGGGTGTGGAGCAGAACATGTCATTGGGCTCTCTCTCTCTCTCTCTCTCTCTCTCTCTCTCTCTCTCCACCGCTGCTTAAATGAGCTCCTACCAGCCGATGACGCATTACCCACAATCCCCTCCCTCTCCTCAACCTGGCCTCGCTCATTCGTCTGCTCACGGCGAGCCAATGGTCTGCGGAGGAGGGAGGGTACTTCCTCTTTCTGCTGCTTCTGCCCATCCCTCCACTGACAGATACTAGCCAATGCTGACTAGTCACACAGAAAGGAGGGCAGTGTGTGTGTGTGTGTGTGTGTGTGTGTGTGTGTGTGTGTGTGTGTGTGTGGAGAGACACACTGGAAAATAATGACATCACCGCTGAGCTAACTGACGCATTAATCTGCTTGCTGTTGCCGTTGTTGAATGGAAAATACAATGAGCCTCTCAACACTTGATTTTACTCACATACCAAAGACTCATCAGCCTCCCGTCATATGAGAGAGAGAGAGAAAGACAGAGAGAGAGAGAGATAGGGAGGGAGAGAGAGAGGAAGAGAGAGAGAGAGAGAGGGGAAGAGAGAGGGGGAGGGAGGGAGAGAGATGACTGGTAGAAAGAATGCAGGATGGGGGGATGAAAAGCAAGAGGAGGTAGAGAGGTGGTGCTCATGGAAAGTATGCAGTTTGATAACATGCTTTTATGAGGTATTAATAGCAGAGAGCTTCAAGTGGAGGGGAAGTGTGTGTGTGTGTGTGTGTGTGTGTGTGTGTGTGTGTGTGTGTGTGTGTGCAGCAGTGGGAAAAACAAGAGCAGGCTGTGCACTCTGAGTACTTAAACACTTGTGGGTTGGGGGGACGAGGAGACAGAACACTTGTTCCATCTGGATCAGGAAGAGCTTCCTGTAGGCCGGCTACCAGCGGACATTAATATGCAATAAGATATCATCTCATTCCAAAGCAGTCACATGCTGCACGAAGTACTGCGTTTCAACATCGTCTGGTCTTTTAATACACATTCAAGGATCAAAAGAAGTGCTTGTTCCTCTCTAGAGGTTAGCAACACAGTAACACACTGGACTTTACTCGTCATGGTTTGGGCTCACAGACATAAGGAATAACAGCAATAACCCATTATGTTTGTTTTGCTCTCGTCCCAGAAGGAGAAGCTCAGGAGACGTGGAGGTTCCCTCCCAGTAGAGAACACTGACACCGAGCTGCTGGACACACAACCTGACACACAACCTGACACACAACACAGACACACAACCTGACACACAACACAGACACACAACACAGACACACAACACAGACACACAACACAGACACACAACCTGACACACAACACAGACACACAACACAGACACACAACACAGACACACAACACAGACACACAACCTGACACACAACACAGACACACAACCTGACACACAACACAGACACACAACACAGACACACAACACAGACACACAACACAGACACACAACACAGACACACAACACAGACACACAACACAGACACACAACCTGACACACAACACAGACACACAACACAGACACACAACACAGACACACAACACAGACACACAACACAGACACACAACACAGACACACAACACAGACACACAACCTGACACACAACACAGACACACAACCTGACACACAACTCAGACACACAACCTGACACACAACACAGACACACAACCTGACACACAACTCAGACACACAACACAGACACACAACACAGACACACAACCTGACACACAACACAGACACACAACCTGACACACAACTCAGACACACAACCTGACACACAACACAGACACACAACCTGACACACAACTCAGACACACAACACAGACACACAACCTGACACAAGGAGGCTGAGCTCTGGTGGGAATGAGTCCTTCACTAACTCTGAGACCAACATGTCCGAGGCTCACTGAGTGCAGGTGGTAATGCAGCTCACATGATTAATAGCACTGCCCTGTGAGCGAGTGAGTGAGTGAGTGAGTGAGTGAGTGAGTGAGTGAGTTGGAAAATAAAGTGTTGTAATGCTGCCGAGCCTCCCGACAGTGAAGCCGATGCTCTCATGTAAGTGTTGTTTGTTGATGTTAAACATTACCGTGTGTGTGTGTGTGTGTGTGTGTGTGTGTGTGTGTGTGTGTGTGTGTGTGTGTGTGTGTTAATCATCTCCAGACCCGCCCCGCTGTGGCCGCTATGTGTGCACAGCCCTGTATTTTTTCCATCTCTATGTTTTTGTTTCATCTGCCCATTTTTTCCATTCCCTCAGTAGACAGAGAGGACACACACACACACACACACACACACACACACACACACACACACACACACACACACACACACACACACACACACACACACACACACACACACACACACAGTATTTTAGTAATCAGGTAATAAGTGTTCAACATGATTGATCGCCATGGTGACGGAGCATATTCCTGTTTGATGAGAGCCCTCCCTCTCCTCCTGCTGCTGGGATACTTTTCACATCTGATCCCTAAAAGAGTTATTAAAGAAAGCCGTAGTGCCGTAATAAAGACTCACTTGATAAAGTTGCCGTAATAAAGACTCACTTGATAAAGTTGCCGTAATAAAGACTCACTTGATAAAGTTGCCGTAATAAAGACTCACTTGATAAAGTTGCCGTAATAAAGACTCACTTGATAAAGTTGCCGTAATAAAGACTCACTTGATAAAGTTGCCGTAATAAAGACACACTTGATAAAGTTGCCGTAATAAAGACTCACTTGATAAAGTTGCCGTAATAAAGACTCACTTGATAAAGTTGCCGTAATAAAGACTCACTTGATAAAGTTGCCGTAATAAAGACTCACTTGATAAAGTTGCCGTAATAAAGACTCACTTGATAAAGTTGCCGTAATAAAGACTCACTTGATAAAGTTGCCGTAATAAAGACTCACATACAGAACACAAAGCATACAGTAAACCTTAAATGACTCAAATGAATGAGACAATAGTTTGATTAAAAGAATAAACATTTATATAGATGCTGTATGTATGCCTGCTTATATTCTGAGTCTTTCTTTTAGAAGCGTATTCATTATTTCAAACTCAGCGTAAATGAACGTCATGAACACATGAATAAAACACATTTCCTTGAACACATGAATAGAACACATTTACATGACTTTTACTAAACTTTGGGATTGGAAAGAACCATTTTAAAACTCCATGACTGTTCCAGGTTCCATGTGATAATCTGCAGATAAATGCTTCTTAGTCTTAACTTTCAGCACCCGTCTGTCAGTGCTTCAACTCATGGAAACAGACTAAAGACTGGATTCCAGCTCCTTCAGGTCACATGACCCCCTCAGGTCACATGACCCCTGAAGCTCCGTCCTGTGACTCGGGCCCTTTTCAGCCAAACCGTAGTAAGTAAGGGAAGCTCATGCATCACAATGATGGGACCAGGATTAGGGTGTGATGGTCTGGCCACCTTGAAGCTGCTCCTCACAGGACAGGAAGTCTGGAGGCAGCTTCCTGTCCGGTGCCGAGGACACAGTGATGAGACGGAAGCTCAAGTCTCCAGATCACAGAAGACAAAGACCGTTCTTGTAAAGCCCAGCAGGTCTTTATTTCCTGAGTAAAACATTCAGGATACCTTCAGTGTTAGCATTGCATAGCCATGCTAACAATAGGTAACAGTGCTAGCATAGCATAGCCATGCTAACACTAGGTAATAATGCACTTGAGGAGCTCCAGACCCTCTAAACCTGAACATGAAGACGCCATGACACCATTGATGAGGCTCTATGAAGCACAGCTGGATAGCTGTCGGAGCCTGGTGATGGAACTATACGATTGGTCAGTCTGGATTAGAGGGCGGGACTTAGCAAAGGGTCATTGTATTGTATGTAGTGTGCAGTATAATGTGCTATAATGCATCCAGAGAACCACTGGATAAGATCCATGAATTAAGTTGCATGATGCAACCACTTACTTGCAGTATCTGAGACACATTTAGATCCCTCATTTGAAAATACAGAACTAGCGGTTGACGGATATACACTGTTCAGGAATGACCGGAACAGATATGGGGGAGGCGTGGCTTTTTATGTCCAGAATAACATTCCAGTAAAAGAACGAAGTGATTTAATGATGTGTGACATTGAGGCACTGTGGCTACAAGTTCATCTGCCACAAACTAAACCGATACTTGTGGGTTGCTGCTATAGGCCGCCTAGTGCGGACATGGCATACTTAGATTCTATCTGCGAAATGTTGGATAATTCTAGTGATGATAACCGTGAAGTGTTTTTTGTGGGTGATTTAAATATCGATTGGTTATCTAACTGTCCGTTAAAGAAGAAGCTTCTTGCAGTAGCCAGTGCTTGTAACCTAACGCAAACTAAACTATTACATTACCAACAAGAACTAGTACAAATAAGAATGGGCTAAAATCATCTAAATGCAATGATCACTTCTTCACTAATACCCCTGAGTGTCAGTAGTTGTTGGTTTCAGCGATCACAACTTTATAGCACTAATGCCACGTTCACACCAAAACAGTTGCCAATTTTCGCAACGCCACTTCGCCTATATCGCGCCGCAGGTGAAAAATTCGCTCTATGTGGTTAATCCGTTTTATCGCAACCATCGCTGGGGAAAAGGGGGCGGGGCTTATCTGTGTCTTGAAAGCATTTACTATTTCCGCCATTCAGCATTGAAATAACCACTAGTTCTGCTTTATACTTGTTGAGGAAGTCCCACACTCGTCGGGACATCAACCGCCCGTGTCTGGGTTCATAACATTATCCGTAGTCGCACACAGCTCCTCCTCCAGGACGAGTGTCTGAATAATGAAGCCGCTTCCAGCGCTCCTTCAGGACCAGCAGCTTCATTCAGTAACGGCGGTGATGCCGGGCGGAGCTTCTCAACGCTGATTGGCTTTCGCAACTCCGCGTCATGAGAATTATTCGCTGGAGTTGAAATATTTGAACGCCAGCGAAAAAGCGGAAAAGCGGAGTTGCGAATATTCGCAACGCCATTTCGCTTCTATCGCGACGCCCGGCGAAAAATCCGCTTTTTCGCAACCTAACGCGGCTGTGCATTGACTTAACATGAAATCTGGACGCGCGAATATTGAACACGGCATTAGAAGGAAAACTAAACTCCTGAAAGCAGCCTGTAGGATTACACACAAAAGGTCATACAAACACTTCCAAGAGGAATCTTTCATGGAGGATGTAAAGAATGCAAACTGGTCAATAGTGTGTCAAGAGGAGGTCCCTGTTTTGGCCCTAAGCATATTCATAAAAATTATTATTGAATATTGCTGATAAACATGCACCATTCAAAAAAAAAAACTGTAAAGGCAAAATGTGCCCCATGGGTCAGTAGTGATTTAAAAATACTTGGTGCAACGGAACGAGGCAAAAATAGAGGCTGAAACATCTGGTAGGAAAACGTACTGCAAATTAAGAAATCATGTAACTGAACTGAGGGAAAACGAGAGAGTATTACCAGAGTAAAATTGACGACTCAAAGAACGATGGAAAAAAACTCTGGAGAATTATGAATGATATTATGGGTAGGTCCTCACATCAATCAATGCCTAACATAATAAATAATGGTACTTTCCTCACAAGACCAGTAGAGATTGCCAATTACTTCAATAACTACTTCATGAGTAAAGTTGATAATCTCAGAAAGAACTTGTCACCCACTGATGGCTCCTCCTCATGCACACTAATCGAGAATTATATGATGAAGGATACAAACTGCCATTTTGATTTTGTGCAGGTTACTTCCCCTGACATGGAGAGAATGCTGTTGTCTCTGCCTGCTGATAAAACGGCTGGTATTGATCATCTCGATGGTAAACTGTTGTGATTTGCCTCTGTTTACGTATCTATTCCAATATGTCACATCTTCACCAAGTGCTTAATGTACGGCGTATGCCCAAAGGTCTGGAAAGTGGCGAAGGTGATTCCTATACCAAAGGACAAGCAATCAGCCTTCACATGTGTAAATAGTCGTCCAATTAGTATACTCCCCATTTTGAGCAAATTGTTGGAGAAAATAGTTTTCAAACAAATACAGGATTATTTTATTGTGAATAACCTCATTGCTAGCTCCCAGCATGCATCCAGACCGAATCACTCAACAGCAACTGCCCTTGCCCAGCTAACTGATGACTGGCTGATACAGATGGACAATAAGAACATGGGCGGCACAGTCTTGCTGGACTTTAGTGCTGCATTTGATGTTATTGACC
>NC_136609.1:12594321-12639321 GCF_910589615.1 Taurulus bubalis
AGTTGTAAGGGTCCCTGTGAGGGACAAGCCACTCCTTCTTTTGTCATGTTCAGTTTGTTGCTTACCTTAAAGATGTATGTTAAAGACCAGCAATTGATTAACTTCATACAAAAGCAATCAGTGCTTTTGATCTTGTTCAGTTCAGCTTTTCATACTCAGTGAGAAAAGTCCAGTCTGTGTTGTCTTGAACAAGAGCATGAAGTCTGGTTGAATGAGGTGGAAATGTGAAAGACAGCTGACAGGTATCTCAGCGGCGGCTTTGCACGATTAATGTTCACTCTGGATTAATGTTCATCTGCAGCGCTCTGTGAGGAGCAGCGGCTCGGCAGCACCCGCTGCTCGCTGAGGACAGAAACTACAGAACAAGACGTGCTTCAGTCTGTTGGCAACAAGCCGGTCGCTGAGGCTGCGGAAGCGTGTGCGCATACGTAAATCACTTCAAAGTAAAAGCAGTGCCGTTGTATTGCATTCATGGCGTGCATCTTATTTTTTTCTTTTTCTTTTTTGATTGGCCTCACGCGGGCCGGACTGGGAGAGCCGTAAGACGCCCAGGTCTGAACTACGCCGTCTGGAGAGATTTAAAGTGCAGCACCTGTGTGCGGCAGCATTAAGCCCCTCCAATGCACAAAAAACGAGTTAACGCATGATCAAATAATTAACGCTGTTAATAGTTTGCTGCGTTAACGCGTTTTTAACGTGCCCAGCCCTAATATATATATTTATATGTACAGACAAGTTCCATATATATCTTTTTAGCCATTTTTTGTAGATGCTTGGTTATACGTAGACTATCAAAGAAAATTATCATGGAAGTAAAGTAAGATATTTCTCTCTTTAAATGCACTATTATTCACAGTATTACACATGTTTATCGTCAATAGAGTAGATGACTTGTAATACGTAGATGCTGCCACAAGAGGGCAGAATGTTGACTTCATAATAATAATAATAATAATGATTTCTTCAGTACAGGACAAGTGGAGCAAACATGTATATACTATATAGTTTATTGTTCTTCAATAGTTCTAATGTTCTCTTTTTTATATAAAGCTCGATTTAGATCATTTTTTTATTTATTTGTTTCTTTGCTTTTTTTAATATACAAGTTGAATCTTAACATTCCAGTATATAAATTAACATTCTGTGAATGTTTCAAATTATTTATTTGTAATATTTAAATAAACAGTGTTTTTAGCTTCATTGGCTGTCGCTGTAGCCTTTATAATTCAGCTGTCAGGACATTTCACATGGACGTAATATAGAAATGATGAGGATGTGAATACAACATCATACCTTATCCTTATTGTGTTTGTCAAAATGAAATTACAGAAATTGGAGTTGTGTTCAAAGATATATCAAACTCTTGATGGGCATCATTCCTTTCCTGGGGATATTTCATGTTAGTACTGTTTCCATTTACACTACTGGGTGGCTTTGACTAAATCATTTTAAAAAGGAAAGGAAGATGTTGTTATTGTTTGCACTGTTGCTAATATAAATGAATTGTTGCCTGTATCTTTTCTTTCCTCTTTGAGAGGAAACTGCTGATCTGTTCTGACTATGTAGGCAAAATAATACTATTTTTAAAATGAGCATTTTAAGTTAAAAAACATCTTCCACTACTGAATCAACGTTTAACTTATTGTTAACGGAATCGATCACACAACCTCTGGTGTGTGTGTGTGTGTGTGTGTGTGTGTGTGTGTATTTAAAGAAATTCAACAAGTGGTGCTGGTCCCTGGGTGGCAGAGGGGTTTAAGCTCCACGTCATGTGGATCAGCCTCCATTTAATCCTCTGTAGAGAGAGAGCGAGACAGAGAGAGAGAGAGAGAGAGAGAGAGACAGAGAGAGAGAGAGAGAGAGCGAGAGAGAGAGAGAGAGAGACAGAGAGAGAGAGCGAGAGAGAGAGACTGTATTTATTGATGTCTAACTGGGCTTAAGGTGCAGTACTAATTTGAGCACCTTAACCACAAGCAGAGTCAAAAGAATGCATACTTCAAACCCTTAACCTGTGCGCATGAATAATATACATTGCCTTATGATCGGTGGAGGCTTGATTTTCTTCCCTTTGCCTGGAATTTTGGAACTTCCTGGGAATCCAATAGGTCTTCTACGATCTTGAAGGCTGTGTAAACATTCAGAGATCCATCTCGGAACTACTCTTGAAACCTGGACTCATCCGGAAAACATTTTCTTGGGACCTTGGTAACGATTTATTCTTACCCCTAGCATCTTGCTTTTGAACATCAGAAAACAAATATTTTTTTCTGGAATATTAGATCTGCTCTGAGATCTAATCTGGAGACTGGATCCATTCTGCAATCTTAGTCATACCTCCAACATTCGTCTTTGACTGTTTCTGGAATACTGGGCCCAAACCACAAACTTGACATCTTGTGGAACTGATCTTGGACACTCGGGCATCAATTCTTCATCAGTAAGTGTCCCATCATTTACTGAAACTTTCCCAATGGCTCAGTCAGGATCCTGCCCAAACCCAGACCTGACAAATGGCACCATTGTCTACTGCCCACTTGGTATTTGTTCAGACCTTGATACCCAGAGAGGAAGAGAGGGTGAGGAGGGAGAAGAAGATGATGAGGAGGTGGAACTAGCCGAGGAAGTGGGGGAGGAAGTTTTGATAATGACTGAAGCAGACGAGGGCCAAGCTGAACGAGACAGTAGAGAGCAGAGTGAAAGGGAGGAAGGGAGGATTATCCAAGTGGGGCTGTTACCAAATGAAGAAATACAAGAGGGGGAGAGACGAGGCGCAAGAGAGAAAGAAGACGGGGAGGCAGGAGTAGAAGTGGGGGATGAAGAACACAGAATGATAGGAGAACAGACAAGAGAGACCGAAGGTGAACAAGAGACAAAAGAGTCAAAGACAATGATTGAAAATCTATGTCACTTTTCAGCATTGAATGAGATTGAGAAAGGTCAGGAGCAGATATTAGACAGCAAAAATGAAAAGGAAGAAGACAAGGAAGATGAAGACAATAAACAAGAAGCTGTGACAGCAAGTTTGGAAACAGAGGTCAGGGAGGACGAGGCTACTGACAGAGGCAATGGGTGCCGAGACCACCAGATGGGGTCCATTTCTGATGATGCAGAGCATGTTCAGCACTCAGGTACTCCTGAAGAAGAGCCAGAAGAGGGTCCACAGTCGTGTTCACATAACTCAGACAAAGCACAAGTTGTTACTATACCCACCAATGGTGACGTAACAGTAAACGTTGAGGATTCAGCAGTAGATGGGACTCCTGTTCCCATGGGAATAAAAGAACAAGTCGACTATCAAGAGGATCTATGCCAAACCTCAACTGTTGGATACAATGACACAATTGCTATAATTGAACTGGTGGCCAATCAGACTGACCAATTAACCAGTGAGAAGAATGATGAAAAGGAAAACACTAATGAGAAGGACAACGCAGAATCCAGCAAACAGGAAGTGGACACCAGTTATAATCACAGATGGCAATCAGATTGCACAGAAGCAAAGGTTGAGGATGAAGAAACCAACGAGTTTGTGAAAGATGCAATGGCCTCTCCTGATGTTCTAGAGATAGAGGTTGAAGTGAATCAGGAGGTAGAGACACCAGACTTTGCCTTTGAACAGCCACAGACAGAAGGAGAGGTTGAGAAAACAAGGATGGTAGGGATCAACAAGAGGGACCAAGAGGAAAAGCAAGTGCGACAGGTTGAGGTTAATACTCTAACAGTGATGGATGGGAGACGACACAGTACGGAAGAGGACTGGGAGACAGGTGATACCGTTATTAGAGAGTCAATGGGGGAAGAAGAGCACAGAGGAAGAGGTGCTCTAAAAGTGCAGGAAGAAAAGAGTGTTCAAGTTGAAAACCAGGCTGAGGAAGACCTCCCAGAACCAAGACCGCAGTGTGTGGAGGAGGTACCTTTAGGCAAACAGCAAGATGTGGAATTGGAGCAGGTGGAGGAAGCCTTTGAACTTGAGGAAGGGGATGAAGATGTACCTGACAACTCTGGAGGAGAGGCCACATCAGAGGAGAAAGAGTCCACAACAGAACATCCTTCACAGCTCCTCAAAGAAGGAGGAACAGATTGGGGAGAAACATTGAGAGAACAGCTCAGAGAGCAGGCCCCTGTCGAAGATGAGAAGGGAGGAGGAGCAGAAGAAGAAACAAAGGAAGGAGAGGTACAGATGTCGGAAGAGCCTGTGACTGTCTTAGATGATGAGATTGAAGAAATAGAAGAACTTGAAGAACAAAAGCCTGCCACCATTACACCCACAGTGGAGACAAAGGATCAATATAATCAAGAACTGCAACAAGAGAAGCTCAAACTTGTTAAAGAGAAAGATGAGGAACAGAGAGATGGACACACAGAGGTAGAGAAGGATGAGGAACATAGAGATGGAAAAGCAGAGGTGGAGAAGGATGAGGAACATAGAGATGGAAACACAGAGGTAGAGAAGGATGAGGAACAGAGAGATGGAAAAGCAAAGGTAGAGAAGGATGAGGAACAGAGAGATGGAAACACAGAGGTAGAGAAGGATGAGGAACATAGAGATGGAAACACAGAGGTAGAGAAGGATGAGGAACAGAGAGATGGACACACAGAGGTAGAGAAGGATGAGAGGCCAAACGATGACAACAGAAAGGTAGAGTTGGATATAAATGGAAGAGTTAAAGGACTGAAAGAAGCGATGGAGAATGGGATCTTGTGTCGTGAGCCACAGCCGCTCAGGATGGAAGAATGGGGGACGGCAAGAGTTCTGTCACCCAGAAGGAAAGATAATGACTGGATTAAAAAGGTTCAACCAGAGGAAGAGAGCACACCCAACATGAAGCCCTGGAGGAAAGAACTGAGGCCTGTGAAGAAAGATGTCTGGGAATCTGAGAGGGGAAGAAAAGAGGCAGATAAAAGTCCTGCAAGGAAGGAGGACTGGATCAAGGAGCTGAAGTCTGTGATCAAACATGAGACCCTGTCCAGAAAGAGGGACGAGCAGGTGAAGAAAAAGCAAGTGGTGCTGATGGAGGATGGCCATTCGTACATCCCCCAGCGGGAAGAGATGATCGAAGAGAAAAGAGAGGAGGTGAAACTGATCTCCCACAAGAGGATGGAGAGCCCTTTAACCCCTTGGCGTAGGAACAGCAGAACACCCCTAGACCAGGACTACGAGATCTCCCTGTATGTAAAGGTAAAGAACCATATGACCGACACATGCTGTCAACATACCGTACATCATCCCTGAGCCAAACAAGGGTTTATTGGTCACGACCAATGCATTTGATGCTTCTAGCACCCTAACATGACATAATGAAGCTGAAGGCGATATGTACAAATACGAATTGTACACAGAATAAAAGAAACAACAGTTAAACGATTACAATTCATGTTTGTTGTCAGGGAAACATGTTGATCTGTCAACTGTTGTAATTTGACATATCTGGCAATTCACTGCATTGACCAGTAAAAGACCAGTAGTTAGTTAGCCTGCATAATTATAGTGAAGATATAGTTGTAACTTCCTGTATCACAGTGCTTTTAAAAGCTGTGCAGTGTCAGAGCATAGTCTTTATGTAAATGGGCTCCATGCAAGGCTCACATTGATCTGCTTCATACTGAATGTGGAAGCCATCAGCTGGAACCTTTTTGGACAGAATACCAGCTAAGTTTGGCTTTCTCCAGTTATGTTCAGGCCCAATGGTAGGCCGGCTCCGGTACATCGCTGCCTGAAGCCGACATTCATAAATGTGGACCAACAAAAAATCCCAATTAGCAGCACGTGAACACTGGAGCAGCAGATTGGGGCCGGTTTTGGAGCACCCTTCATCAGGAGACTGACATGACTCTGCTGAGCCAAGCCCTTTTGGTCTGCACACAAATACACAGTGTAACCTGGAACAGAGAAAAGCAACACAATGCAAGGCACTGAGGCATTGGCACTACATTATGTCCAGGTTTAAACAAAAGCAAAAAGCTTTTTTGTAGGATTTGCATCAAGAAATATCACAGGCAGGATGTTAATGGCTCCATTGTTGCTGTTATGTGGCTACTTTTCTGGGAGAGTAAAAAATACCCAATATAACATTTAGCAACCTGACAATCTTAACTTGATCAGTTTAAACCAAGCCCTCCAACACGGTGAGCGGGCAGAACTGAAACAATTGTAACAACATGTACTATCACCAATGATGATACTATTTTACCATTATTGTTTACTACTAAATAAAGTCCTATTTGGCTGCTGTATATAGCACCTGTCAGGGACTGCAGGTATTTACTGTTTCAAGCTGTTGATCTGCTTTCCTCATCTCCTTTAGTCAGTGATATTCTAATCCATCCGGTAGCCCACATTGCTCTATGCATGCAATCCTTAAGGTTGTGGACAAAATAATGGGAACACATATTACAATATAAGCCAATGCAATAGCCTTTGTGAAGCGTATACTGGTCTATGTCGGTGTACATTCCACCTACAAGTGTGTGCTTGAGCTTGAACACTGATGTGTGTCCCAGGTGAACACCTGCTCACATGTACTCACACATGTACTCACTTCTGCTCTCTGGTCCAGCAGCACATTCCTAACTGAAGCCAGCAGAGAGGTTTAACAGCATGAAACAATGCAGTAATATCTTCACACGTACACACACAACAGGCTGTTCTCTGTGGGAGCTCACATTCAGACAAAGGAGCCTCTGTTGGCCACGCAGACTGAGGTAGAACAATACTGGAATGGCTCCAGCGTGCTTCTGTCGCTGGACTCAAAAGCACCTGAAGGGCTCAAGGTAGACCGGCTTTACCCCACGAGACAACGAGCCCGCCTCCATGTCTGGGGAGGATTTCATAGAGTCCTTCTTTCATGAGTAAGAAACACCAGGCGAAGATGTGAACTTGTCATGACACAGGTTATGGGTTCTGTAGGACTCTGCCCAGCTGGTTTGGGGCCCTAATGAGAGCTGTTGCATGCTGGGTTAATCTCTGCATTCTCACTCTGTAAGCTGATTAGCCTGCTGGTTGCTGCTGAGAGCTCAGGCGCAGCGTTACTGGGAACGACACACACTCTCCTCAAACTACACACTGCATGTACATGATGTTTACCAGCCGAGCACCAAGAGATGACTCAAGGATTATGTGTTGTGTTTAAACACTGGGCAGCCATTACGATGAGATCTGAGGCTCTCACTGAGGTCCACTGCTGACCTGATGGCCGAGCTGTCCCTGAACTCGTACACAACCTTGAATGAACTTTTTCATGGACCTACTTTATGTGACTTCTCTCTTTGGAGTCACTTTATTGCTGATTTTAATTTGATCTAGTGGTCTGTAAAGTGGAAGGGTAGTGTTCTCAATGTCTTTGCTCCACTGCTTCCATAGGAAACCACACTTTGCATTTGCTGATCAAACATATTGCATTTTAATCCGGAGAGACAACACAAGTGAAAGAGAAGGCAGATGAATGTGATATTTCATTTGATTATTTTTGTCCACAGAGGACATTTTAACTTGTCATTGTAGGAAAATCACAGGTGTAAATGATGAAATCAATGAGGGCTGAATTCCATTTCGCTGCTTTAATTGCAGTGATGTTGATGCTGGCTCACTGTCAGTCTGAGGGGAACAGAGTCGTTTCCTGCTATGACAAGTGTCTGCTGTGAGAAAGCTCTATTTGCAGGACTAGTATTAAAGGGGACCTCATGTGGTGTAGAACACGTCTGTGTTTCAAGTGGGAAACTAGAAAGGGTTCTGAAGGGGAGAGAGGGTGCTGATGACAGGCAAACACAGGACTTTAATTTGAGTCCCATGTGAAACCAAAACATGAACCTCTACAGTTATTACCTATTGCTAGAGGGGTAATACTAGTTCTGTGAGAACATGGTGTTGATGTTGACCCTGTCAGTCAGACAGAGGGATGAGCCCTCCATCCAAAATGAACAGTAAGGTTTTACCTCCATGGAGAAAGGAAACAATGACTTAATTTCCAGAGATGGCATGAACAATGAGGCCTAGTGTAAACATAACTGCTACTATAAGAGTCTTCAGAGAGCACCTGGTGCACTGCTCCAGCACACGGGCCGCCTCACAGCACTCTGGGTTGGACTCCTATCCTGGCAGCTTCATGTAATGAACCCATGCTGGATGTTTCCAGTGTGGACGACACTGCTGTGGGAGTGAAACACATCTTTCCTTTCTCACTGGATACTTTGTGTGTTTGAGATTCCACTTCCACCCTCTCCTCTGGAGGATAGAGGGACTCTTTACTGCTCTGTCTCACAACTTCACACAAACGCTGACCTCGGGTCAGAGGAGGACTTCATGTAAACAACAGAGCATGCAGCTTTAGTGTTGTGTGAGGGTTGTTTATTCATGGTCTTTACTTTGTTAAGGTTGGTACGTCACATTATCTTGTTATTGAACATAAACCATGATTCATTTCACGTTAACCACGAAAAGGTATCAAATGATTGCATATAGACACATTAGCGTTGACCGTTCCCGTGGTTACAATGCCGACATTGTCTCTGGCGGCGGGGGGAGGAGACCCCGACACCCCGACCACAACCGTCACGTGGCCTCAGCCAATGCCAGCTTCTTCTTATTCTCATGTCGTAACTTTGTAAACATATTTGTGATGACTGCAAACACACAAACACATATCTTGACTAAGTTGTGACAAAGAGGGTTGTGTGTAGGAGACACTGGCATTCCACAGAGAGCAGCCAGCAGCAGTCTGAGCAGATGGACAGGCAGGCTGCTGGCTGCTGGTTATGATCTTGGGTTTCATTGTTTTGATGAGCTAAACATGGAATATCGTGTATTTGTTGGGCTGTGCTTTTGGTTCCTGGGGTAAGACGTTTTCTTTGGGGATCTTCAGAGGAGAGTGAGCTTCCACCTTTCACTTGGTCACCATGTCCTGGTGTGACACTGCAGTTAAGACATTGGGCTTCCCTACCATTGAGCTGTTTGTAAAGGTAAGTAATGCTGTGACATTCTTGACTAATGATGTTCACAAGGTCCCTGTCCATGCCTTCAGCTGGTCTTCTCACAGCACCCTAGACGGCAGCGTTGGGTAAAGCTTATGTCTGATCAGCTCACATGGTTATGGTTAATGGGTTAAGCCGTGGTTGGACGGGTCAGGCCGATAAACATGTTGATGCCACACACCTCCAGTCTTTCTGCCAGAGGAGCTTCTGTCTTCTACTATCAACAGAGCGCTCTGACCGGGTCAAAGGTCAGGTCTACAGTGTAGGCACTGCCTTTCTCTTTGCTTTGTATTGTGTGATCTATGGCACACTCTCATTTATTTTTTGTCTGTGTGTGTGTGTGTGTGTGTGTGTGTGTGTGTGTGTGTGTGTGTGTGTGTGTGTGTGTGTGTGTGTGTGTGTGTGTAGGCGGGAAGTGATGGGGAGAGCATTGGTAACTGTCCGTTCTCTCAGAGACTCTTTATGATCCTGTGGCTTAAAGGAGTCATCTTCAACGTCACCACCGTCGACCTCAAACGGTAACACATGTCCAAGCTGTATGATTATGAATGATGCTGTATTATGCTGTATGATGCATGGCAAATGGACCCGTACTTGTATAGTGCTTTTCTAGTCTTCCAAGCACTCAAAGCGCTTTAACACTACATGACATCATTCACACACTAATGAGAGAAGCTACCATGCAAGGAGCCACAGTTGCAGAAATGCATTAATATCCTTGAATCTGGTTCAATTGAAGGCAACAGCAGACCTGCAGCTTTCATGGACTTTGTTCCAGATATGTGGAGCAGAAAAACTGAACGTTGCTTCTCCGTGTTTAGTTCTGACTTTAAACCATAACAGCTGACAGGATCAGTGAAATAAATATATACACATGCTCAATTAATGATTGTGCAAACATTTAATAATCGGTGCAGATAAAGGTTTGAGCATCCTCAACGAATATTCCATATTTAAATTGTTTTGTTTGTTCCGTCCCTGGTGCGTAAAGGCTAGAGTAAGAACCATAAGTCTACTTTAGCCTATGTGGCATGAGGAGAACATTATATGACATTAATAGTGATAACTTGGTCTTCAGCCTTATCACCATATGTTCTATGCTTTGTGTGGTCAGGAAGCCGGCCGACCTGCAGGACCTCGCTCCTGGAACAAACCCTCCTTTTGTGACTTTTAATGGCGAAGTCAAGGTCGATGTCAACAAGATCGAGGAGTTCCTGGAGGAAAAACTGATCCCACCACGGTACAGATACACATTGACACACATTGACCACAAGTCCACAGGGGCATTCAGAGGCCTTCTCTAACGTGTCTTTACCGTCAGGTACCCCAGACTGGCTGCCAAACATCCTGAAGCCAACACAGCGGGCATCGATGTGTTCGCCAAATTCTCAGCTTACATCAAAAACCCGAGGAAAGACACCAACGACGGTAAGAGAGGATGTGTGAGGGCGCGCTTCCAATGCTGTCACTCAGGAAAAAGGTTTCCATTTAACCAAAGTGGTCGCCAGGCCGCCGGATATGGGCTGACAAGCTACGATGAAAATAAGCAAACAGCAAAGAAGCAGTTAGTTGTTCCACTGTAGCTCATTGGCTCTGGCAGCAGATTGTTCCAGAAATAAATGAACGTGCCACTTTCCAATGGACAATTGAGGGACAACTACGGTTCTTGGTCCTGGTCTTTATATATCGCCACAGGCTCCCATCAGGAGGAGGCACACATTATTCACACTCTACTGCTGGCTATGGGAGCTGCTTTAATCCAAAAAGGCACAAAGCATCTTCCAGTTGGCTCGGATCGTGGTCGGATCATGTTCTGATCCAATCCGAAACCACCTCATCAACAAGGTCTTGGTTCAGCTATACGTACCCACGCGATGGCTGTGTTCTCACCTGTCCAAACCAACCGCACCGAGGCGGTAAACGCTCCAGGGTTCCATTTAACCAAACTAAGGGTATTAGAGAGTAGCTGCTGAACATCGTGGAGCGTTAAGACCACAAATGGTAGTGGAGACTATGAGAAATATGTTCAGATCCTGGGAGGTGCTGGGAAATGAGGTCCGGGATCCGAAAGAATTATAGTAAGTATATTTAATAAAAAATGATAGACAGCTTATGCTACTTATGCTAACAGTTAGTTTTCAACTCATTCGTGGGACAAAGTCTAAAGTTTAAAGTTTTATTACTTTCCTAAACATTTTACTGGCTCCGCCGTATTCAGGGGCGGAAATACTACGTCCTCTTCCGCCCCCTCAGGCCATCAAGAGAACTACATCTCCTAAAACACTAGTCAATATATCATGCAGCATGCAGTATTTGTCTACATTCATTCACACATCAATCATTCTACAGTAATAAAAGTGACCTTCATATGCATACAATTACAAATCCCTCATAATAATATCCCTTATTAATTATCATATTTCATGCATTGTAATTTACACACAAACAACTCATTCTATATAGATGTGCAAGTCACATGTGACAAACTAAGCTTAAAAAACACTACAAGACCCTAAACGTAGCTCAAAGAGAGAGAATATTAGACTTTGGAATTGTGACGTTGCTCTGTGTCTGCTGGATGTGGATGTTCCCCACAACTACGTTATATAAGGTGATAATGTGTCAGTGTTGAGTTTACAGCTTGTTAGGCTGCCCCCAATTGGCCGAAAGCATCAGTGGTGTATAGTAACCAAGTAGAAATACTTCGACCTGAGAATACTTCGATTCATGAGACCAACATCGGGGACTGTGGTGGAACACAGACTCCACCAAGCAAGTTTGGGGAATCACAATATTATGCATTAGCCTCTACATCATCTATTCCAGCGTCACAAACCTTTATGACCACAGACCTGAAGACAATACCTGAAGACAATACTTTCACGGACCGGGTCCCATCTCGGGGAGACGGGAGACAACGACACCGACGTGTGTTCGTTATGTCCAGTCTACTGCTTAACTTAAACCTTATTGTCCAGTCTACTGCTTAACTTAAACCTTATTGTCCGTCTACTGCTTAACTTAAACCTTATTGTCCAGTCTACTCCTTAACTTAAACCTTATTGTCCAGTCTACTCCTTGACTTAAACCTTATTGTCCAGTCTACTCCTTAACTTAAACCTTATTGTCCAGTCTACTGCTTAACTTAAACCTTATTGTCCAGTCTACTCCTTGACTTAAACCTTATAGTCCGTCTACTGCTTAACTTAAACCTTATAGTCCAGTCTACTCCTTAACTTAAACCTTATTGTCCGTCTACTGCTTAACTTAAACCTTATAGTCCAGTCTACTCCTTAACTTAAACCTTATTGTCCGTCTACTGCATAACTTAAACCTTATTGTCCAGTCTACTTCTTAACTTAAACCTTATTGTCCGTCTACTGCTTAACTTAAACCTTATTGTCCAGTCTACTCCTTAACTTAAACCTTATTGTCCAGTCTACTCCTTAACTTAAACCTTATTGTCCAGTCTACTCCTTAACTTAAACCTTATTGTCCAGTCTACTCCTTGACTTAAACCTTATTGTCCAGTCTACTGCTTAACTTAAACCTTATTGTCCAGTCTACTGCTTAACTTAAACCTTATTGTCCAGTCTACTGCTTAACTTAAACCTTATTGTCCAGTCTACTGCTTAACTTAAACCTTATTGTCCAGTCTACTGCTTAACTTAAACCTTATTGTCCAGTCTACTGCTTAACTTAAACCTTATTGTCCAGTCTACTGCTTAACTTAAACCTTATAGTCCAGTCTACTCCTTAACTTAAACCTTATTGTCCAGTCTACTCCTTAACTTAAACCTTATTGTCCAGTCTACTCCTTGACTTAAACCTTATTGTCCAGTCTACTCCTTAACTTAAACCTTATTGTCCAGTCTACTCTTTAACTTAAACCTTATTGTCCAGTCTACTCCTTAACTTAAACCTTATTGTCCAGTCTACTCCTTAACTTAAACCTTATTGTCCAGTCTACTCCTTAACTTAAACCTTATAGTCCAGTCTACTCCTTAACTTAAACCTTATTGTCCAGTCTACTCCTTAACTTAAACCTTATTGTCCAGTCTACTCCTTGACTTAAACCTTATTGTCCAGTCTACTGCTTAACTTAAACCTTATTGTCCAGTCTACTGCTTAACTTAAACCTTATTGTCCAGTCTACTGCTTAACTTAAACCTTATTGTCCAGTCTACTGCTTAACTTAAACCTTATAGTCCAGTCTACTCCTTAACTTAAACCTTATTGTCCAGTCTACTCCTTAACTTAAACCTTATTGTCCAGTCTACTCCTTGACTTAAATCTTATTGTCCAGTCTACTCCTTAACTTAAACCTTATTGTCCAGTCTACTCCTTAACTTAAACCTTATTGTCCAGTCTACTCCTTAACTTAAACCTTATTGTCCAGTCTACTGCTTAAATTAAACCTTATTGTCCAGTCTACTGCTTAACTTAAACCTTATTGTCCAGTCTACTGCTTAACTTAAACCTTATTGTCCAGTCTACTGCTTAACTTAAACCTTATTGTCCAGTCTACTGCTTAACTTAAACCTTATTGTCCAGTCTACTGCTTAACTTAAACCTTATTGTCCAGTCTACTGCTTAACTTAAACCTTATTGTCCAGTCTACTGCTTAACTTAAACCTTATTGTCCAGTCTACTGCTTAACTTAAACCCCGCTCCACAAAGCCAGGATGTTGAAATGGAAGCAGGGTTTTCGTGCTTTTTGGGCGATCTCAGGAAAGAGCATACTTATAAACACACTGTTACAACTCTTTCATGGTGTCATATTTTTGGAGAATTATGATAAGTTCATAGCAGATGCAAAAGTATACTTATATTCAATATATACATATGGATCACAACCAACACAATTATGTTCAACACAACTCCTGGTCCTTGGTCATGGCAGCACTTAAAAGAATACACTTCATAATTCTCAAAATGTTCAGGTCATTTGCGGTTCTATTTGTCACTCAAGGAGCTTCATCTCTATCTGTCTTCAGCCCTAGAGAAGACCTTGCTGAAGTCTCTCCGGCGTCTTGATGACTTCCTGAGGACTCCCCTGCCGGAGGAGATTGACGCTGACGCCTCAGAAAACCTGCCCGAGTCCTCCAGGAGCTTTCTGGACGGGGCGGAGCTCACCCTGGCTGACTGCAACCTGCTGCCTAAACTACACATCCTGAAGGTTCACTCAGCTGCTTTTTATACTGTGGGGACAGAATGGTCTACAACGTTTTTACTGGCTCCAAATCTAAAACACAATGCATTCTGGGAACATTAGGATTGCTTAGATCCCTACAACAATCATTCCTGGTTACTCTGAGGCAAATTTGTAATTTCTGATTTTGAGCTATAAAAAAAATAATTGTATTGTTCTGTTTGCAGGTCGTAGCCAAGAAGTACAGAGGCTTTGAGATCCCAGCTGAGATGGCAGGGGTTTGGAGGTATTTAAGCTCCGCCTATCAGAGGGAGGAGTTCACCAGCACCTGCCCCGCTGAGAGGGAGATCCACTTCGCTTATCTGGATGTTGCAAAACAAATCAAATAAGAGCAAGAATAGGAAATAACAGACACTACAGAGAGGAGGGAAGTGGCTTTCAGTAAACCCTGGAGAGATGTGTGTAAATGAAAGCATGACAAGAGAGATGAGGGGCAAGAAGAAGGAAAGATGGAGAATACTGGTGATGAGAAAATAAATCCATCTGGTGGGTAAATCCTAATGCATTTACATTAACATGTAGAAAGCTATATGAAGAATACGAGCTCCTGGTTATAGACGAGGCCGATCCATGCTAATACATCTACTAACTAAACTTGTGTTTAACTGTATTGTCGCTGCATCAGTTGGAAGTGGAGCCCTGACCCTGATTTCCTGTTTGTGTGTGTACGTGTCTTCAGTGTGTGTGTGTGTGTGTGTGTGTGTGTGTGTGTGTGTGTGTGTGTGTGTGTGTGTGCTCTCACAGGTTGGGTTACACACTCATCTACTGTATCTTTGTACCTATTTTACAAATAACTACAAGCAGTAATTAGAGGTCTTGTAGAATGATTATTAGTTTCACTTTTCAGATGATGGCCGGTCCAAGTTCACTGCAAAGACTAACCAAATGGCACAATGAACAATGTAGCTCATCTGTCAGAGTTTAGTTCACAACTTGTTATTAATTTGCCTCAGAACCTTTAACATGTAAATGTATGGAATCTGAAAATCAAATCAAATGTTAATTCATGGCAACAGTTGCAGCGTGAAACAGTACATGGTAATTAGTGAGTTTAGAGGCGCAGTTGCAGAGCTGGGCTAGACACTGGTTTTCACCCTTTATGCTAAGCTAAGGTTAAGCTTCATATATAGCGTACATGCATTTCTTCTTATCTAACCCCTGCAAGAGAAGAAATAAGAATATCTCCCAAAATGTGTCTCTTGGTCGTGTTTCAGTCAGAGCTTTGGAGTACGAGACATTATGATGTCTTATGACATGACATCATAATGTTGATCTGTGTCTGGGATATTACAATCAAGATGTGAATGCATTGGATTCTGGGAGCAACTGAAGTTTCACATCTAGTGTTTTGCATCTTGAGGGTCGAGGTTGTACTAATTTCTAGGTGGACAAATGACTAAATGAGATACCCTTTGAATACCAGAAAGAGCGCCAAGATGGAAAAGTGCAACGTGTATCGGCACTGTGTACAGGTATTACTGGTCCTATAACTCAACAGTGTTGTATCTCTCTTCATGTTACATATATGACATACGTTTGGCAAGTTGGCAATAATAACATTGTAGGCCTACTCACCAAGGGCTGAGATCTAGGGCCGAGGCTGCATCGCTAAACCCTCAGTCATGAAACAAGCAGTCAGAAGACCTGACAGGAGACAGAGCTCAGGTGAGGCTTTAAGAGTGGAACCCAAACTGTAATTCATAAACATTCATTACAGTTCCACATCCAAGTCCTGCTTTAACTTGTCAGAAACGTATTGACAAAAGCAGCACATCCAGACGGTAATTACAAGGTGCTCAACGTAACTCCAACAAAGAGTTGGAGGCCAGGTTCCCTCTAGACAAGACACAACAGACCAATGTGATGATCATTTAAAAAGGAGGTAACATCAAAAGGCAAGACACGTTTTAAAGCATTAGTGACAGCAAAGAAGGTTGAGGACGTAAAGTCAGGACAACACCAGAACCAGGCCTCAGCGAGCCTCATGACCTCCTGACTCACTGTACAGATGGTGATCAGATGACTATCAGATCATCTGACTGCTTGTGATTATTGATCAGTGGGTCTTTGAAATGAAGGTCTAAAAGTAAAAAAGGTCTTGCCATTAGGAAGTGATAGAATCACTGTAAGGAGGAATGGGACCAGGGATTAACGTGATGCGCTAACAAAGGTTAGCTCGGCAGCATTAGCCTGCTGACACTATAGAACATAGTCAGTCATAAGTAATATTCAAGTTGTAATGAATCAGAAACCCCCACACTATAGGCTCAGTGTATGAAATACACATATTCACTGAATATCTCTGTCTTATGAAGAATATCTCTGTCTTAATGTTCATGAGGAATCGGAGGTCAAATCAAGATGGACCGCTCAGAGCCTTGACTACTTGTTCACTGTACTGAATGTGTCCTCTCTCTACTGATGCCATGACACTATGTACTCCGATTGTGATCATCGCTGACACCCTGCTTTTGTATCTAATGCTGCTGACGTGAGTGTGGGCAGGCCTCGGTGCGCTCTGTTTAACTGCTGCTGATGACTTCTTGATGGACTCCTCCTGTAGTTCCACCATTATAACCCTGCCCCCACTCATCCAAAGTCCCAGCAGTCCCAACAGTGCAGCAATAATCACCTTTACCAGTCAAAACCAGTGCCTCGTGTCATGGTGATTTACTGTTTCTAAAAACAAAATGATTTGAGTGTGACATAACAAAATGGTGTTTGTTTTATTTTAATCAATGTTGGTATTTTATTACAGGTTTTTGGGGAAAAGCAAAATTCAGGAAAAAGTTCTAGTTTCCTTGAATGCAGCTTCATTTCTTTCAAATTATTTGTTTGATTGATGGACAAAAGTGGTTTAGTGTATTTTTGCACCAAACCAGCACTTTGATAGACGTCTTCCAGCCATTCAGTGTTTGGCAGAGACGTGTGAGTTGTCGGCAGTGTTCTGGCCTTATATCCTCTCTGGAGAGAATCCTTATTAAACTGATTTATCACTGATGTCTCCGAGTTTCTGTTTTCATCATTTCATTGGGATTCTAATGTGTAAATGCAGTTACGTGATCTTTCTATTCTATTCTATAACGATTTGTATAAAATATGAAATGCATTGAAAGTAGCATATACATGCTGTACTGTATCAACATTGTGAATGAAGGTGTTATGTTAGAGCGCCTTCCAGTGGTGATGGACCTTTATTACAGCACTGATGCATTCCAGGTTCCTGGTATGATTTCCTGGCTTGTTTCCTGCTATGGTTCCTATGGTTCCTGATATGGTTCATGCTGCTGTGGTTCCTGATATGGTTCCTGGCTTGGTTCCTGATATGGTTCCTGGCTTGTTCCTGGTATGGTTCCTGGCTTGGTTCCTGATATGGTTCCTGGCTTGTTCCTGGTATGGTTCCTGGCTTGGTTCCTGATATGGTTCCTGATATGGTTCATGCTGCTGTGGTTCCTGATATGGTTCATGCTGCTGTGGTTCCTGATATGGTTCCTGGCTTGGTTCCTGATATGGTTCCTGGTATGGTTCCTGGCTTGGTTCCTGGCTTGGTTCCTGATATGGTTCCTGGCTTGTTCCTGGTATGGTTCCTGCTATGGTTCCTGGTATGGTTCCTGATATGGTTCATGCTAGCTCACGATCTCTGTAATGGTATAGATTAAATACTAACATTCCCTAGCTTTGCTTTTCCTTCAGGAATCTTTATTCACTGCTATTCTGTTAAGACCGCTTAGTACTTTTATCTCATATTGAGGAATCTTGGCTCAAAGAATTCTAAATAATTGTACGTACAAGACCCGCTATACTTAACACATACGCACACAAAAACACTGGAGCATGTGCAGACACGCACACTGATCACCGGGGCGACAGTGATGGTGACCTCTGTGGAAACCCTCTGAATGTAATGACCCAGAGTTTACACACCCGGACCGCAAACACAGCTCAACTACCATAGAAACCTCCAGAGGAGGAATGTCCTTCTGTTCATATCGTGGTACTGTGAACTCATAATGCTGGATAAAGTCACACTCCAAACAGGATCATTATACAGTTCTAGGACAAAACACAGCTATCGGCGGCCCATCATTCAAGGTCTGGTCTTTCACTTGTAGTCCTGGTTCAAGTGTAGCCTGATTTCAGGTTTCAATTGATTTCAAGGTCCATGTTTCTACACAAACTCTAATTTATTCTGTTAAATTACGGTCTACATCTACGATGTGAAAAGTTAGACTGAAGCTGTGCTGCTACACATGTGCAGCTTTGGTGGCACAGAAGTGAAAATAAAATAAAGCGACATTTTGAAAACTCGTTATTTTGCAAAACCCACAACTATTTTACAAGATAAACTCACAACAAACCACAACCAACATTTCACAAAATACATTGGATAGTATTTCGCTCTTCAGAGCTTCTGCTCCCTCAATAATGAGCATGTCATATATATTTGACGACATAATACTAATTTCATGAACTTCGAGCAAGACAGGCTGAACAGTTCTTTGTTCTTCAAATGTATTGATATCTGAAGATGGACCAGGCACGGCACTAAATCAGACCAGGGCCGTAAAGTGGGGGGCCAATGTATCTTCCTCAAAGTACCCCGCTGTATCCGGACCACACCCATCTGAAAGCTCAGACCTGTGAGTGTGTCTGCATAATAAACAACTGAAGAGTGTAAGATAAAAATACAATCTTTATTGTCACAGGTTTGCAATGCTACAAATGAACTTTATTTCAAAGTGGGTGCACACATACAAAAACGACGTGTGTTTGTCTTATAAGGAGGAGAAAGGATTAACAGGGATGTTTGTTCATGTGCCCGGCCACGAGCACACATCGTCTTCTCTGATTGGTCAGTCTTGTTAATTAATGAGTGAAGGAAAAGGTCCAGGTCGAGGCTGGCGCCGGTGTGGAAGGAGGACCGGGGCTTCCTGATGTCACGGAAACAGGGTCCGAGAAGAGCCAGAGGAGAGGAAGAGAGACTAGATGGAGGGATGAAAGGGTGGAGAGAGGGAGGTGGGTGGATGAAGCAGTGTGGGCTGCTGAAGGCTTACACTGATGCTGACATTTTAGGTTGGACCTGCCAATAACAAGTGTTCTGATTAACAATTACAACTTTAAGTGTTTTCACATCAACAAATTAACTGGTGTTTGAGACAGATTCACTTGTGCAGGGTCTGTTCAGAGCAAATATGAAACTACAGCCAGCAGACACTTAGCTAGCTTAGCATAAAGACTTTAGCTCAGCCCTGTCCAAAGGACAGAGCCCTTGAGCGGCCGGCTACTTTCATTGGAAAAGAACAAACAACAAGACTTGGATCACTTCATGATAATGACCAGAATCAGACCAGAATTATTGATTCCAGCATCTGACCATTATGGGAGATTGGAGGTAAGACCTTTTGGATGCATGGACAGATGGACGGATGAATGGATGGACAGATGAATGGACGAATGGAAGAACAGATGGATGCACCGATGGACAGATGAACGGATGGACGGACGGACGAACGGACAATCAGATGAATGGACGGGAGAAGGTAATGGGAGGGTGAGGTGTGGAATAAGGTGGGAGAGTATGGAGGGAGTGGAATGTCAACACTGGCTGAGAGACGATTAGTTCTGGGAGCAGTACTTCCAGAAACACACTGTTGGAGAAGAAGAAGAACATCGGGATATGAAGCAGTTGCAAGTTGAAGACAGTGATCAACATTGCAAATAATTCACTTATGTTACTGACTCATGTAACTGACTCATGTAACTGACTCATGTTACTGACTCATGTTACTGACTCATGTAACTGACTCATGTAACTGACTCATGTTACTGACTCATGTAACTGACTCATGTTACTGACTCATGTTAATGACACATGTTTCTGACTCATGTAACTGACTCATGTTACTGACTCATGTTAATGACTCGTGTAACTGACTCATGTTACTGACTCATGTTACTGACTCATGTAACTGACTCATGTTACTGACTCATGTAACTGACTCATGTAACTGACTCATGTTACTGACTCATGTAACTGACTCATGTTACTGACTCATGTAACTGACTCATGTTACTGACTCATGTAACTGACTCATGTTACTGACTCATGTAACTGACTCATGTAACTGACTCATGTTACTGACTCATGCAACTGACTCATGTTACTGACTCATGTTACTGACTCATGTTAATGACTCATGTTACTGACTCATGTAACTGACTCATGTAACTGACTCATGTTACTGACTCATGTAACTGACTCATGTAACTGACTCATGTAACTGAATCATGTTACTGACTCATGTAACTGACTCATGTTACTGACTCATGTAACTGACTCATGTTACTGACTCATGTTACTGGCTCATGTTAATGACTCATGTAACTGACTCATGTTACTGACTCATGTTACTGACTCATGTAACTGACTCATGTTACTGACTCATGTAACTGACTCATGTAACTGACTCATGTTACTGACTCATGTAACTGACTCATGTTACTGACTCATGTTACTGACTCATGTTACTGACTCATGTAACTGACTCATGTTACTGACTCATGTAACTGACTCATGTAACTGACTCATGTTACTGGCTTGTGTTACTGACTCATGTGACTGACTCATGTTACTGACTCATGTTACTGGCTTGTGTTACTGACTCATGTTACTGACTCATGTTACTGACTCATGTTACTGACTCATGTTACTGGCTTGTGTTACTGACTCATGTTACTGACTCATGTGACTGACTCATGTTACTGACTCATGTTACTGGCTTGTGTTACTGACTCATGTTACTGACTCATGTTACTGACTCATGTTACTGGCTTGTGTTACTGACTCATGTTACTGACTCATGTTACTGACTCATGTTGCTGACTCATGTTGCTGGCTTGTGTTACTGACTCATGTTACTGACTCATGTAACTGACTCATGTAACTGACTCATGTTACTGGCTTGTGTTACTGGCAGGCCAACCAGGGGGCCACTAGGACACACTTAGCATCAGGACATGATCCGACCCCTTGGGCCAATGAGAGATGGCCCTGGTTTTGGCAATAATAGAGCTTTTAAGTTTGTAAAGGCACTTCATTACACAGAGCAAATAGGGCTGAGGTGGACGCTATGTTGGTGTTCTTATGTGGGTAGCTACCAAATACCAACCCATGCCAATGCATTTTGCCTGTATTCTTTGTAAATATCAGTGGCGGGCTGTCAGGGCCTGCTATGCCTTCTCTGCTGGCCTAAACAGAATCACAAAGTTTAAATTTAAACCGCGATCAGCTGTTAAACTAAACCGCAGCGTAGGTACCAAATCCACAAACTGCCACTGGTAAATATACTACGATAAGGCATTGATTAGGCCCTTGACTTTCACCTCTTTTGTTGGTCTTCTTGGTCTGTGTTGGGAGGGATTTCTTGAAGTTTCGACCAGTCAGACTGGGGACGATGACACTTGCTCTGGACGCAGTGCTGTCTACTGCTGCTGGGGCTGCAGTGGTGGGCTTCAGCCCTCCTTCAGGAGCAGGAAGCTTCAACCGCAGCAGCAGAAGAAAGAATGGGGAATGGAGAGTTGATGATTACTGAAATCTAGGATCCTTAAGTGCCTTGTAAACCCACAACACATCCCTAGTTGATGGCATCCATTCCCCACCCAAACACCCCCTTTGTTTTCCATTCATTCTGCTCTGATTAAATATGTCTTTGAACTTAAATGTATCGTTTGGGTTGTTGCAGCAGCACAAGGAAGACATGCATACAGAAACATAGAGAAAGTAAAAAAATAAGTAAACCTAAAATAAGAATAGAAGTACAAACTATACAATAATATAAAGTGGCAGTGGTGCAAGCAAGCTGAAGTATTCCTTTTGAAATACATGCGTGCAAATATTTTACAACTCACCACTTTATTTCTTCTTCCTGAATTCCTGCCGTTTGCTGAAATGAAAAACCAAACAGGCTTCAGTGAAAAGTGAACAAATTCTCCTTTCCACCAGCTGGTTTGGTGAAGGTTCTGTGTTTTATTTGCACCCATCACACACCACCCTCATCTATACGCAGTCAGCCAGGTCGCTGTTTGATTGTGTTACATTTAGTTTGTCTTTACACTCACTTCCCTTTTAGTGCAGGCTGTAAATTAAACGTCTCATGTGTGGTCTCTCACCTGCCTTGATCGGTGATAATAGATTGTAAGGTATTTGTTCATAAAGTGTAGAAATGGTTCTATATTATGTCCTCACCTCAATTCTTGCTTCCTATAATAAATCTGCAACTTTACATTTCTTTCCATTGACTTCATTGACTGAATCGCCAACCATCTTTAAGCTCTCTCTACTATCACCTACGGTCCTTACGGCGTTTTAAAACACCTGCAGTATCTAACATATTCACAGTATGGTTACCTCGTGGCATGATGGTGATCCGCGAGCTCAGTGTGCTGTTAAATGTCCTGTGCAACTCCTCCAGCACTGAGATCATCTTCAGCATCTGGGCTCTTTTATCTGGACTGGCTGTTGCAGGGTTGGTCCTCAGCCTCCCTGCTTTGTTCCCAGCAGTGATAGTCCTAGCAGTGGTTTTGTCAGTGATTCTTGTAGTCCTATCCACTCCAGCTGCTTTGGTACTCAGAAGCCAGTGTTTCAGGTACTGGCTTGGATTTTGTGCTGAAGATTTCTCTGCATGAGTGAGACTCGGAAGAGGTTTCACAAAGCCTGGGACAAAACAATTGTATAGGGACTGTTTTTTGATGGAGTTTTGGCCAGCACACAATACACTTCCTATAAGGAGTCATTAGGTTGTCTTTTCCTGGGAAAGCTAAGCTACAATGTGTATACAGACCTTGTGCCATGTCAGAGGACTAAACACCCTTCTTCAGACCTTTATAGTTTTGATAATCTTGCCCATTGTGCACTGTATAATTATGGTGGCGATGATAGCTGGTCCAGATTTATAGTTTTTCTAGAACTGCACCACTGCTCATGCCCATGTTCTGCTACACAGTGTATATGGTTTCCAAAGAAAATGGCCTTGTTCTTTCTCAGAAAGGTTGAAGCGACTCGTGCTCACTTCAAACTCGACAGATACCGATGCTTAGTCAGTGGCGCTACAATTCAAACTGTATGTAGGTAACGTAACATGTTGACTTTGGTTTCACACACAACGTGGACAGCTGTCTCCTGGGTGAACGTCTGTTTTTGTTTGACCCAACCATTCACCTCGACCTCCTACCGTAACAGATTGTTCAGTTGCTGTGAACGTCTAATTCTGACCTGGATGAAGTTAGTTGAAAGCTTGGTGCTTTCCGTGCGGATGCTAAAGGGCGCCACGCGTCGGTATTTAACGAGTTGGGAGGGAGAACGGGTTTGTTGAAGAGAACCTAGACTACCTACGATTAAGCTCTAATCTGCTTTGATTCTGAGTCTCAGTCTTTTCTTAGTCTCCTATAGTCCATGCATACACATGACCTTACACACACACACACACACACACACACACACACACACACACACACACACACCCACACATGGTATTTTGGTGGGATTCCGCTACTTTTGGTTGCTAGAAGAGTTGCTACGAGACCTTCGCCTGTGACATAAGAGTTGTATGAATTGTGTTTATGTGTGTGCGTAATGACGTCTGAGGTTTTGCAACAATGCAGCTCAGTGTGTTTGTGTTTAGACAAAACGATCTATACACACACACACACACACACACACACACACACACACACACACACACACACACACACTTGAGCGATATATGGAGTGTGTAGTTCTGTGAGGAATGAAAGGAATGTCAGCAGGTCACACTGGACCTTAAAGTCAGAACTGCTGTTGTTCTTTTTAACAATTTGATTTACGATCCAAACCTTTCCAAGGTCCCATATTCTTCATTCTCTTCATTTGATTAAACCTATATTATAATTGTTTTATGTTGTCTGTTCTGAACAGTAAAGATGTAGTGAGGTGTTTACTACGTGTGTCATCACGAGGAGCAAATGCTAATGCAGTCTAACACATGTCCAGTCTTTGAGAGACACTTTGCTGTAACCATCCAGTTACCTCGTTAGAAAGCTAACTCACTGCAGCTACTAAACACATGTCTGTATGCAAATGTAATTTTTCCGTCATAGTCCTGTTTGGAAACAGCAAATGTAGAAGTGACAGTTCATCAAACTAACAAATGGACTGAGGAATCCTGCTGAAACCAGGCTGATGCTAATGTGACGGCACTGCAGGTCCATCCAGCAGCCACACCTCGCTCCACCTGTCGACATAAAGACTGCTTCTAGCATTGGTCCTGAACATGTTTATCCTTGAATTCTCTCTGTATGTTACCATCTGTAATCTACATCTAGTGATTCATCCAGGAAGCAGTGTCCTTACAGTAGAGCTCACCATAACCAAGACTTGAGTTGCCAGACTTTCACTGCCGGCTCAGCTGGAGTTTGTTTGCTGATTTACTCGAACCGTAACCATAAACATGATTGAATAATAATAATACCTACATGTTGGGGTCCCTGTGAGGCCATGTTGCTGGAGGCCATGTCGCCCTTTGAAAAGCTTCCCACCGTGTGTCTGCTGTCTCTGTCTCAGCTCCCTTACCTCTCTCTGTGGGTGCTGCCGCCGCTCCCGTCCCCAGAACCACCAGCATCATCATCATCACCGCCTTCCTCATGGCAGCTGTTACGGGGCACTCGAGGAACAGAAGGTTATGGATGTTGCGCAGAACTATTATCACGACTGTCTTCTGAAGATTTGAACCCTGTGTCAGGATTTTGTTCCCAAAGGTTTTCTGATGAAAAGGTTTTCAAATGGTGTTGTTTCTCCTCATGCTCAACTCATTCTTCTGACCCTTCCCACTTCTCGTTGATGTTGGAGATGTGTTCCAGTCGGTCTGTTGGTCTCGGATCAACCAGCTTGTTCTAGAGTTGAGTTCTTTTATGGTCCTGTGAAGCTCAGTCGATGCTGTACTGCTCAAACGCCTCTTCAGGTGTGATAGTCTAAGAGGGTTCTACGCTTCTCCTGTTTGTCAACCAGACCGTGGTATTCGTCTACTTCAGTCCAAGTCTTCTCCACTTGACAGTTAAATATCTTTCTTTTTAACGGTATAACAAATCTAAGTCTCTCTGTTCATTTTCCAAGGATGCGCCTGTTGAAGAAGGCTTGTCAGTATTGGATGTGTTCCTTTTCCTATCTCTCCTTTATAAACCTGAGTTTACCCCTGAATGACTGAGTGACGGCTCAGCAGCGAACCAATGACTGGCCTGAAAGGAGCTCTAGCCCCGCCTCTTCCTCCTTGATGGATCGGTGACATTTGAGGAGTTTGGCGGCGATCTTTGTGTCTTTGGAGTCAATGCTATCTTTTTGTGAATGTGTGTGTGTGTGTGTGTGTGTGTGTGTGTGTGTGTGTGTGTGTGTGTGTGTGTGTGTGTGTGTTTAGGCTTGTATTTAAAGTCTGTATGTTGTGTGTGTGGCCCTGGCTGTATAAGCAGTGATAAGGTAGTTCTTAATATGTTTGCTCAGGGGCCACAGAGAGAAAAAGGCCCTCTGACGCATGAGGGCCTGGAGCCACACTGACTGCACACACACACACACACACACACACACACACACACACACACACACACACACACACACACACACACACACACGCACACACACACAGACAGAATGTAAAAAGAAGCGTGGGGTGCACATTAAAGGGCACACGAAGGCTGAACAGTCCGAATGACAAAAGAGCAAGAGAGAGTTTTTGCCTTTTCCTTTCTTCTGCATGGTGGCGACTAATCCCTCAGACAGGAAGTTGACGGAGTGACGGTGACTCCACCTTGCCAATAACAACGAATACCCGAAGCCCAGATACATGATGGAGGAAAGAGACATGAATGAATGAGGGAGATAGATACAGAGTAGGACAGTGCTGGACCAGCACGGTAAGAATGATATGAGGTGTGCGTGGGTGTGTGTGTGTGTGTCTGTGTGTGTGCATGTGTGTGTGCATGTGTGTGTGTCTGTGTGTGTGTCAGTTGCTGGGTGAAGAGAATTCAGTTTAAGAACATCCACTCATTACTGCTCTGTCTGTCTGCAGAGCTTTAACACTCATACACGGTGTGTGTGTGTGTGTGTGTGTGTCTGTGTGTGTGTGTCTGTCTCTGTCTGTCTGTCTGTCTGTCTGTCTGTCTGTCTGTCTGTGTATGTGTCTGTGTGTGTGTCTGTGTGTGTGTGTGTGTGTCTGTCAGTGTCTGTGTGTGTCTGTCTCTGTGTGTGTGCTTGTGTCTGTCTCTGTCTGTCTGTGTGTATGTCTATGTGTGTGTCTGTCTGTCTGTGTGTGTGTGTGTCTGTCTGTCTGTCTATATATGTGTGTGTGTGTCTGTCTGTGTGTGTCTGTGTATGTGTCTGTCTGTGTCTGTGTGTCTGTCTGTGTGTGTGTGTGTGTCTGTGTGTATGTGTCTGTGTGTGTCTGTCATCAAAGGAAAGCATCAAAGAAAATATAAAACCATCAAAGGAAAAAAACATAGAACAAATAACCATCAATGAAAAAAACATCAATGATAAAAAACATAAAAGAAAACAAAATTAAACATCAAAGAAAAAAAACACCAAAGGAAAAAAACATAAAAGAAAAAAAACCATCAAGAATAGAAAAGAAAACATAAACAAAAATAGACATCAAAGAAAAGAAAAAAAGACATCAAAGAAAACAAACATCATAACAAAATACATCAAAGAGAAAGACTTCAAAGAAAAATATATCAAATAAAAGAAACATCAAATAAAAGAAACATCAAAAAAAGAAAAAAAACATCAAAGAAAATATAAAACCATCAAAGAAAAAAAACATCAATGATAATAAACATCAAAGAAAAGAAAAGAAAACATCAAAGATAAAAAAAACATGAAAGGAAAAAAACACCAAAGAAAATAAACATCAAAGAAAATAAACATCAAGAAAAAGAAAAAAACATCAAAGAAAATAAACATCAAGAAAAATAAAAAACATCAAAGAACATAATAAAAAACATCAAAGAAAATAAAACATCAAAGATGTCAATGTCCTTACAATTTGTCTGAAATAATGAGCAAATTAGTGATGTATTGTTTATTGTTGATGAAATGAAGATTGTTATTAACAACATATCTTGCTTCTTTACTATTTCTTTACGATCTCAACATAGACAGGAGAGGCGGTTGGGCCGATTATCAGTATTGGACTGATAATCGCAGTGGCGGCCGGCCCATAGATGACAGGTAAAGTACTGACTCCCAAGATGGCTGCGGATGGCAGCCTCGATATTGTGCTCTCGTGTTTTCTTTTGTTTGTTTTTAACGTTTTTGCCTGTTTGTTTTAGTTTTTAGCTCTGCAGTTACACTACAGTTACACAGTACAGTTTGAATATCTTTTGAACATTAGACAAACTTTCAACCAAACTCAGAAGAGTAATCAGCCCGCCAGCCCCAGGTCTTCTGGGTTTCGTCCAAAGTGCTGCTTCTGTCCTGCTACTCGAACGATTGGTCTTCTCACCCCTGTCTGCTACGTCGCTGGCCGGCACAAGGCCATCTGTTTACCCTGCCAGGATCTCTCCGTTCCGGCGTGGTGAGCACACCTGGGCCGGTCTCCGCTAGCCTCCAAGCTAACAGGCTGGTAGCCCCTCCAGGCTATCACTCTCTCCCCACTGCTGCCGTTCTCCCGTTGGTATGCTGTGGATCACCCCGCTGATTCTCCTGGGCTGCACATCGCTTCTCGTCTCGCGGACGGCCGGCTCTTGGTCACAGGCTAGCTTAATGCTAGTACTCCCCTACCGGACCATGCCGCCGCTGTACTCCGCGTCGGATCTTCACCACCTCAACAACAACCTGCCCCCGGACTGCATGGCTATCTTAGAACAACATGGAATACTTCGCCGAGGCCATCCTTCACACAGAGGCTCTGGCCGCATAATCATCTACAACTTCACGTCCCAAAATTCCATCCCATCCCTCTGGTCCTGTTGCAACCGCACTTCCTCGTTGCGTCACCACAACAAACAACACGTGAATCTGTCCAATCTCCGTCCCCTTCCTCGGTCCTCACAGCCTATCACAGCGCAACGTCACCTGAAACTGGCCTTGCTCAACACCCGCTCACTCAACAATAAAAGCCTCATTCTGAATGAATTCATAACGGACAGCAACCTTGATTTCCTCTGCCTAACGGAAACATGGCATAAACCCCTGGACTATTTCTCACTTAACCAAACCACTCCCACAGGATTCACCTACATAGATAAACCCCGTCCTGAAGGGCGGGGAGGTGGTGTTGCTGCTGTCTACAGGGAGGACATCAAAACAACCACCATTCCCATTCCTGCCATTCATTCTTTTGAACGTCTTGCCTTCAAACTTTCTGATCCCACTCCTCTGGTTATTGCTGTCATCTACCGCCCCCCCAAGTCAAACCCCTCCTTTCTCTCTGACTTCTCTGATTTTCTGACCGAGCTTTGTGCCATCCCACCTGCCGTTCTCCTCCTAGGTGATTTTAACTTCCACATTGATAACACTGACTGTAAATCTGCCACATAATTTCTGGAACTGCTACAATGCTTCAGCTTCACACAACATGTCAACTTCCCCACTCACAGCCGAGGTCACATCCTGGATCTGGTCTGCTCCACTGGTCTCACAATACCTCAGCTCTCCAGCCTTAACCTGAATATCTCCAACCACCTGGCTATCACCTTGGACATTGACATCCCTATGCCCATCCCAAAAGCCAAGCGCAAAATATCCTTCAGAAATCTCAAAATTATCTCCCCCACAACTCTTTCAGCCTGTCTTGCCAGTACCATGTCTGCATCCCCTTCACCGCTGTCTGATAATCCCTCCGATCTGGTGAACCACTACAACAACACACTCTCCTCCTGTCTTGATCAGCTGGCTCCCATTAAAACCAAACGGTCTCATTTACACACTCAGCTCCCTGGTATACTCCTGAACTCCACCACATGAAATCCCGTAAGCGCCAGCTTGAAAGGCACTGCAAGAAAACAGGTTTAATAGTCCATCTCCAAGCCCACTCTGACTACCTTCAACAGTACAATGACACGCTCATCTCAGCCCGGTCCTCCTACTACTCACACCTCATACACTCTGGCTCCTCTAACCCGAAGGTTCTCTTTTCAACAATAAACAAGCTTCTAAAACCCAGGGACAACACCTCCAAATCCTTCACAGTTGACAAATGCAACTCTTTCCTTACATTTTCAAAACAAAAATTGACATCATTTACAGCAACCTGAACCCCTCCCAGGCCCTTCCCATCTCTCCACCTGCACCCCCCATATTCACCCCTCAGCCCCTTTCTAAGTTCTCCCCTGTGTCCCCACTGGAGCTCTCCTCCTCCACCACAGGAATGAGAAGCTCCACCTGTGTCCTGGATCCCATCCCGTCTACTCTCATAAAGGACTGTCTCCCAGCCATCGCACCACTCATCACAGCAATAATTAACTCCTCCCTCAACTCCGGCTCAGTCCCCGACACACTTGAACTGGCTGCTGTCACCCCCATCCTCAAGAAACCTGGACTTGACCCTGACTCCATGAGCAATTTCCAGCCAATCTCAAATCTCCCCTTCCTGTCAAAAATACTGGAACGCGTCATCTCTGCACAAATCAAATCCCACCTCATTTCCAACGATCTGTTCGAGCCTTTTCAATCCGGTTTCCGCTCACAACACATCACTGAAACAGCCCTTCTGAAAGTCACCAATGACCTCCTCCTCTCCTCAGACTCTGGCCACCTCAACATTCTCACTCTCCTCAATCTCACTGCAGCCTTCGACACCATCAACCACAGCATCCTTCTCTCCCGCCTCGAATCATCCCTCAACATCACTGGAACTGCTCTCTCCTGGCTCACATCATATCTAACAAACAGACAACAGTTCATCAGCATCAACAGCTGCACCTCCTCCACCGCTCCTCTTCTCAAGGCGTCCCCCAGGGTTCGGTGCTTGGTTCTCTTTTGTTCATCCTCTACCTGCTCCCTCTTGGTCACATTATCCGTCAACATGGTCTCCTCTTCCACTGCTACGCCGATGATGTCCAGCTCTACATCTCCACAAAGGCCATCACCACTGCTACTCACTCCACTCTGACTGCCTTACTGACATTAAATCATGGATGCAAACCAATTTTCTAAAACTCAACTGTGATAAATCTGATCTGATCATCATAGGTCCCAAATCTCTCACCAAAACCAGTCACAACTTCTCCCTCACCATCGACAACTCCACTATGTCTCCCTCCCCACACATCTGCAACCTCGGAGTCATGTTCGACAGCAACCTGTCCTTCGAACACCACGTCAAACAAATCACCAGAACTGCATTCTTTCACTTAAAAAACATTGCCCGTCTCCGCCCGTCACTCTCCTCATCTGCTGCCGAAACCCTGATCCACGCCTTCATCACCTCCAGAATAGGTGCAATTTACTGCAATAGCATTGCTATTGCAGTAAATGCTATTTACTGCAATAGCATTCTTTATGGCACAACATCCAAAATCCTCAATAAACTCTAGTACATTCAGAACTCTGCTGCTCACCCACACCCGCTCCCGTGATCACATTACCCCTGTTCTCCAGAACCTCCACTGGCTCCCCGTCCCACAACGGATCCAATATAAAATCCTTCTTCTCACTCACAAAGCCCTCCACAATCAGGCCCCCTCCTACCTCACCGACCTGCTCCACCACCACACTCCATCCCGTCAGCTCCTCTCCTCTGATGCCAACCTCCTATCCATCCCCCCATAGGACCAAGCACCGGACATGGGGTGACAGAGCCTTCTCTAAAGCGCCCCCTCCCTCTGGAACTCTCTCCCCAAAAGAGACCCATCCGAGACTGCACTGTCCTCTCCACATTCAAATCACAAATCAAACCCACCTCTTCAGAACTGCTTTTAATGTATGACTGCGTGCTCTTTTTGTTTTTATTTATTTTGTATCTGTTTTATTATTATACTTGTTTTATTGCATAATTTTTAGGACATTGCAATGTTGTGTAAAGTGACTTTGAGTACCAAGAAAAGCGCTATATAAATTAAATGCATTATTATTATTATTATTATAGAGGGCAACGAGGCTTGGCCCCACCAACCTTGAGCCACCAAAAAAAGAAGAAGAAAAAGTTTTTTTTTTAATAAAAATATTAACAAATTATACAAATTGTCTACATTTGTGTTTTTGAGCTAAATATATGCTTTTCCTGCACGTCCTCTCTGCTCCAGTACGTCTCTAATGCTCTTCCACGTCGTGGGGCTCAAGCGATTCTGCCCAAGGAAGACGGGTCTAATACGCAGTTTAGCCAATCACTGATTAAAGAAATAAATGAATGACATACAATTCATCCAATCAGCGCCCTAAAAAAGACTTCTGGAGGGCTATTCTCATCAAGCCCAAGGCTGCACGTTCACGTGTCTCTGTCTTCTCGGGCAGACGAGGCGTGGCCATGATACCAACATGACAGCAGAGCAGGAGCCACTGCTCTTCACAGAAAACCAAACGCTAACTCTGTATAATCTCTCCTCCAACACCCGTTTGAGAGAAGACCTTTGACTGAGAAACTACAGGTGAAACATCTGGTCCCAGATCAACCGGACCGGTGGAACAGTTGATATTATGATGATATGATGATATGATGACGTGTAGTCCAGTAAAGCAGCTGTTTGTAGAATCCGACAGTTTCTGAGTGGAGTTCTGTTGCACACGGTCCCAATCAGGCCACCTGAGGTTTGTGTTTGTTCTTTTTATATATGTATTGTTTATAGTTTGAAGTTAAAAGGTTTGAAGCTGTAGTTTGAAGTGTTTTGTATTTATTTATATTTCAAGTAAACTTTAAATAGTTCATATATTGTTCAATTTGAAGAAAACGATCTGCCTTGGAAATCAAAAAGTACGGTTCAGGCACCGTTTAGGCACCGGTATCGTTTTAAAAGTATTGTTTTAGCACCAGTATCGGAAAAAAACCCAGACAATGCCCATCCAAACTTTTAATATACTGAATTGTATTAATAAGATGTCCTTATTATGTCAAAGTGTTGGAATAAATGTTAAATATTTAACTGCAAAGTAGTAATACGTGATACTTTTTTTTGCATTGAATCATACTGGGATTAGATGGCCCCACCAAAAAAATTTGCCACCAGCCGCCACTAGACAATCGGCCCAAACGCCTCTCCTGTTTATGTTGAAATCTGATCGTGGTGGGATCGATACTGAAAAAAGTCTGAGCTCCAACCCCAACTGCTGACATAAAAGGTACAGCACTAAGCAGGTTCAAGTATTTATCAGATCGATCTCAGTTGTATATGAAATCGATGAGGCCTTGATGACCACCGGTGTTCGCCATGGAGTTCCACAAGGTTCTGTGCTTGGACCAATTTTATTCACCTTATGCTTCCTTTAGGCAATATTATCAAAAAACACTCCATAAACTTTCACTGTTATGCCGATGATACTCAACTATATCTGTCGATCAAGCCAGATGAAACCCACCAGGTCGCTAAACTTCAAGCGTGTCTTAAAGACATCAAAACCTGGATGACCTGCAACTTCCTGCTGCTGAACTCGGACAAGACTGAAGATATTTTACTTGGACCAGAACACCTCAGAAATCAAGTATCTGATGATATGGTTTCTCTGGATGGCATCGCTCTGGCATCTACCACCACCGTAAGGAATCTCTGAGTTATTTTTGACCAGGACCTGTCCTTTGGCTCCCACGTGAAACAGATCTCAAGGACCGCCTTTTTTCACCTACGGAACATCTCAAAGATCCGGCACATCCTGTCTCAAAGCGATGCAGAAACATTGATTCACGCATTTGTTACTTCAAGACTGGATTACTGTAACTCCGTATTATCAGGCTGCTCCGGTAAATCCCTTGGATCTCTCCAGTTGATCCAGAATGCTGCAGCTCGTGTACTAACGAGGACGCGGAAGAGAGATCACATTACTCCTGTACTATCTGCTCTCCACTGGCTTCCTGTAAGATCAAGACTCATATGTAAAATCCTTCTCCTTACCTACAAAGCCTTAACTGGTGATGCACCATCATGAAAGGGTTTTTTCTATTTTTTGGGGGAGGTTTTCCTGATCCGATGTGAGGTCCCGGGACAGGAATGTATAGGGATGGGAGACTATGTGGCCAGGAGCATCACTCATATCTTGATTATAATTTTATTTTGTATTACATTTTATAAATAAAGTAGCACATTAATTCATACATGTGATCAAACCAAGGAAACGGGTTTAAAGAATTTCCAGACAGCATGGGGATAACAGAGTCCAGTCCACTTCCCTCCTACCTCCCAGATGAAGTGTTTGAAACAGTCACCAGAGGGCAGTCTTCCTCTGAAGATGGCCTCTGTGCAGCTGCAGAGACCAGAGACCAGAGACCGGAGAAAGACTGAACGGTAGTTGAGTGTTTATCTCATATTACATATTATGGAACAATGGAGCTACATTTTAAAGGATTTCATAGTTTACATTTTATATATAAAACACACCATGTCCTGAAAAGAAATGACGTTTTGAGCATTTTAAAGTGTCACATAAATAAAGTATTTATTAGTTTTTGCATTTAACTCAAAGAAATATATCAAACTCTTTGACACATTTTTTATTTTAAAACATTGAATCTATATATTTTTTAAATATTTTATGCACAAACAATATTTCTCTGTCATAAAGCAAAAGGTCTGTCAACAAACACGACATGGACACATTCATTTATGAAGCATGATATGATGAATGTTAGCATTTCTAGATTGATGTGAATGTAACAATCCTAAATGTAAAATATAGGAAATAGCATCCATCTACAGGCTTTAATCTCATTTTAATTAATAATTATTTTTAATTGTCGCTCAACGTTTCTGAAAGCAAAGTAGGATTATTATTATGGGTTACCGTGACAACTACAACTATTTATTCTGTTCATTTGTTTCTTCTTGTTTTGTGTTTTTGTGTCTTAGTTGTGGATTGTGTTGTTGTATTTTATTAGTTTCTTATGGAATAAAACCGAAACAATCCAGAAGCAGTGAGTAGCTTAAAGCTAATGATACTAATAATGAAGTGATTGATTATTAATCATAACCATGTGTGAGCTCACAGAAAAGAAGTATTGCTCTGAAACTCTTAGATAAAAGATAAAGAAAGTTATTAAAACATTTGCAATATAAATTACCAAAAAAATCAAGACGAATGAAATTTAAAATTGACATCTTTTTTTTTTACAGCTGGACAGTTATGATAATAATAATAATGATCACAATAACCCATACAATTACCTATAGCTGCTGTAGAGTCCACACACACACACACACACACACACACACACACACACACACACACACACACACACACACACACTATTACTTCTACTAAATGCACTCCAACAGTCGTAATACATTCTGATAGAGTAACAATATGAAAGTGTACTTAATGAACAATATTCCATTCATTATAAGAAGACACCAAATGATAAAGTGACTGTAATAATCTGACGTGTGACAGAAACCGGCTTAAAAAGAGGAAAGTGAGAAAAGGAGAGTTGGGATGGAAACTAGAGGACGGAGAGTGACGGAGAGGAAGAGGAGAGCACCCATGGGAGAGAGAGGAGGAAGGTCAGAGACGAGGATGAAGAGGGGGAACGAGAAAATGGAAAGAGAGGAAGAGAATGCGTGGAAAGAGAGCGCTGGAGGTGTGTGTGTGTGTGTGTGTGTGTGTGTGTGTGTGTGTGTGTGTGTGTGTGTGTTTGTGAGCGGGAGAGAAAGAGAGTGATTTGTTTTCAGTGAAAGGTGAGGCCACTTAGCCGAGGCGTAGAGCTACAGCGGAATCTATTACCATGTGTCAAAGGAAACCCGAGAAGGGCACGACCTGACTGTGTGTGTGTGTGTGTGTGTGCGTGTGTGTGTGTGTGTGAGAGAGTGAGTGAGTGAGTGACACACAGAGAGAGAGAATAAGTTCAAGTGTGGGCTGCTTTTTTAAAGTATGGGTGTGTTTGATGTGACATTTTGTGAGTGTGTGAGAGAGTTAAAACAATAGATTCACTATATTTATGTGTGTGTGTGTGTGTGCGTGTGTGTGTGTGTGCGTGTGTGCGTGCGTGCGTGTGTGTGCGTGTGTGCGTGTGTGCGTGCGTGTGTGTGTGCGTGTGTGCGCGCGTGCGTGAGTGTGTGTGTGTGTGTGTGCGTGTGTGCGTGCGTGCGTGCATGCGTGTGTGCGTGTGTGTGTGTGTGCGTGTGTGTGCGTGTGTGTGTGTGTGTGTGCGTGTGTGCGTGAGTGCATGCGTGCGTGCGTGTGTGCGTGTGTGCGTGCGTGTGTGCGTGTGTGTGTGTGTGTGTGCGTGTGTGCGTGAGTGCGTGCGTGCGTGTGTGCGTGCGTGCGTGCGTGCGTGTGTGTGCGTGTGTGTGCGTGTGTGCACGTGTGTCATAATTTGCATATGAATTATGAGGTTATGGCAAAAACAATCGGTTTCCTGAGTTGAACGTGACCTTTGACCTTTGACCTCCATCATGGGAGGAGTTTGTGTGAGAGGCCTCCCTGAGATATCACACACATAATGGAGTTATGAATACATGTTCAAATGTTCACACGCTCAGTCTTCAGATGTAGTCTCGTCACTGAAATATCCAAGTTGTGATGGATCGTTTTTATATTCATATCTGTTCATATGTGCGGCCCAGAGGAGAGGAAGGCTGGGCCCATCAGACTCAGGAGATGGAGTTCCTTCAGAGCTCACAGGAGATCTTTACTTCTGCCTCATGAATCATAAAGTGCTGACAAGATGATCCAGATGAACATGTAGGAACTCAAAGTGTGTTTGAAACACAGAGGTTATGATCTGCAATAATCCAACATGGAATGGAAGAATCCCATTGGCTCCTGGTCAAAGGAACCCGTGACGATGACTTCCTGTTGCACTACAGAAACACGTCCTCTAGGCTGGGAGGAGCAGATTGACTCACTACTAGATAAGATAAAATAAGATAATCCTTTATTTGTCCCGCAGTGGGGACATTACAGGATTACAGCACTACTATAGTACTAGAAACAAAGTAACAAAGTACTACAGTGAAGGTACATGTACACCAACGACAACCATGAAGGAAGAGAAAGGAAACAGCTAATGAGAAAGATGTGAGACTAGACAACTGGAAAGGTCACACAACTGAGTGTGTGTGTGTGTGTGTGTGTGTGTGTGGGTGCGTGTGTGTGTGCGTGCGTGTGTGTGTGTGTGAGAGAGAGCAGCTTGGAGGTGTGCACGTGAAACACACTATGGGTATGTGTGTGAGAGAGAGAGCTTGTCACTCTACACCTCATGGATTCTGTGGCTCACCAGAGGCCAGTGTGGTTCACTGGGGGCTGCAACACTCTAACCACACTGTGTGTGTGTGTGTGTGTGTGTGTGTGTGTGTGTGTGTGTGTGTGTGTGTGTGTGTGTGCCAAAGCCGCAGCCGCTGTCCATCCTCTCTGTGTATAACAATTTTATTTTGCACCTCGCAAACCAATCGCTCCTCGTCATATCCCAGATATTTGTAACACTGACATCCATATGCACACACACACACACACACACACACACACACACACACACACACACACACACACACACACACACACACACACACTGGTACAACTTTTGATCAGAGCTCGAACTCCTCCAGAGATAGCACAAGGAGCTACATGCATTAGTACTTGCATCCTAAAAACAGAGACGATAAATAACTTGATTTAATACATGCCCAGTCTTTGTAAACAATATGACATCACCATAGCAACATCTCGCCATGCGTCCTCCGTTCTTCCTCAGCCGTCACTAAGGCCTGAATCCACGTGAGAGAGCTGAACGTCTGCGGTGGAGAGGAGAATATCAGCTGTTTGCAGTTGTCTTCTGGTCTCTGTGGTTCCTCCAGTCTGATCTCACAGAATACGACCTCCAGGCGGTGCATCACGTGGAGGTCACTCGTAATGTGTTAGAGTGACGTGTCGTCACCATGGAGACGACGCAAAGCAGAGTCCGTTAGGACCAGGATGAACTCAGGATGTCCTCTGTGGGTTAGCATGTAGCTTCCGCGTAGCATATGTTATGTTCTAAAATCTTTGGGTGGTAGACTTCGTTCTGGATTCAGTAAGTTATAATAAAATGGATTTAATAAAAAGTTGATAGTACAGTGTACACAAGGATGCACAAAAGCACAGCGTCCACAGGCCACTGAATATCTAACGGCAGTTAACTGTCTAGCTTTAAAATGATGCACCCCGATCGGTGTAAAACATTTGATATTATAGATCAGTATAATGGCCGTTGTCGTCGCTCATTGGCTTCATATTACAACGTGGAATTGGTTATAAGTTTAACTGAGGTGGAGGCAGCATTCGGGTTGGTTCAGAGGTGGTACCTCAGCACGCTTTGCTTCCTGGTTCTTGACATCATCTCTCAACCCCTCTGTGTAGCTGACACTAGTTCCCTCTCCTGGAGAGTTGTTTTTCAGTACAGAGGGGTACTTGGTACGGCCCATTTAGAGGAGAACTATGAGCTCATCTTCATTTCACATCCCTGGCCTACCTTCAACATCTCCAATGTGAACACACTAACTAAACTAACTGTGACTTTCGCCATGATACAATACACAATTTCATAAGGTTCACTCCCCCTTATTGTTTATATTCTTTCTTAAGTATCATATTTTACACATGGACATTCTTTATTTAAAGTGTAAGGCCTAGAAAATGATTATAAATCTACACATACGGGACCTACAGCTGCCGGTCCAGTCAGCAACCACACAGCCATGCTAGCAGCTCTGTGACAATGCTGGGCCCTGTGGTGCTGTGAGCTAAATGCTAACATGAGCATGCTAACATGCTCGGTGACTGCTACGACGTTGACATTGAGCAGCTATGATGTTCACCATGTTCAGCGTGTGAGTTTAGCTTGTTAGCATGCTAACATGCTCAGTGACTGCTACGACGTTGACATTGAGCAGCTATGCACATGTTCACTGTGTGAGTTTAGCTTGTTAGCATGCTAACATTTACTAATTAGCATGTCCAGATCCAAGTGAGGCTGATGAATGTCTCTAGTTCTGCAGCTATTTGGTCATAAACCTAATTATTGCACAGATTAAAAATGTTGACCTGATGATGGTGCTAGATGAAGACAGAACCACCGAAATTATTACATAGTTATTAAAACATAGCTGCAGAGATATGTCACTCAAGACCAGCACCTCATGTTGGCGTTAGAGGAACAGTCATGAGGTCACCATGAAGGTCATGAGGTCACCATGAAGGTCTTGAACACACCACAGCAGGACTTACAGTAGACATACTAACTTCAACAATGGAGACCAGGGAGGCGGAGACCAGGTTGTATTCATCCTTAAATGCTGCCTCGCCATGCTGCTGTGTGTGTGTGTGTGTGTGTGTGTGTGTGTGTGTGTGTGTGTGTGTGTGTGTGTGTGTATGTGTGTGTGTGTGTGTGTGTCTCTACAACAAAGCAGAAACATCATGTTTCAAGATTGGCAGATGATCTCAGCTCATCAGCACATGTTCTTTTGCAGTTTATTGGACAATTAAAAGCAGCTTGTAGTGTTGTTAAACACACACACATACACACACACAGACACACACACACAGACACACACACACACACACACACACACACACACACACACACACACACACACACACACACACACACACACACACACACACTGCTAATCACTTGTATTATCAGTGAACCAAAGGTTGCTGTGATTAGGTGCACATGTATTTTAATACAATGACTCTTAGTTATTCTAGTGAGTCACTTCAGTCTTTTAGTTGTTAATCTTAAATTAGTAACATTATTAAAATATTATCCTGATTACAAGGAGAAACAGAAACTGGTGATAAGGGGCAACGGACCATTCACCCGCTTGTTGTGGAGCTTTTGAGTGTATAACATGGTCTTCCTCAGGTTGTTGTTAGAGTGTCTGCTGCAGGCTGAGAGCATCATACAATCATACGCAGTATTCCTCATAAACAGACCTCATAGATAAACTCAATAACAACTTCCACACGCACAAACCAAAGTACACAGAAGAAGAAACTTCTCTCCGGTCTCCTCCTCCTCTTCCTCCTCCTCCCCATAGATTATCCCCTCCTCCTCTTCCTCCCCCTCCCCACAGATCATCCCCTCCTCCTCTTCCTCTCCCTCCCCTCCCTCTGTCTTTCTCCTCTTCCTTATTTCTCCATCTGTCTCGTCCTGGCAAGGCCATTAACTCATAAATCCAATACGGGCCACCTCAACACTATCTGTCTTCTGCCGATGTGGAGCGTGATGGGAGGACAGAGCCGGATCAATGGCCGCCTGACTGTCAGCCGCTCACTTGTTTCCACATCCATCTCCCCGTCGCCTCCTCCTCTCCTCCTCTCCTCCTCTTCTCCTCTCCTCTTCTCCTCCTCTCCTCCTCTTCTCCTCTCCTCCTCTTCTCCTCCTCTCCTCCTCTCCTCCTCTTCTTCTCCTCTCCTCCTCTCCTCTCTTCCTCTCCTCCTCCTCTTCTCCTCCTCTCCTCCTCCTCTTCTTCTCATCTCCTCCTCTCTTCCTCCTCTCCTCCTCTCTTCCTCTCTTCCTCTCCTCCACTCCTCCTCTCCTCCTCTCCTCCTCTCTTCCTCTCCTCTTCTCCTCTCTTCCTCCTCTCCTCCTCTCCTTCTCTCTTCCTCTTCTCCTCCTCTCCTCCTCTTGTCCTCCTCTCCTCCTCTCTTCCTCCTCTCTTCCTCTCCTCTCCTCCTCTCTTCCTCCTCTCTTCCTCTCCTCTCTTCCTCTCCTCCTCCTCTCCTCCTCTTGTCCTCATCTCCTCCTCTCTTCCTCTCTTCCTCTCCTCCTCTTGTCCTCCTCTCTTCCTCTCTTCCTTCTCTCCTCCTCTCTTCCTCTCCTCCTCTCTTCCTCCACTCCTCCTCTCCTTCTCCTCTCCTGCTCTCCTCCTCTTCTCCTCTTCCTCTCTTCCTCCTCTCCTCCTCTCTTCCTCTGCTTCTACACACACACACACACACACACACACACACACACACACACACACACACACACACACACACACCCCTGTGCATTTAATGTTTTTAAAAAAAAAAACATTTCAACCGTGTCCCAAACCCTAACCCTAAGACTCTAAGCCTAACCCTAAGACTCTAAGCCTAACCCTAAGACTCTAAGCCTAACCCTAAGACCCTAAGCCTAACCCTAAGACTCTAAGCCTAACCCTAAGACTCTAAGCCTAACCTAAGACTCTAAGCCTAACCCTAAGCCTAACCTAAGACTCTAAGCATAACCCTAAGACTCTAAGCCTAACCCGAAGACTCTAAGCCTAACCCTAAGACCCTAAGCCTAACCAAAGACCCTAAGCCTAACCCTAAGACTCTAACCCTAACCCTAAGACTCTAACCCTAACCCTAAGACTCTAACCCTAAGCCTAAGACAAAGGGTTAGGGTCCTAAGCCTCAGGCAAAGGACATCCGGTCAGGCAGAGAATACAGCGTCATCTACTCCATCCAATGCATGCACTGTAATCAACTTTATATAGGGGAGACGGGCAGGCCCCTTAAAACAAGAATCTCTGAGCACCTGGGGAAGATTTCCAAAGCCACAAATGAGACGGTCCTATACAGCCACTTTCAAAAATATGGCAAAGAAAATTTCAAGTATAGAGGCTTAGAAAGCAGCTTAATGTGGTCTACAAAACAAAGAAAATACAAGGAAAGTAGATGGATTGCTATCCTTCAAACAATTTTCCCTTTGGGTCTTAATGAGAAACCTTAAGTAAAATTACAAGTAGGGGCCCCATGTTGGGGGCAGATGTCCTTTTTTCCTTCCAACAACTTGGGAGACAGACCGAAGGAGTTACTTACCTCATAAAACCTTTTTATTTTTTTTACTGTTCTTCCTTTCCTCCTTTTTATTCTTCGTTTCCCCTTCCCGCCCTCGTAGAGACCTTCGGAGTGAATCAAATACAACATATGCGACTGGTCATAGTGATTGCACTTATTATCTCAATGTCAGGATTGTATTTATTGTACATTTACTTGCCTTATGAATTGTTTTTTCCTATAGGGGGCTTTTCTCCCATTCTGCATGCCAGCTATGATGCTACATATACCTGGGAGTGGAAGCTTGACGCAGCTCCCGTTTGATGGAGAAAGTTGGCAATTTGTTGCATGTAGTCTTGACAGCATCTTCTTAGAGATTCATATTTCAAACAAAGAAAACCTTAAATGTTACATGGTTATTATGTTTGTTGAACCTCTTTCCTTGGGTTTTATATTGTATGTAGTATATGAAATGTATTTATTGTTTTAATTAATTTTCCGGTTTATCTTAAAATGTTTGGAAGCACTTTTATACTGCACTTATTACTTGAGCACTTTTTAATTATTTATACTCTGTTGAAGACATGAGAATTCGAATCATACTTACCTGATTGCTGCAATAGAACTCCGCTATTTTAGGTCAACGATCCAGGGAATTTCCTTTGGGGAAACACTTACCTAACCTTTACCTTCCTCAACCCGGACCCCAACCCTGACCCAATCCTGACCCCAACCTTGATCCCAACCCCGACCCTGACCCCAACCTTGACCCCAACCCTGACCCTTACCCTAACCCTGACCCCTACCCTGACCCCAACCCTGACCTTAACCTTCCCCATTACCTGACCCCAACCCTGACTCCAATCCTGACCCCAACCTTGACCCTGACCCCAACCCCGATCCCAACCCTGATCTCAACCCTAACCCTAACCCTAACCCTAAGCCTAACCCTGAGACCCTAAGCCTAACCCTAAGACTCTAAGCCTAACCCTAAGACTCTAAGCCTAACCCTAAGACTCTAAGCCTAACCCTAAGACCCTAAGCCTAACCCTAAGACTCTAAGCCTAACCCTAAGACTCTAAGCCTAACCTAAGACTCTAAGCATAACCCTAAGACTCTAAGCCTAACCCGAAGACCCTAAGCCTAACCCTAAGACCCTAAGCCTAACCAAAGACCCTAAGCCTAACCCTAAGACTCTAACCCTAACCCTAAGACTCTAACCCTAACCCTAAGACTCTAACCCTAAGCCTAAGACAAAGGGTTAGGGTCCTAAGCCTCAGGCAAAGGACATCCGGTCAGGCAGAGAATACAGCGTCATCTACTCCATCCAATGCATGCACTGTAATCAACTTTATATAGGGGAGACGGGCAGGCCCCTTAAAACAAGAATCTCTGAGCACCTGGGGAAGATTTCCAAAGCCACAAATGAGACGGTCCTATACAGCCACTTTCAAAAATATGGCAAAGAAAATTTCAAGTATAGAGGCTTAGAAAGCAGCTTAATGTGGTCTACAAAACAAAGAAAATACAAGGAAAGTAGATGGATTGCTATCCTTCAAACAATTTTCCCTTTGGGTCTTAATGAGAAACCTTAAGTAAAATTACAAGTAGGGGCCCCATGTTGGGGGCAGATGTCCTTTTTTCCTTCCAACAACTTGGGAGACAGACCGAAGGAGTTACTTACCTCATAAAACCTTTTTATTTTTTTTACTGTTCTTCCTTTCCTCCTTTTTATTCTTCGTTTCCCCTTCCCGCCCTCGTAGAGACCTTCGGAGTGAATCAAATACAACATATGCGACTGGTCATAGTGATTGCACTTATTATCTCAATGTCAGGATTGTATTTATTGTACATTTACTTGCCTTATGAATTGTTTTTTCCTATAGGGGGCTTTTCTCCCATTCTGCATGCCAGCTATGATGCTACATATACCTGGGAGTGGAAGCTTGACGCAGCTCCCGTTTGATGGAGAAAGTTGGCAATTTGTTGCATGTAGTCTTGACAGCATCTTCTTAGAGATTCATATTTCAAACAAAGAAAACCTTAAATGTTACATGGTTATTATGTTTGTTGAACCTCTTTCCTTGGGTTTTATATTGTATGTAGTATATGAAATGTATTTATTGTTTTAATTAATTTTCCGGTTTATCTTAAAATGTTTGGAAGCACTTTTATACTGCACTTATTACTTGAGCACTTTTTAATTATTTATACTCTGTTGAAGACATGAGAATTCGAATCATACTTACCTGATTGCTGCAATAGAACTCCGCTATTTTAGGTCAACGATCGAGGGAATTTCCTTTGGGGAAACACTTACCTAACCTTTACCTTCCTCAACCCGGACCCCAACCCTGACCCAATCCTGACCCCAACCTTGATCCCAACCCCGACCCTGACCCCAACCTTGACCCCAACCCTGACCCTTACCCTAACCCTGACCCCTACCCTGACCCCAACCCTGACCTTAACCTTCCCCATTACCTGACCCCAACCCTGACTCCAATCCTGACCCCAACCTTGACCCTGACCCCAACCCCGATCCCAACCCTGATCTCAACCCTAACCCTAACCCTAACCCCCTAACCCCTAACCCTCTAACCCCCTAACCCTAACCCTAAGCCTAACCTAAGACTCTAAGCCTAACCCTAAGACTCTAAGCCTAACCCTAAGACCCTAAGCCTAACCCTAAGATTCTAACCCTAACCCTAAGACTCTAAGACTCTAAGCCTAACCCTAAGACTCTAAGCCTAACTCTAAGACCCTAAGCCTAACCATAAGACTCTAAGCCTAACCCTAAGACCCTAAGCCTAACCATAAGACTCTAAGCCTAACCCTAAGACCCTAAGCCTAACCCCAAGACTCTAAGCCTAACCCTAAGAACCTAAGCCTAACCCTAAGACTCTAAGCCTAACCATAAGACTCTAAGCCTAACCCTAAGACTCTAAGCCTAACCATAAGACTCTAAGCCTAACCCTAAGACCCTAAGCCTAACCCTAAGCCTAACTAAGCCCTAACCTAACCGACATCTACTGTGTTCAGAGCTACAGCCTGAGATATTAATATATACACACTGGGTAACACTTTATAATAACTATACACTATTTACATGAGTAAAGCATAAACACTTACTTCATCATGTATAACGCATTGTTCCAACATGAACACTCATTAGTCACTCATTAGTATGTATTCATAAACACAGTTATACATTACATCACATTTCATTTAGCTGATGCTTTCATCCAAAGAGACTTACAATAAGTGATTCAACCATGAGGACAAACTCAGAACAATAATAATCAAGAAAGTAGAATTTCTTCAACAAAGTGAAAGTACAAAGTGTTCTCAGTAAGAGACATGAAGAGCTACTGAAGTGCTGCTAGGCGCTACCTTCCTTATTCAAGCTGTAGTCTAAAAGAAGGGTTTAGTTCTTCCTGCTGTCCTCATGTCAACGGGGAGCTCATTCCACCAATGAGGAGCCAGGACACAAGCAGTCTGACTGTTGAGTGTTTAGCTCGCAGAGACGGAGCTACAAGCTGATTGGCTGAAGAGTGACGGAGCTACAAGCTGATTGGCTGAAGAGTGACGGAGCTACAAGCTGATTGGCTGAAGAGTGACGGCGCTACAAGCTGAATGGCTCTAGTAATTCTAATAACTTTAATAACTCTGATAACTCTCATAACTCTAATAACTTTAATAACTCAAATAACTCTCATAACTCTAATGACTCTCATAACTAATAACTCTCATAACTCTAATAACTCTCATAACTCTCATAACTCTCATAACTCTAATAACTCTCATAACTCTAATAACTCTCATAACTCTCATAACTCTAATAACTCTCATAACTCTAATAACTCTAATTACTCTAATAACTCTCATAACTCTAACAACTCTCATAACTCTAATAACTCTCATAACTCAT
>NC_136609.1:12644321-12664321 GCF_910589615.1 Taurulus bubalis
ACATGACACACAACCAAGGACACACACATGACACACAACCAACCCCCTGTAGCCCGTTAGTAACACAACACATGACACACAACAGGAACAGTGGTGCATTGGAGAGCGTTTCTTGAAGTAGTTTCCTCTGGAGGATAATATGTTGGACATCATGAGGAAACCTGGTCATCTCCTCTGTGTTAGAGCAGCAGACCATGAGGTCCACAGAGTCCAGCTCCTCTGTCCCCCCACAGGCCTGACCTCTGTCCTGCAGCTGGATCCTGGTCCACGATGGATCCAGGTCTCTGTGACGACGTGGGCTCAACGGTAACTTTTTTTTCTGTGACCAAGCATCAGACAGCCAGGAGCATGGGGGTCCAGGTCTGGTTGGTTGGGGTCCAGGTCTGGTTGGTTGGGGTCCAGGTCTGGCTGGTTGGGGTCCAGGTCTGGCTGGTTGGGGTCCAGGTCTGGTTAATTGGGGTCCAGGTCTGGTTGGTTGGGGTTCCAGGCTGCCTTTACAGATATTGATGACACAATAAAAGCAACACATACAGACATGACGTGAAACTCAGAGGAGCTCCATGTTCCTCTCATCTTCATTCCATATTTAACATAATTATTAAAAGGATGACGTGTCAGCCTCCTAGCTGCCTGTGGTTAAGCAGGTGAATCTTTCTCTGGACAGGAACGTGTTACCTAAACATCGTCTTCGCCTCATTTGGCACCGTTATGCACAAATCTACATCTTACATCTTACATAATTAATATCATAATTCATACCTCCATCGCTCTGAAACCCTGATGATACTGCACACATTGATCACATGCTTTATGCATGTATGACCCAAAGAAAGAAACTAAAGAACGCCTGAGGACTGAAGTACAGGTGTTCTGTAGTCACATGACCAGGACCCGGGTGTGTGTGTGTGTGTGTGTGTGTGTGTGTGTGTGTGTGTGTGTGTGTGTGTGTGTGTGTGTGTGTGTGTGCTGCTGGAGAATGTTTGTGGCTTGTATAAATCGTCCACTGACTGACCACTGTGGTCAGACGCAGTGGTCAGCTTAAGTGCCCCCCCCTCCACACACACACACACACACACACACACACACACACACACACACACACACACACACACACACACACACATCTTCATTAACAAAGAAACATTTATATTGATCTGGTCTACAGCTCATGTTACAGCAAAGAAATATGTATGGGGAAGACTAAATGGGTTACGCACACACACACACACACACACACACACACACACACACACACACACACATCGCAACACTTTGTCACATACACATTCACTCACACTGAAAAGGGAAACATGCAAACACGCTTTCCTCGCTCTCACAAAGACACACACACGCACACACACATACACATACACACACACACACACACACACACACACACACACACATGCAGAGTGGTCAGTGCTAAGCAGGTTAGGGTTAGTGGATTAGTATTGACCAGCTCCTTACAGCATTATCTGTGGCTACAGCTCACCACTGGTGTCAGAACTAAAGCTAAATGTGTGTGTGTGTGTGTGTGTGTGTGTGTGTGTGTGTGTGTGTGTGTGTAAAATGATGACCTCCATAAACCATAGTTTTATTTGTGTATTCTAATTCACCTTTCATAGAGTTCAAATGCTTTGTATTCCTGCATGTGCATACGGTGTGTGTGTGTGTGTGTGTGTGTGTGTGTGTGTGTGTGTGTGTGTGTGTGTGTATGTCAGAGACCCTTTAGCATCATAACTGTCATGGAGGAGGTTCTCCACAGACCTAATGCAGCCATCACTCATATGCACTGGCAAGGAGTCTCATTTGTGTGTGTAGGTTGTCATTTCAGAGCTCCATAAGGAGGATTAATCTCAGTTTGTCTGGAACACAGAGAGAGAGAGAGAGAGAGAGAGAGAGAGAGAGAGAGAGAGAGAGAGAGAGAGAGAGAGAGAGAGAGAGAGAGAGACGTTCCATCTGGGCTGGGACTGCATCCAGACAACCAGAGGCTGTGAGACCCTCTGACCTCTGACCTCTCTCCTTACCGTCATCCAGCTTGGTTGTATCTCCTTGAAGCCCACGATGGGTTCCTCTCCTCCAGTCCTCTGCAGACTTGTTTGGACTGCTTTGAGCTTTGGGGGTCTTTGGTGAACCCTGGCTTTTCCTCAAGCGCCATCAGGAGGTGGACATTATTTTTAGTGCCATCATGGATTGGCACACAATATTATACAAACATTCATGTTCCCCAGAGGACGAACATGAAGACTGATCCCTGAACTGTTCATCGAGCACCACCACGAGATCCACATTTCTGGAGTAATTAGTGCTGCTACTAATAAGCACTAGAGACATGATCCTAACAACTAGAGAATGTTGGTATGGGAACCGGCTAAACTAACATTGTCTGTTAAACATCTGCATTTTAACACTTTCTTGCACATGAAAAGTGACATTTGTGTGATGAATAAATACCTCAACACACCAGGCGGCCCATCACTGCATGAAGAAGAAGTGAGGTAATGAGTGGGAGTGGATCTGTCCTTTCCCGCTCGTTCCTCATAAAGTTATAGTGAAAGCTACGTCATGCAAATGAGGGCGGTCCAGCTCAAGTCCCCGTCTCCAGAAGCCTCTCCAATGAAAACACTTTCAGTAACTGCATGGCTGGTTTCTCCCTCAAATGTTTTCTCAAACATGTTTCCATCCGCGAGAGAAAGTCTCCTCCGAGCCGCCATGTTGGTCGAGTGTAACATCTGGGGGCAGAGTGAAAGCTTTCGACCGTGTTCAATAGTCGTGTACTGATGCACCACTACGATCCCTCCTGCTGGAGGTCAAGCTGGCACAACGATCCGTTGGGTTTTGGCTTCCTGTTTCAGGGAAGGAGAGCACCTGTCAATCATCTATTTGGACTTCTCCTAGTGGCCCGCCCCTCAAGCGTCCAATGATGGTAAAGCCGCACGACCCCGCTCGCCAACCAACGCTTGAATGGACATGTACCATTAAACGTGCTTCAGAAAGATACAAATAATGTGGAAGAAGCCGGTTTCACAGCGGGAGCCACCCATGTGTTCCTAACACCAACCAGGGCTGTGTTTCAGTCAGGCGTCCAGTAAACCAGCTTGGACTGAAGCAGGACTCTGGAGCTGAAGCAGCCACATGGAGACGTTGTGTATTTGGTAAGTCAAAATGTCGGCCTGGAAGAAGGACCATTCCAATGTTAGGAAACAGAAGGACAGGGTTCCTGTTGTTAACGACAGTTTACATGAAAGGTCTGTAAAGTAGAAAAGCAGCTCCCTCTGAGGCCTCCCTGCTTCCTCCTCCATCGCATTAGCTTAATGCCTAAATGTAACATGGGACCCAACGCGCAGGACTTCTCTCTGTGACAGATCTCTAGCATCGGCCTGCAGACATCAGTCACAGCTGGCACTGCTTCAAAACCTCAAACCATGACGCATGTCAACCACAATCACACGGCCCATCCACCCACACACAAGCCGGCCCGTCTCCACGTCCAGAGCAATAATACATCAGATCTACCTTCATTGGACCAGAGCTAAAATCAAACCAGACCCCCCTCCACCCACCCACCTCACCCGTCAGCCCCAGCCAAATCCAATCACGGCTCGATACTTGCCATGATTGATCGGCTTCCAATCCAATTGAATCTCTCTCAGATGGAGGTGGGAGGGGGGGGGGGCGGGCTGCCTTGCTCAAAGCCATTAGGCATTGGCAGGAGGATGAGGTTGGGGGAGGGGGATGAAAATGGGGATCCAGAAGAGAGAAAAGAGAGATGGCAGGAGAAGAGAAGTAATTGAGAGAGATTGAGGGTGAGTGAGATAGAAGCCGACTGAGGGAGCGAGCGAGAGGGATGTCTTTATATTCGCCGGCTCCCTGAAAACACGAGTGGAAAGTGATCTCTCAGACGTCCATGAAGGCACCACGACCTCTTAACAGTGCATTACGTGGTGGAGGCACAACCACATGCCACCACCACACACCATCACTAAAGTTGGGTTCTGGACAAACATCATGGATCAAGGCCCGGGAACTTGTCACAAAGGCCTGTTTGACCCTCCCACCACAGGAAGTCTGTCTCGCAGCTCATGCCACCTCACTACACCTCACTAATGCTTTTAACGTGCGTCCTCCATTAAAAAAGGATCCACGTCGTCTTTCCATTGGCAATGTTTCCATGGCATCGTTTCTCGTATTTCTGTGCGATCAGACTGGGAAAATGTGTGTGTGTGTGTGTGTGTGTGTGTGTGTTCGGGCAGGTTTCAGTGTGTCTGCCAGCTCCTGTTTTAATTGCCTTGTTAGAATTTGACTGTAACTGTAAACTGCAAAATTGCTTGAAGACACCAGGGAGGAAGAATGAAATGTCTCATGTTTCTGCGTCTGGAGGAGCAGCCAGAAGACACGAGGATCCACAGCTCTTCATCTGACGGCATGTTGCAGCTGATCGATGCGCTGCTCTGCTTTGGGAACCCACTTAGTCTGAACGGGTTCTGATGAAATGTTTTGATCACAACCGAACAAGGACGAGCAGCAGAAGTATTCCTGGATTTAAAAGACTACGAGTGAGATGAAGTCAGTCACAAAGGCTCTCTGAAACGTTTAAAGCATCATTAGAGAGTCATTTTAATAAACTGGCACAAACTCATGTGTACGTTCTTTCAATTCTCAGTCATTTAAACTTTAAAGGAGTCATGTAATGATCTAGGGCTGCAACTAATGATTATTTTAATAATCGATTAATCGGTTGATTATTTTTTCGATTAATCGGATAAAAAAACAAAAAATCAAAAAAGCATTAATTTCCAAAAGCATTCATTTATTCAAAAACAGAAGTGACAGTGCAAAACATCTTCAGAAAGCACAAACAGCCCCTTGAACATCCCTGAGCTGTAAAAAATAAAAATGGACTAACACTAAAAACATACACATGCATGCTTTACATCTGCCAAATGTGAGCCCTTTTTACTGTAATTGATCAAAGGCTGCTTTAGCATGTCCTGCTTTCTCTATATCAGTGGTTCCCAAACTTTTTCTGTCAAGACCCCTGTGACTCCCTCCCAACCACAGTCAGACAGCAATGGTTTTTGATACGGGTTTTTAATGGAATCTTCATCTCCACCTCGAACCGTGAAAACTGTACAATACAGGGCATCCAAACACACACACACAACCCACGACGTTAGCTAGCAAACACAGCATCAACAACAAACATAGTGCAAGTACACAACCAAAGACACAATACCTCGTTGGCTGCGTGCTCAAACAAAGGGAATCCTCTGAACCTCCTTCACATTAGTTGCTGAGATGTCTGTTTGACGGCGTGCAAAGCGCGTGCCGCTACCGAGGCTCACAGCACCGTGAGCACACCGGTATGGTGTGTTCAGGTACCCCTAGAAAAACCCTGTGAGCTCTACCTCGCCGCTCAGCTGATACTTCAAAATAAAAGTATTTCCTGCAGTCACCCAGTGATGCTATACAAATACAAAATATACAAAAATGAAAAACCGTTCCAAAATATTACACCAACATAGTGCAACAGTTACACTCCCACCAAATCACCCAACCTTACTCTGTGATTTCTTACACGTACTGACTGTTGCAGTTACTTTACAAACCTTAAAACGGTACACATCTGTCATCAACCCTTGAGTATGGAAAGCAGAGAAACATTAGAAATCTCAGAAATTTCTGCTTCAAGCAGAATGACCAACTTATGAACAGGTCTCTCCAAGAAAACTGTCCTAGTTGTGGATTTACCCTTTTCGTTAAATGTGGTGTCACTAACTAACAATCTGACTTTTCTCACCCTGTCATCTGACTCTGGATAAACATCTGTTATTCTGGCCAGCTTTCATTCATTACGTGGGGCTTGATCATCCTTTAAAAGCACAATGTCATCCACTCTCTGTTCTTCTGTCACTTTTGTCTTGGTTGTAAACTCAAAAGATATTCCTGTTTCCATCTAAGCCAAAATTCATTGGCTAGATATTGAACTCGACGCCACCTCTTTTGAAGATAAAGATCTTCCTTGATAAACTGTCCAGGTGGAGGAAGAATGATGGTGGACTTCATTGTCAGAATATGATTCGGAGTTAAAGGTTCAGGTGAGGATGGGTCATTCAAGTGTTCGATAGTAAGTGGTCTGCTATTAATGATCGGCATCACTTTGTATAGAAAAGTTCTGAGAGATGAGCTATCAAGTCTTGTGCTGACTGGTCAAGAATGGCAGTGAGAAAACTTCTCATAGTTCTAATTTGCCTCTCCCAGACACCACCCATATGACTTGCCGCTGGGGGATTCATCAGAAATTCACATCCTAGAGCCTTTACTCTGTCTTCATCCATTCCTTTCGTGAGTTCAGCAAACTCTCTTCTGGCACCAATGAAATTGGTTCCTTGATCACTCCGAAGTTGACGAACATTTCCTCTTATAGCAATGAATGCTCTTAAGGCATTGATGAATGCGTCAGTCGTCATGTCATCAAGCATCTCTATGTGTATTGCTCTTGAACATAGACAGGTTAGCAAAAGTCCATACCTTTTAATGTTTTTTCTTCCATCTTTAACATGGATTGGACCAAAGCAGTCGATGCCCGCGTAGGTGAACGGAGGACTTGTTTCCGTTCTGTCTTCAGGCAAGTTACCCATTTTCTGTTCTTCAGTACATCTTCTGTACTTTCGACACTTAACACATTTGAAGATGTGTGACGATACTGCACATCTGCATCCCAAGATCCACAATCCATTAGCTCGCAGTTCGTTAACAGTCATTCCACGTCCCTGATGATGAACTCTTTCATGGAAGTGCTTGATAAGTAGGTTTGAAATGTGACTGTTTTTTGGAAGTATTGCTGGATGCTTCACATATGGGTGTAACGTGGCTTGACTTAAACATCCTCCCACTCTTAGGATCCCTTCTTCGTCCACAAATGGACATAACTTGTACAGCTTGCTGTTCTTTGTCTTACAGACCACTTTCTTTCCTTTCAAGCTCTTTATCTCATCTGGGAACGCTTCTTCTTGAACTAGCTTAATGATAGCAATTTCTGCTTCTTTTCTTTCTTCTAGGCTTGTACTTTCATTGGTTCTTTGTTTATCAGCTTTACGTTCTTTAACTCGTCGTTTCAATCTGGCAACTGCTTGCACTACCCTTGACCAGTCAGAAAACTTCTCAAGGTGGTCCAAAAATGATCTGTTCTCCCTTGCTTTAGTACTCAACACAATAGCTTTGTGGAGCTCAGGGTCATCTTCCTTAACTTCTTCCACCTTGGGCGCTCTGGCAGGTAGGTCCCTTTGCCAAAGAAACTTTGGTCCTGCGAACCAATTGGAGGTCTTGAGTTGCTCTGCAGTTAATCCTCGGGACGCATGGTCTGCCGGATTATCCTCAGATGGAACGTGGAACCATTGTTCAGGCTTCGTACTTGACTTGATTCTTTGTATACGGTTGGCTACAAACACTTGAAATCTTCTTGCACCGTTGTTTATGTAGCCGAGGATGACTCTAGAGTCCGTCCAAAAGTATTCTTGCAGGCCTTGGATTTCCAATTCATTGCGGAGCATGTCACTAGTGCGAACTGCAACTACTGCTGCACTGAGCTCCAGTCTTGGTATTGTTGTCACTTTGGTTGGTAAGACTCTTGATTTTCCCATTACTAGAGCGCAGTGGACTTCGTTGGACTTGTTGATGACTCGCAAGTAAGTACATTCACCATATCCGGAGGTGCTTGCGGAAAAATTATGAAGTTCATGACCCTTAATATTGCCAAAACTTGAAGGCAAGTAGCATCTTTTGATTTCCATTTTAGCTAGATTGGGCAGGTCTCTGATCCAGGACTCCTACTGGGGCTTCGGGTTCTCTGGAATTTCATCATCCCAGCCAATCCTTTCTCTGCACATTTGTTGGAGAATTTGTTTTCCAATAAGGACAAACGGTGCCATGAATCCTAACGGATCATACACAGAGGCTACTGTAGAGAGCACACCTCTTCTGGTGAGTGGATTGGACTTTACGTGAACTCTGAATCTGAATGCATCAGAAGTGATGCACCATTCAACTCCAAGCACTCTCTCCATATGAGGTAAGCTCAAGGCCATGTCTTGCCCTTTAATTGCGGCACGTTCTTCTTCTGGGATTTATGCCATCACATTCTCGTTGTTGGAGACAAACTTGTGGAGTCTTAGCTTGCCAGTGGAGCAAAGTTCTCTTGATTCTTTGATGAGCTGGATGGCCTCCTTCTCAGTGGGAACGCTTGCCAGACCATCATCCACGTAGAAATGTCGTTGTATGAAGCGAATCGTGTCTTCACTGTACCGACCCTGCCCTTGTGCCGCCAGATGTTTCAGGCCAAAGTTGGCACAACCAGGAGACGAAGCCGCTCAAAACAGGTGGACTTTCATTCTGTAGGTTGAGGGTGTGGTTTCAAGATTGCCACACTCCCACCATAGGAATCGTAAGTAATCCTGGTCTTCCTTTTTCACATGAAACTGATGAAACATCCTTTCAACATCACACATCACTGCGATGGGGCCTTTCCGGAATCTACACAGGACACCCACTAACATGTTCGTCAGGTCCGGTCCGGTGAGTAGATGATCGTGCGCTGTGCATAGGGCTCATTTTCTTCACCAGACACAACTTCTCGCGGGAGTAAGGCTTGCGAGCAGTTGTATCCAATGAGCAGACCTACGTCACAGTCTTGTAAAGAAGCCACCTCATCTTGGAGGTGTTCTAGATGGGACCAATTTTTGGCAGTTTTAGCTGTTGGAATATGAGTTCTGTTGGCGGGAATAAAGTCACGTGTGTAGGTTGGTGGTAAATAGATTTTCTTGTTGGAGTAAAAGCCACGGACTTGAAGGTTGTTTACTCTCTGAGAGCTTACCAGTGTTGTTCTTGAAGTCATAGTAGAGAGCTTTAACTTGACTTGCTCTTTGTCGGCCTCCAAAGCGTTCACTACTTCACTGAGAACAAAGGTTGTGTCACTTTGTGAATCCAAAAGAGCGTATGTAAGTACTTCTTGTGATGGTTGAGTGGCAGAAGACAGCCAGACAGGAATTATTGCAGACGTTTGTTTATTAGTTTCCTCACGGATTACTCTATTTGAAGTAGCTACTGCAATTGTTTCACGTTGTGTTGCTTGGGGCCTTTCCCTACTCCATTCCTGCCTTGTAGTTGACCTGTCTTGACTTGGACTTTGTTTGACTTTGTCTCTCTCTTCATGCAGACAAGTAGGATGGTGACTGTTGCATGTGTCGCAAACGCTCCTCTGGTTGCAACTCTTTGAGAAGTGACCGGGCTTAAGGCAACCAAGGCACAGCCTTTCAGCTCGGACAAACTTGACTCTGTCTGAGACTGCTTCTTCCACAAACTTCCTGCATTTGAGCAACGTCTGCCCAGTCTTCTCGCAGAAAGTGCAGGTTTCCACAGTCTCTTCATTGGAGCTTGTAGTTAATGTCTTTGCTGTAAAACTTTGATATCTTTGTTGTTTGGGCTTTTCAATTTCAACTTGCTTCAGTGACTGCAATGATGTAACTGGGTTACAAGCAATTTTCGCTTCTCTTATCAGAAATTTTACAAACTGACTAAAGGAGGGGAAACTGCTACTTGCCTCTTCAACTTCTATGACTTTCCGATTCCATCTTGCAGTAAGCCAGTCGGGTAACTTTAACAGTATTTTTCTGTTTTCAATGCAGTTGTTTAGAATCTCCAGGGCTTTGACGTGGACCATTGCGGCCTCACAACTTCTGAGAAAATCAACGAACGCTCTGAGCTCAAAGCTCTCCTTAGCGCTGATCCTAGGCCATGCTTGGAGTTTTTCTCTGTATGCCATTGCAACCGTAAATGGGTTTCCATATCTTTCCTCCAAAATCTCCCATGCAGACACATATGCAGATTCAGTCCCAAGTAGGAAATAGCCATCCAATGCACTCTTGGCTTGTCCACTTAGATATCTACGGAGGTAGTATATCTTCTCCTTCTCTTGAATATTCTTCTGGCCTATCAAAGTTTTGAAAGAAAGCTTCCAGTCACTGTAGTTTAATGGATCGCCGCTGAATACTGATGGTTCAGGAACTGGGATTCTGCTGGCACTTAAAGCATTTGTCAGGACCTTAACAAGCTCTGTTGTGCTTTCACTCGTGGAGGTAGTGATGGCTTGAGGCAAAGGAAACACAGGCAGGGGCAGGTGTCCTGTGGTGCCTCGCAGCTGGTTACCTGCAACCAACCCATGGCCTAGGAGGTCTTTTGGCTCTTGATTGTACACCTGCATTCTTGCTTGCGCTGCATTGAGCTCCTTCCTGGCCTCCAAATGCTGTATTCTTCTCCGTCTTTCCTCAAGAGTTCCTTGTATAGCTGTGTGCTCTTCTTCCAGTTTAGCTTTCATTTTAGCATCCTCCTCTTCTCTCTTTATTCTTCTATTCACCTCTTCTGCTTCTTGTTCTAAACGACGCTTTAGAGCAGCGGCATCTTGAGCAGCAATCTTCCTTTTAGCCTCCGCTTCCAGGCGCTGTATTTCCAATTGTTCTCTTTCTTGTTCTTGCAACAATTCCAGAACAGCTTGGCTTGCAGCAGCGGCGGCGGCGGCTTCTTGATGTTTCACTGAAGACCTGTTTGAATGCTCTGAGGCGCCCTTTAAGATAGAGGCGGCAGTTCCGAAATCACTCACAGTTGAGTTCCAAAGAGAGCTTGAATCTGGCCAATCTTGTTCTTCTCCCTCTGGCATCTTCCCACTCAGACGACTCGAGGCTTTGGACACAATTAAGCTGGAAATCGTCACACACTGATCCACTCTTCGACGCATATCATGGTCTGGTGTTGTGACTCTGCGCAGCTCTTCATAAATACGCTGAACGTCTGCACAAAGGCCCCTGGTGTCGCCAATGATATCATGAAGCAGACTGTCTGCTATTGGCTCTGATGATTGTGACAATGGCTGCTTAGCGGATTTAACTTGTGTTCTCCATTTTTGGTAAATGTAGTTAAATCTTTGTTGTAGTGATTTAATCCTCTTGTCTTGCATTTCTTTGCCTTTCTCTGTTTGTTTACGGACTCAATCCCCACGTCTTAGCTTAGATACTTCCTCGGGTTGGGCTTCAGTGTCCCTGACTTGATCTTCAGGCAGCTCATTTTCACTATCCTTAGCATCATCACCTACCTGGGTTGCCATTATCAAAGAGTCTTGAATAGTTTACATGTAAATTGCAACTAAAACTAGAACGCTGAAGTATAATAGATGTCAGATTAATTGCTAACGTTTACCCAAATGTGTAAATATTTGAATATGTGTTTCTGCAGTGTTTTAATGTTTAAACTGAAAACCTTATCATTAGCTATGATTATCAACAGCAGCAAAGTCAGTAATTCCGACCCAAGTAACTCAAAAATGCACTTAGAAAATGTATACAAGAAATATTGGTTCCCTTGAAACACTTATTGAGAACTTAAACATCAAATGGAAAATAGCCTTCACTTGGGATTACCAGAAAACACACTTTAAATTGGTAATAAAATAGAAACTCAAAACGAAGAACTATGTGGCATACAACTTTAAGCCTTTAGCTTCTTAAAACTGGCGATACAGTAAATGGCAAGATTCAGTTAACTTGCTGAGAAAATAAGATACATTCACTACTCACACAACAGTAAAACAACAGTTTTAGCATACACAAGACTTTAAGCAAACTTTTGTACAGCCCTCTTCTCAGCCCACTCTTATTAGTGTCCCAGTTCTTATGGCTTCGCTTTAAAGCGCTTGTTCAATCAGTGTGCGTCTTCAACTGTGTGAAAGTGCGTGATTCCGACTCATCTGCAAGTCCTTTGACGAACGTTCCAAGCACCGTAGCCACCAGTTGAGATTAGCTTGCTAGTCTTGAGACTTCTTGCTGCTTCGTCCACTTGCGTTGACGAACAGTTCGAGTTTTCACTGTGACTCCCTCCCAACCACAGTCAGACAGCAATGGTTTTTGATACGGGTTTTTAATGGAATCTTCATCTCCACCTCGAACCGTGAAAACTGTACAATACAGGGCATTCAAACACACACACACAACCCACGACGTTAGCTAGCAAACACAGCATCAACAACACATAGTGCAAGTACACAACCAAAGACACAATACCTCGTTGGCTGCGTGCTCAAACAAAGGGAATCCTCTGAACCTCCTTCACATTAGTTGCTGAGATGTCTGTTTGACGGCGTGCAAAGCGCGTGCCGCTACCGAGGCTCACAGCACCGTGAGCACACCGGTATGGTGTGTTCAGGTACCCCTAGAAAAACCCCGTGAGCTCTACCTCGCCGCTCAGCTGATACTTCAAAATAAAAGTCTCTTCTGCAGTCACCCAGTGATGCTATACAAATACAAAATATACAAAAATGAAAAAACGTTACAAAATATTACACCAACATAGTGCAACAGTTGATGATATAGGAACATTGGACGACCCCCCCCCCCCCCAACCCCCCCCCCCCCCCCCCCCCCCCTCCGCAACCCCTCCCACAAATTTTTTAATGCATGAACTGTATAAAATATTTTTGGGGTCACTGGGGGCCACTCATTTTTGGGCAACTCATTTTTGGGGTCACTGGGGTCTCTCATCCTGACCGACAATCGTGCTTGTGAAGCCCAGAGACAGATATGCCTCGCTATATTTCCTTGCCTTTACCTTAGTTTGAGGCGTTGTCGAGGTGGTCGCGTCGCCTGTTGCGGCTGTAACAGAAGTTCCATCGGATTTGCGCTTTAGACCAGTCACAAATCTGTCCATCTTTGTACATACTTCCTTCTCTTATCTTTATCTTTCTCTGTCGCTCCGTATCTTTCTCGCTCTGTGGCGCTGTGTGTTTCTCTCTCGTTCGCGCTCCCTCTCTCTCTCTCTCCCTCGCTCGTTCGCGCGCTCTCTCTCTCTCTCTCTCTCTCTCTCTCTCTCTCGCTGGTTTTGCCAGTCGGTCAGTGACCTGAGCCGCTCTGGTGACGTGGTTGGAACACAGTCATGTCACGTCGGTTATTTTATATTGTTTTACCGGTGTATGTGTGCGTCTGTGTGTGTGGGTTGGTGATGAAGCCGCGACCCCCCTGTAGTACCACCGCGCCCCCCCTAGGGGTCGCGACCCCCACTTTGGGAACCACTGCTCTATATGTATGAAACACTGCTTTCTCAATATGTATGAAACACTGGACAGAGGGAAGCTGTACTGCTCCTCTCATGTCTGCATATAGAGTCCTCTTCCTTAAACTATTTCATTCTGGGCCTCTTATGACCATGACATCACGTTGTTGGCTAAGCCCAACTACGTGATTTGATTCATTCTACTTTGAGTAAAAACAACCTTCAGCCAGATCCTCCGGTGAGCCGGTTTAATGTTAACGAGTGACTGGTGAACTGAACCAGACCGGAGGTTACGTCATGTTTCATCACGTTACGTTAAGCAAGACTGAACTGTAACGGAACATAACGGAACTTTAACAAAATACACAACCCAAACATGTTAGCTAACGTGATAGCAAGCTAACTAGCTTCCATTAAAAACAAGTTTGAGGGAAATGAAGACGCTGGAGACATCTTAACGCTGATTGGCCAAGACTCGAAACGTCACATCAAAGATGTTCTATTTTTGCAAAGATCACAACCTCAACTTTTCTCCGTGTCTCACTACAATCTCAGAAACGCTGGCAGTTGCTCTGCTCCGCTCTTTTTTTCTTCTCCGTGACTTATTGAATGGCGTAATAATCGCGCGACACAACGAATCGATAATGAAATTCGTTGCCAACTCTTTTGATAATCGTTTTTATTGATTTCATCGATTCGTTGTTGCAGCCCTATGATGATCCCTCGTTCCACCACATTAGTCAGGACCATTCATAGGACTTGGACTTCAATGGAATGGACATGCTTTTGATTCACGTCCACATCGTCGTTAGCAAGATGAGTGAAGTCAATTGTGCCGATTACATTTAGGAAACCAGACATTGCTGCAAATGGCCTTTAAATTAAATCTGTAGGTCTGGGATACCGCAGCCCTCCCTGAGCTCCCTAAGGCCACAATGCCTGAGCTCCACAAGGCCGGCCGTCTTGGATGGTCTTACACTGTGGCAGAACATGCCAACATTTAACGGATTAATAATATTACCAAAAGGGCCTTGAAAGCTAAATATCCTAGTAATCAAATCAAACACAAACCTGTCTGCTAATTCCTGCCGGTAGCCAGAAACCCCAGAGTGATTGGTACTTGGGTTGGAGCGGTTCTGTCTGGTTGGCCCGTCTAATGCTGGAGCCAATTCAGCACATAGACCCAAGAGCTCGGCATCATCATGATAACTAACTATGTTAGTAATATGACTGAAAAGTGCTGGCGCTCTGTTCTGCAATGCTGGATTGCTATTTGAGGTTAGCTTGGATTTCAACGAGCATTTCCTTCTTAATTACCAGAGTCCGCCCCTCTCCCTGTACGTAGCCTGATGCCGCTCACATTTCATTTCTACAGTCTGACTTCGATTCCCCACCTTACCATCTGCGTGGAAAATGTCCCTGTGTCTCCAGAATGTTCGGATCACAACGTTTGCATGGGAAGTGGTGTCCACCTTTCAGGCCCGGTTTTGTGTGGTTATAAATGATACAGCTGATCTTGAGTTGTGCCATTGAGTCCTTGCCTCAATGGTGGCTTTGGCTAAAACATATGCATGCTTTGTAATTCCTGTTCTGTTTGACTAATTATTAGCTAACCTAATATAAAAGCATAAACAATACACCACTGGTTTCTCAATCAATCAACGTGCCATTGCCAAGGCTGTTACAGTACAGTTCAGTGCAGTACAGTTCAGTTCAGTACAGTACAGTACAGTCCAGTGCAGTACAGTACAGTACAGTTCAGTACAGTTCAGTACAGTGCAGTACAGTACAGTTCAGTACAGTACAGTTCAGTACAGTGCAGTACAGTTCAGTGCAGTACAGTACAGTTCAGTACAGTGCAGTACAGTTCAGTGCAGTACAGTTCAGTGCAGTACAGTTCAGTACAGTAAAGTACAGTGCAGTGCAGTACAGTACAGTTCAGTACAGTTCAGTACAGTAAAGTACAGTGCAGTACAGTACAGTGCAGTACAGTACAGTACAGTTCAGTACAGTGCAGTACCGGCTGTCATGCCGAGGATGAAGTTGTCTTTCCTAAAGAGCCAGGAGGCTTCCACCTTCCTTCTTGGCCAGAGAGATTCTGAGTTTTGCACACAATGCAACACAATGCATTTTGGGTTGAGCGCAGTGGAAATGTCAGTATAAAAGGTCATGTTATGACGGACTGATGACAATATCCAACCGCTGGAGAGAATGTTTAACATGCAGCCTCACAAACACCTTGCGTTATTTTCAAAAGGTATCTGATGGGCAATAACTATAACTTACCTCTGCAGGCTTTGTGTGTCTGCTGGTGTCATCAAACAGCTTTTCATCTCCTTTTTATGGTCTGTTGTCCTCGGTGTGGAACAATGTGATCAAATGACTGAAATAATTATCAAAATAAATGTTGAACTCTTCCATTAATATCTGGGCAGTGAGACATTATGCTTTTCCAAACATTCTAATTTATCTTGCTAAAAGTGTGTTTTTTATCGCCAAATTAAAATTGTCCTCTAATTAGATTATATCGTCATCGTAGACCGAGCCCATCCTATTGGCATTTCATCAGAAACATGCATTGTGTGCTTGCATGAAGTTATTGAGAATGAGTTATGACAAAGCGTCAAACTGAGTCGCTAGATGTGTAACTGTCTTCCTCCAGTTAAACCCTGGAGGGTCCGCATCGTTGTCCCTGGTATCAGGTTTCTGTCTCGGGCCACTTTGCCAAGTAGTTCCTCCAGAACATGACCGGAAGTCCAGATGAATATTTCCTCAGGGAGGAGGGACGGGCTTCAAACGGAACATCTCACTGCATTACCAGCTCAGTCAGAATGCCACTTAGAAACACTTAGCGATGCAGACACGCTTCATCCTGTAAAGCACTGTGGACACCAGTTACTGACACTGAAATGCTGCAAGTGGGACGAGAAAGAACAAATGAAAACAAAACATGGAATGCTTAATAAAGCCTTTATTAAGCATGAATCAATTGAAGTTGAATTGACATAAGACTTACATTACATTATATTCTGTCCTGTAGGTGGAGTCCACCTTATGGAGACTGGGTGGAGCCAGATGTGGATGAAGACGAGGACAGGGACCAGCCGGACCAGCCGGAGGACCGGGTCATGCCAAGAGACAAGGCGAGGAGCCGACTGGCAGCCGAGGCTTGTGCCGCTGCAGCATCCATCCTGCTCTGCAGCATGACTACAGACTGCAGCACGCAGCAACACATAGTGAGTGTTCCCTCAGTAACTGGACCTTTAACCTTTTTAACCTTTTTAACCCCGGTTAAACCCCAGCCATTTTTCTCATCTCCATACTAAATACAGAATATTTCCTCAACCACAAGGGCTGTTTGAATAATTTCAAAAGGTATAATATACAGAAAACACTTGTGAGACTAGCTAAGAGCTTCATATAGCAGTATATGTGTTACTAGTTCATTGGTTGATGACTTTGATTAAGTTAAGTTCAATATTTTTAGTAATTAATTTAGTGCACATTTCGTGTACCGTAACTCTAGGTCCGCTGAGAGCCAAAATGCGCTAACTTTCTTCCTGGACCTTGAACTCCTCTGGTTTCTCAACAGAGGAGCTCTGCTCAAGCAGATGCACCAAAACATACCAAGCAAGTATTGTTTATTTCAGTTTTTTGGCTGGAATGTGGTTGATATCTTGCTGAGGCTTTGTCTCACATGGGGCGACTGTGGCTCAGTGGTTAGCATGCCCGTCTTTCAATCAGAGGGCCTATGGTTCCAACCCCACCTCTGCTGGTCCTTGTCGTTGCGTCCTTGAGACACTTAACCCCTAATTACTCCCCATTGCTGTGTCTACGGTGTATAGAGCAAACATGTAAGTTGCTTTAAAAAGCGTCAGCTAAATGAAACGTAAAAGAGTTCCTGATGAAGAATTCTGTGGGTGCTGTGGCTCATAAGTAAGTTCTACTCTCGTCTTGTCTCGTGGAGCCCCCAGTTATTGTGTTCACCATGTGTTTGATTTGACGGTGTGTGTGTGTGTGCGTGTAACAGATGAAAGGAGGCTTTAGCTTGATAATGAGGCACATTTGACATCACCCTCTCTGGATGTGGTGTTTGTTGCTCTGCCTCTTCTTCCCACAATTCCCTGTGACCACAACTCCCTGTGTCCTGACAACGGAGAGAGAGACGGAGACAGAGAGGAGCAGAACAACAGGAGAGGTGAAGAAAGAGAGAGCAACCCACAGACCACATAATGGCTGTGGCATCAGTTATACTGCAGAGAGAGAGAGACATAACTTCATTCTGACTACTGTGTAGAACCATACAAAGTATTAAATCAGTTTTAAGCAATATTCCAAAGGACACATGTGACTGTGTGAAGATAGCATAGCAGTATTTCACTGACAGGGTGAACAACACCAGCAGCAGTGAACATCCTCCTCCTGCTGTCTGATGGAAATATAACAAGCTACTGACTTTAACTGTTTCTGTATCTTCAGAATCGTTTCATCTCTCCTCACAGATGTAAAGCTGCGGCAGTAAACACAGTTTGTCATAATAACTGCAACATACCGTTAAATATGAATCTCATCATGTGGAACAACAGCAATGCTGTCGGTTGAGCACAGCGGCAGATCAGCTCTCAGGTCAGTGATACATAAGTGTGTCTCAGACGTGTTCTCGCTCTTCCTCTTCTCTTCTTCCTCCTCCTCACCGTCATGTTCATACATTAACTTGTGGAAACTCTGTGTGATTACTTATCTTTCTTCCATGCATGCAGCACCTTTTCAGTTTTGTAATCAAAATGTTCCTAATATTATTTGTCTTACAAAGTGAGTTGTATAAATGATTGAGGATGTGTAATAAAAGATGTGTGTACCCTTTGTAAATATTCAGTAACATGCTGTATATGCTGTAAAATACCATAAAGCCCCGTTATGTGATCCAGTATGTTAAACAGTACTGCACCGCTTACAGCTAACAGCTAACAGCTAACAGTTAACAGCTGGGGGTTAACAACATGCACTGCTCAGGACGCCATTGTTCCACTATCACTGCTAAATAGTTGTTAGCCGCTATGAATGATGACCTTTAAACATTTTCTTTACTTTCTTCATGGTTCTTTTTCCACTTTGGCCTCCAGCTTTTTTCCCTTCCTCTTCCTCTGTCCTCAGTATTTGCCTCGCTGGACATATGAAAGCCCAGTAGAGGCTCCGTGCATCACACAGGCACCCGGTCCTCCACAATAGTCCTGATGCTCCAGCAGGTCTGAGGCCTGTGGCCTTGACTCTTGTTGGCAGCCATGATGTGGAAACAGCTTCACATTTAAAGTACTATAGAGGATAAGCTGCTATCTCTCACCACACCTCCTCATATCTGTCTCTGCTCCGTCTCCTCTCGGCCTCCGCCATAAAGATTAGAGCTGAGAGTCCAGAGGTTAGACCACCTGTTATAGACCCGCTGGGTCCTGACACTCGGTCCTCTGCAGCCGCTCAGCCAGCCGACCCTCATGAGGTGAGTGATCCGGTCTCTGCGTCGCACAGGTGGCTCAGATATTACGCTTTTATTATGTATGTAGTTTCATAAGAAATAAGATATTAAAACGCACTAGTGAATAGTAAACATTGTAGTGAATGCGTTTGTACTGAGACAGCATCGAATAAGCTTTGAATTTGATATAGATAATATACGCTGAATAATTAGACTCATATGTGTTCAAACGTTCTAGTAAAGTAATCTGTGTGAAAGGAAAACAAGGCAGATGTAGAATCATCTTCAAAACGTCTGATGCAAATTTCATTGCATTTCACTTCATTAAAACATTATTATTAATCTTAATCGAGAGACAGAATCATGAACATAATTCAGATACCCTGGTAATTGTTTCCACAGTCGGTACAATACCTATAACTTAATACAATAACTTACATATTGGAGCATTTGGTCAGGATCTGAATTGCAAATTTCTTTTTGATTGTTTAGTTGGATTGAACCCTTTTGCATCTCTTTTGAAAACGTTGCTCTGATGTGGACAAATAAATGTAAATGATATATTAATAATATTTTCCAATAACTGCTTTAGGGTTAGGGTTTCATAGATTTCAAAGAATTCAGTTTTGTGCGTTTTAATGTAACATGTAAAATAAATGAGATCCATAAGACAGAAGTGATGGAAGACATAATTCAATATGATAAACACATAACTTTCCTCCAGGTCTTACTCCTTACGTTATGTTACAGAGCTGGAGTCAGGCTGGGGTTAGCCTAGCTTAGCATAAAGACTGGAGGCATGGCTCTGTCTACAGCTGCCATTATCAGGTGTGTTTAGTTTGAGGGGGAGTTACAAACTGGGACTATTTCTTGTTGAACCGTGTATCCATCCGCCCGTACGTCTCCCCGTCTCTCCCTCTTTTTATCTTTTCATGTGTTTCTCTCTTAAGTTGTTCTCTTCTCTCATCTCTTTTTCTTCTCTTCTGTTGTCTCCTCTCTCTCTCTCTCCCCACCCCTCTCTTTCTCTCTTTCTCTCTCTCTCTCTCTCTCCCGCCCCACCCTCTCTCTCTCTTTCTCTCTCTCTCTCTTCAGGTGTTGTCTGTCCATTTTAAGCGGAGGGCAATTAGGCCGTCAGTCTCATTAATAATACATTGTTTAGCTCGTTAATTATTTACCTTAATTGCTGATTTAAGTTTCCCCTCCCTTGACACACACACACACACACACACACACACACACACACACACACACAGGTCACTCGTTCTCAAAGGTGACGGATGGATTGAGTTTCTCCTGCTCTCTTTCTGCTCTTTTCACGCCTTTGTGTGTGTGTGTGTGTGTTCGTGTGAGTGAGTGTGTGTGTGTGTGTCCGTGTGAGTGTGTGTGTGTGTGTGTGTCCGTGTGTGTGTGTGTGTGTATGTGTGCACATGAATATTCA
>NC_136609.1:12669321-12679321 GCF_910589615.1 Taurulus bubalis
TTTATCCACAGACTGTCAAATGTATAGAACCCACCCACCCCAAAAGCTGAGGACACTAGCACTGACTACTGAACAATATTCAATGGCACGTGCACTTTATGATGATCCACTTATTTATCTGTCTACTTGTGTTGTGAATGTTTCTATGGTTGTTTTTAATGTTTGTCTTTACTGTAAGAGCTGCTAAACTGTTTTTCGTTGTTTTTGACAATGACATTAAAGTATTCTATTCTTTTCTAAAAATAATTTTGTCATGAGTCAGCCCACTCGGCATGTTTCCGGAACTAGCAACCCGTAGCTTGCTGCTATCAGAACAAACAGATGGCAAAAAGCAAGACAATTCCACACAGATACCAACTCCCTCTGATCCAAAGCATCACCGAGATATGAACCAAAGAACACAGCAACATGAATCGCTGTATCGCTTTACAGTCAGAAATGCTGCCAACCTTTGTTGATTAGAAGAAGAAAAATGTATTTCCTCCAGTAAATCCACACTGATATAAGTGTATTGAACACCATAAGTAATATACAAGTGAAATAAAAGGTTTGGTACATGAGAAAATTCAAATGGCACAGATGGCACAGATTTTGGAGACCTCACCTGAATGTTCTCTGTTCTAAACCCTCTCTAACTTTGTTCTGCTTCACTTTATCAAAGTCAACCTTTGCAGAGAGAATGTTCACATATTGTGCTATGATTCTGGTTAGAGAATGTTCACATATTGAGTTATGATTTGGGTTAGAGAATGTTCACATATTGAGCTATGATTTGGGTTAGAGAATGTTCACATATTGAGCTATGATTCTGGTTAGAGAATGTTCACATATTGTGTTATGATTTGGGTTAGAGAATGTTCACATATTGAGCTATGATTCTGGTTAGAGAATGTTCACATATTGTGCTATGATTTGGGTTAGAGAATGTTCACATATTGAGTTATGATTCTGGTTAGAGAATGTTCACATATTGTGCTATGATTCTGGTTAGAGAATGTTCACATATTGTGCTATGATTTGGGAGAGCTCTAGATCTTAGTGAATCATCATTTCAAAGCGATAATCATCCTGAAAGTGCTTTTTTATATAGGCGGACCTGAAACTTATACTTTTGCTGGGTTTCAATCTTTATTTACTCTTAACTAGTAACATATATACTAATATTTACACATCTGAACAAAAGCTCACATGGGTTGCCTTTATTATAACACCAACATTATTCAAATAGCCCTTGTGGTTGCAGAGATACACTCTTTTTAGTTTGGGTGTGGAGCTTAGCGGTAGTTCAGGAAGGAAGACCCTACAGTACGAGGGGGGGGGGGGGGCGTCCCCTTGTACGCAACTAACCAGATCCAGGTGTGTCATAGGCGTCGTTAGCCAATCAGATTGTTGCTGTGTGCTCTGCTCTGCTGCTGTCAGTAGTCAGTTGTCATTTCAGATCGGGAACGAATGCGGCCCTCCTCCACCCCAGTCACCTCCAGGCAGCAGGCAGTCAACTCCTCACTCCTCACTGGAGGACAGCAACTCCCTTCTTCACCACCACCAGTGTCCGGACTCCAGGGGGGATTCGGCCGGGTCAGAACTCCGAGTCACTGCCCCTTGTTTATCCTGGTTCAGGATAGAGTCCGATCGCCAAAGACTTTGCAATATTCATTGTTGTAAAATTCCTTGTGATCCAACGTAATAAAATCATTGTGAATTCGGAACTAGTCTCTCCTGAATGAAATGTTATTTCAAGCAGAATCCTAAACAATACCTCGGTTTTACCTCGGTAAAAATAATTATAAAGGGAAAGGGTTCATAAAGGGCTCAAAATGGTTGAGAGACTCAAGCACTCCACGATGTGACAATGGAACACCCCTAAACCCTCAAGGACTGCGGTAGCGTGCCTCAAAGTCTGTGAGTGGGTGGAGATTGGGACTGGGTGGAGATCAGCTTCAACAGCTGAATGAATGAATGAATGAATATATACTTTATTAATCCCCAAGGGGAAATTTCGTGTCGAGTAGCAGCCATTTACACAGAAAATAAGATAATATATAAAAACAACAGGGATGAAAGATATATAAGATATATACAATAATAATATTAATAAAAATAAAAGATAAAAGAAAGAAGAACAGAGTATTAATTTAGGAATTCAATTAAATTAACTTAAACAGTAGAAGTGCAAGAGTGCAAGTATGTATGTGCATATTAAGTGTGTGAGGTGTAAATAAAATAACAGCAACAACAAACAATAGGAGAGTGCAAAAATGCATGTAATATAATATGTAAGTGTGAAGTGTAGATAACCATAAACATGTACAGTGGTTAATCTACAGAAGATCTGGCAAGCGGTGACTTGTTGTAAAGTCGTATTGCCGTCGGCAGGAATGTTCTCCTGTAGCGGTCCTTGTTGCAGCGGAGCGTGAGGAATCTCTTGGAGAAAGTGCTCCGCTGACCCTGCAGTAGGTGGTAGAGAGGGTGGTCCAGGGCGCCAGCTTCTTCTTCTTTTGAGGTTTCAAGGCAGATTGCATCCAACAAAAAGTGGATTACCGCCGCCAACTGCCGCTGCACCACTGACCAATCACAGAGCACGTTAATAGTCACGCTGGGCCCTGTGGCAAAACACACGTCCATAACGCTAGCAGGCCGTTAGCATGTAGTTTAACCGGCTTTTCTCCCATAGAGAAACAGAGGTGAAATCTGATTGGACAAGAGCTGCCCTTAACCACAGCAGCCAGAAGCAGAGCAACAGAGGAAGACAGGAGCTGGTCAATGAGAAAATAATTATAATACATATAGTGTATTTGTGAAAAACAACATTACAACAACATTACATTATGACAGCCAGATCCGTTTTAGTGAAAGAGGCCACGCTGGCGCACGCCGGCTGCCGCTCCTCTTGAGGCTTTGTTATTGCTTGTATGATTTATGTGACTTTTTATAGTTATTTTATTCAACCGCCTCTCATGTTGGAAGACACTAGGAATATGGCGGACTTTTGATTGATCAGTGAAACTGAGAGCCTGCCTGCTCTACTGGAGTCCCTGTTCTGTGATGATTATTGGTGTGCTTTTTGAACTGTTGGCATCTGGGAGGGGTGGCGTTGCCCCGGCTGGAGCTGGGGTTGGCCGGCGTGTGGTCGTTGCCAGACGGCGCGGTTTGTTTTGTGTTCCGTTTTTGACATCGGTGCTGGCAACGATTTCCTACACCGCCCCGCAGCTACGGCGTTTTCGCAGCTTCATGGTTCCATCCGACAAGGGGTTTATAGCCCGCTGTCAAGAGTGTGGGGTTCTGAAAAAACAGTTCTCGCTACATCCATAGAGGTTCGCGCCGCGGTTTCAACGTGGAATCAGGAAGCAAAACCAACCTGGGAGTCATCGTCGGAAACATCGCGAGACTACCCAATACTCACTCATCTCACCTTTGACAGGCAGGTCATACCCCTCTCCTCCACAGTCACCAATCTGGGAGTTCGGTTTGACCCTCACCTGACCTTTACTGACCATATCAAATTCCTGTGCAAAACCTCCTTTTATCATCTAAAAAACATCTCCAAACTCCGCCCCACTTTAACCCTGTCAGACGCAGAGAAGCTCGTCCACGCCTGTATCTCCTCAAGACTGGACTACTGCAACTCACTCTGCACTGGGATCACTGACAAGAACATCCAGAAACTACAATATATCCAAAACAGCGCTGCCAGGGTCCTGAGGGGAGTCCGGAAATATGACCACATAACACCATTCTCCACTCACTGCACTGGCTCCCTGTTTCATTCCGGATTAACTACAAAGTCCTAGTACTCACCTATAAATGCATCAATGGACATGCACCCCCCTACCTGCAAGAACTTATCACTCTCCTGACCTCCACCCGCACCCTCAGGTCCACAGGCCGCTCGCTCCTTCGGGTCCCCAACACCAAGCTCCACCATGGGCGACTGGGCCTTTTGCTCGGCGGCGCCACGCTTGTGGAACGGTGACCTGACAACCTCAGGGAAACTCAGACACTGAACTCTTTTCAGACTGGCCTAAAAACCTTTTTATTCAGGAAGGCATTTTTTACCTTGAGTTAATTTATTGTCAGCTATTACATTCTTATTTTTATTTTTTATTTTTATGGGTTGCTTTAACTATGTTTTAATCGGTTTTATTTGTTTTTACTACATGTGTGGCACTGTGAGATTCTTTTGAAGGAAGAGTGCGATAAAAATGAAATGCATTATTAACATAGATATAACTTTTAATAAATAAAAACAAATAATAATAATTATTATTATAAAATAGCTATAACTTTGTGATTCTCTGGTCAAAGGTCATTGCGGAACGTTTGGATGTAATTCTATATTGTATTGCTTCTGGTGTGAGAGCCAATGAGAGCACAGGGACTGATCAGAGCCCGCCCCCTGAGAGAGGAGGAGGATGCTGGGGAGATGAAGAGAGAACAGGTGAGACAGAACAAACACACACACACACACACACACACGCACACACACACACACACACACACACACACACACACACACACGCACACACACACACACACACACACACACACACACACACATGTAGCCATGTTGATGTGGACCCTCTCAGCCTCTTAAAGATTGCTGCTCATGTTTCCCTCCAGCAGATGGTGATCTCATCGCAGAGCGGGTCCGGTTCCCCCTGGAGCCCTTTCCCCTAAACCACCAACAGGACAGCTCCAGGTTGAAGGAGACCCGCTTCCCAAAAGCACACAGATATGCAGGAATCAATAAATAACTTAATAACTTAAACGCGTCTTTATTTATTATGCTCTGTCTTTTGTCTGATGCTCCTCATGTCTGCGGCACGGGGCCCTCGTGGCCCTGTTAGTCCCTAAATGATGTTTCCTGTTGGGACTACATTAGGAGAGAGCAGGATCATGCTCACAGCATTATATATATATATATATATATATATATATATATATATATATATATATACATACAAAAACATACATATATACATTCCATTCCTCTAAAGGAGCGGTGAAGGGACCAGAGGAAGAGTCCTCATTGTTCAATCCATGAGAGAAAGCCAGTACCAGTAATCATGTCCCCACAGAGACCAGACCCCAGACCCCAGAGACCAGACCCCAGAGACCAGACCCCAGAGACCAGAGACCAGAGACCAGACCCCAGACCCCAGACCCCAGAGACCAGAGACCAGACGCCAGACGCCAGAGACTAGAGACCAGACCCCAGAGACCAGACCCCAGAGACCAGACCCACAGAGACCAGACCCCAGAGACCAGACCCACAGAGACCAGACCCCAGAGACCAGACCCCAGAGACCAGACCCCAGAGACCAGACCCCAGAGACCAGAGACTAGACCCCAGACCCACAGAGACCAGACCCCAGAGACCAGACCCCAGAGACCAGACCCTAGAGACCAGACCCCAGAGACTAGAGACCAGACCCCAGAGACCAGACCCCAGAGACCAGACCCACAGAGACCAGACCCACAGAGACCAGACCCACAGAGACCAGACCCCAGAGACCAGACCCACAGAGACCAGACCCACAGAGACCAGACCCCAGAGACCAGACCCCAGAGACCAGACCCACAGAGACCAGACCCCAGAGACCAGACCCACAGAGACCAGACCCCAGAGACCAGACCCACAGAGACCAGACCCCCAGAGACCAGACCCCAGAGACCAGACCACAGAGACCAGACCACAGAGACCAGAGACCAGACCCCAGAGACCAGACCCCAGAGACCAGACCCCAGAGACCAGACCCCAGAGACCAGACCCCAGCAGGTACCTCTGCTATATGCAGCATCAGCATCAAGTGGGTCTGGTCCTGCACTGGGTTCAGTAATCTGAGCTCCACTAAAGGAGTCTAGATGGAATAAAAACAGATGGATCTGTTTCTGACAGAAGGGAAAGAGAAACATGCATTTAGTCATTTGCAAAATGAAAAGTATAGAAATAAGATTTCCAGTCTGTTGCTTTGATGAAGGCTTACTGTAAGTTATAATTCTATCAACCATGTTGGAGACTGGAGGACTCTCTCTGTCCTTCACTGCCACCACCCACACACACACACACACACACACACACACACACACACACACACACACACACACACACACACACACACATACACACAGTGTGTTGTGTGTGTGTGCAGTCGTGATCTCTTTACAGTGACATTAAAGAGCAGCGTCTCCTCTCTTTCTTTTGGACTGACTTAGACTTTTAGTGTATTGTTGTCTCTCTCTCTCTCTCTTTCTCTCTCTCCCCCTCACACACACACACACACACACACACACACACACACACACACACACACACACACACACCTTGTGTACCGACAGACTGAAGACTTGGGGACACTTAGAGGATTGAATAATAATTAAGAGACACGATGTTGTAAAGAATACACGTTTATTTAAATGATTCCATCCTGTTCTACACCTCATAATGAGACATGCTGATCAGCGGTGGCTTCAGAGAGGATGCATCCATGAGATGATTATGCATTATTATAATGTCACTCAATGAGCACTCTGGGGAGTGAGGAGTCAGTGTAACGTCTGAGTAGAGTGAGGAGTCAGTGTAACGACTGAGTAGAGTGAGGAGTCAGTGTAACGACTGAGTAGAGTGAGGAGTCAGTGTAACGACTGAGTAGAGTGAGGAGTCAGTGTAACGACTGAGTAGAGTGAGGAGTCAGTGTAACGACTGAGTAGAGTGAGGAGTCAGTGTAACATCTGAGTAGAGTGAGGAGTCAGTGTAACATCTGAGTAGAGTGAGGAGTCAGTGTAACATCTGAGTAGAGTGAGGAGTCAGTGTAACGACTGAGTAGAGTGAGGAGTCAGTGTAACATCTGAGTAGAGTGAGGAGTCAGTGTAACATCTGAGTAGAGTGAGGAGTCAGTGTAACGACTGAGTAGAGTGAGGAGTCAGTGTAACGACTGAGTAGAGTGAGGAGTCAGTGTAACATCTGAGTAGAGTGAGGAGTCAGTGTAACATCTGAGTAGAGTGAGGAGTCAGTGTAACATCTGAGTAGAGTGAGGAGTCAGTGTAACGACTGAGTAGAGTGAGGAGTCAGTGTAACGACTGAGTAGAGTGAGGAGTCAGTGTAACGACTGAGTAGAGTGAGGAGTCAGTGTAACATCTGAGTAGAGTGAGGAGTCAGTGTAACATCTGAGTAGAGTGAGGAGTCAGTGTAACATCTGAGTAGAGTGAGGAGTCAGTGTAACGTCTGAGTAGAGTGAGGAGTCAGTGTAACATCTGAGTAGAGTGAGGAGTCAGTGTAACATCTGAGTAGAGTGAGGAGTCAGTGTAACGACTGAGTAGAGTGAGGAGTCAGTGTAACGACTGAGTAGAGTGAGGAGTCAGTGTAACGTCTGAGTAGAGTGAGGAGTCAGTGTAACGTCTGAGTAGAGTGAGGAGTCAGTGTAACGACTGAGTAGAGTGAGGAGTCAGTGTAACGTCTGAGTAGAGTGAGGAGTCAGTGTAACGACTGAGTAGAGTGAGGAGTCAGTGTAACATCTGAGTAGAGTGAGGAGTCAGTGTAACGACTGAGTAGAGTGAGGAGTCAGTGTAACGACTGAGTAGAGTGAGGAGTCAGTGTAACGACTGAGTAGAGTGAGGAGTCAGTGTAACGTCTGAGTAGAGTGAGGAGTCAGTGTAACGTCTGAGTAGAGTGAGGAGTCAGTGTAACGTCTGAGGGGAGTGAGGAGTCAGTGTAACATCTGAGGGGAGTGAGGAGTCAGTGTAACGTCTGAGGGGAGTGAGGAGTCAGTGTAACGTCTGAGGGGAGTGTAACCAGAAGCTGCTCATCAATCTGCTGCTCAGGTGAACACGTGACCAGCCGGTCCAGGAGGCAGAGACGCTACTTCCTGGCTATCATGTCGCCGTGGTGACCCTCTATAATTAGAGCTCCACCAGATCTATAATCACAACTCTACAGATTAGTCATTTTAAAGGCTGAGTCAGCAACACGGAGGAAGAGGTGGAAGAGGAGGATGAGGAGGATGAGGAGCAGGGACTGTCTGTTTCAGACCACTGGAGGAGAACACGGCTTCCTGGTAGCAGTGTTTGTTTTTTACAATGCAAGTTGAACCACGTTTTCAGTATTTATGCTAAGCTAAGCTAGTTTCCTGGCATACTTAACGGACAGAGATGAAAGTGGCATCAATCCATTCATCTCACTCACGACCAGGAAGAGATAAACATAACGACATCTGTTTATTCCTTCACACAGACACCATTAACATAACAACTTTCACTTCAATGGAACAACTGCTGACTCCAGAGAGAGGAGGAAGAGGAGGACCAGAGAGAGAGGAGGAAGAGGAGCAGGACCAGAGAGAGAGGAGGAAGAGGAGCAGAACCAGAGAGAGGAGGAAGAGGAGGGCCAGAGAGAGAGGAGGAAGAGGAGGACCAGAGAGAGAGGAGGAAGAGGAGCAGGACCAGAGAGAGAGGAGGAAGAGGAGCAGGACCAGAGAGAGAGAAGGGAGAGGAGCAGGACCAGAGAGAGGAGGAAGAGGAGGGCCAGAGAGAGAGGAGGAAGAGGAGCAGGACCAGAGAGAGAGGAGGAAGAGGAGCAGAACCAGAGAGAGGAGGAAGAGGAGGGCCAGAGAGAGAGGAGGAAGAGGAGGACCAGAGAGAGAGGAGGAAGAGGAGCAGGACCAGAGAGAGAGGAGGAAGAGGAGCAGGACCAGAGAGAGAGAAGGGAGAGGAGCAGGACCAGAGAGAGGAGGAAGAGGAGGGCCAGAGAGAGAGGAGGAAGAGGAGCAGGACCAGAGAGAGGAGGAAGAGGAGGGCCAGAGAGAGAGGAGGAAGAGGAGGACCAGAGAGAGGAGGAAGAGGAGGGCCAGAGAGAGAGGAGGAAGAGGAGGACCAGAGAGAGAGGAGGAAGAGGAGCAGGACCAGAGAGAGGAGGAAGAGGAGGGCCAGAGAGAGAGGAGGAAGAGGAGGACCAGAGAGAGAGGAGGAAGAGGAGGACCAGAGAGAGAGGAGGAAGAGGAGGACCAGAGAGAGAGGAGGAAGAGGAGCAGGACCAGAGAGAGGAGGAAGAGGAGGGCCAGAGAGAGAGGAGGAAGAGGAGGACCAGAGAGAGGAGGAAGAGGAGGACCAGAGAGAGAGGATGAAGAGGAGGACCAGAGAGAGAGGAGGAAGAGGAGCAGGACCAGAGAGAGGAGGAAGAGGAGGGCCAGAGAGAGAGGAGGAAGAGGAGCAGGACCAGAGAGAGGAGGAAGAGGAGGGCCAGAGAGAGAGGAGGAAGAGGAGGACCAGAGAGAGAGGAGGAAGAGGAGCAGGACCAGAGAGAGGAGGAAGAGGAGGACCAGAGAGAGAGGAGGAAGAGGAGCAGGACCAGAAAGAAGAGGAAGAGGAGGGCCAGAGAGAGAGAGGAGGAAGAGGAGGACCAGAGAGAGGAGGAAGAGGAGCAGGACCAGAGAGAGGAGGAGGAAGAGGAGGACCAGAGAGAGGAGGAAGAGGAGGACCAGAGAGAGAGGAGGAAGAGGAGGACCAGAGAGAGAGGAGGAAGAGGAGCAGGACCAGAGAGAGGAGGAAGAGGAGGACCAGAGAGAGAGGAGGAAGAGGAGGACCAGAGAGAGAGTAGGAAGAGGAGCAGGACCAGAGAGAGAGGAGGAAGAGGAGCAGGACCAGAGAGAGGAGGAAGAGGAGCAGGACCAGAGAGAGGAGGAAGAGGAGCAGGACCAGAGAGAGGAGGAGGAAGAGGAGGACCAGAGAGAGGAGGAAGAGGAGCAGGACCAGAGAGAGGAGGAGGAAGAGGAGGACCAGAGAGAGGAGGAGGAAGAGGAGGACCAGAGAGAGGAGGAAGAGGAGCAGGACCAGAGAGAGGAGGAGGAAGAGGAGGACCAGAGAGAGGAGGAAGAGGAGCAGGACCAGAGAGAGGAGGAGGAAGAGGAGGACCAGAGAGAGGAGGAAGAGAGGAAAAGAGAGACAGGGAGGCATCTCTCTCTCTCTCTCTCTCTCTCTCTATCTCCCTCTCTCTTGTCACCAGACACCA
>NC_136609.1:12684321-12686821 GCF_910589615.1 Taurulus bubalis
GGTGTGTCATGTGAGGGTGTGTCATGTGAGGGCGTGTCATGTGAGGGTGTGTCATGTGAGGGCGTGTCATGTGAGGGCGTGTCATGTGAGGGTGTGTCATGTGAGGTTGTGTCATGTTTGGGTGTGTCATGTGAGGGCGTGTCATGTTTGGGCGTGTCATGTGAGGGCGTGTCATGTGAGGGTGTGTCATGTGAGGGCGTATCATGTTTGGGCGTGTCATGTGAGGGTGTGTCATGTGAGGGCGTGTCATGTGAGGGTGTGTCATGTGAGGGTGTGTCATGTGAGGGCGTGTCATGTGAGGGCGTTTCATGTGAGGGTGTGTCATGTTTGGGCGTGTCATGTGAGGGTGTGTCATGTGAAGGTGTGTCATGTGAGGGTGTGTCATGTGAGGGTGTGTCATGTGAGGGCGTTTCATGTGAGGGTATGTCATGTGAGGGTGTGTCATGTGAGGGCGTGTCATGTGAGGGCGTTTCATGTGAGGGTGTGTCGTGTGAGGGTGTGTCGTGTGAGTGTGTGTCGTGTGAGTGTGTGTCATGTGAGGGCGTGTCATGTGAGGGCGTGTCATGTTTGGGCGTGTCATGTGAGGGTGTGTCATGTGAGGGCGTGTCATGTGAGTGTGTGTCATGTGAGGGTGTGTCATGTGAGGGTGTGTCATGTGAGGGCGTGTCATGTGAGGGTGTGTCATGTGAGGGTGTGTCATGTGAGGGCGTGTCATGTGAGGGTGTGTCATGTGAGGGCGTGTCATGTGAGGGCGTGTCATGTGAGGGTGTGTCATGTGAGGTTGTGTCATGTTTGGGTGTGTCATGTGAGGGCGTGTCATGTTTGGGCGTGTCATGTGAGGGCGTGTCATGTGAGGGTGTGTCATGTGAGGGCGTATCATGTTTGGGCGTGTCATGTGAGGGTGTGTCATGTGAGGGCGTGTCATGTGAGGGTGTGTCATGTGAGGGTGTGTCATGTGAGGGCGTGTCATGTGAGGGCGTTTCATGTGAGGGTGTGTCATGTGAGGGCGTGTCATGTGAGGGTGTTTCATGTGAGGGTATGTCATGTGAGGGTGTGTCATGTGAGGGCGTGTCATGTGAGGGCATGTCATGTGAGGGTGTGTCATGTGAGGGTGTGTCATGTGAGGGCGTTTCATGTGAGGGTATGTCATGTGAGGGTGTGTCATGTGAGGGCGTGTCATGTGAGGGCGTTTCATGTGAGGGTGTGTCATGTGAGGGTGTGTCGTGTGAGGGCGTGTCACGTGAGGGCGTGTCATGTGAGGGCGTCTCATGTGAGGGCGTGTCATGTGAGGGCATGTCATGTGAGGTCGTGTCATGTGAGGGCGTGTCATGTGAGGGCGTTTCATGTGAGGGTGTGTCATGTGAGGGCGTGTCATGTGAGGGTGTGTCATGTGAGGGCGTTTCATGTGAGGGAATGTCATGTGAGGGTGTGTCATGTGAGGGCGTGTCATGTGAGGGCGTGTCATGTGAGGGTGTGTCATGTGAGGGCATGTCATGTGAGGGCGTGTCATGTGAGGGCGTGTCATGTCATTTGTTGTTTGTAGTAGTTTGGGGTCACTTAGGAATTTCCTTATTTTTCTAAGAAAAGCACTGTTTTTTTCAATGAAGATAACACAGAAATACACACATTGTTAATGTGGTAAATGACTATTCTAGGTGGAAACGTCTGGTTTTTAATGAAATATCTACATAGGTGTATAGAGGCCCATTTCTAGCAACTATCACTCAGTGTTCTAATGGTACATTGTGTTTGCTCATCATAGAAGACTAATGGATGATTAGAAAACCCTTGTGCAATTATGTTAGCACAGCTGAAAACAGTTATGCTGGTGAGAGAAGCTTTAAAACTGGCCTTCCTTTGAGCTAGTTGAGTATCTGGAGCATCATATTTGTGGGTTACATTATACTCTCAAAATGGCCAGAAAAAGATAACTTTCATGTGAAACTCTCCAGTCTGTTTTTGTTCTTATAAATGAAGGCTATTCCATGCAGGAAATTGCAAAGAAACTGAAAATGTCCTACAAGGGTGTGTACTACTCCCTTCAGAGAACAGCACAAGCGGGCTCTAACCAGAGTAGAAAGAGAAGTGGGAGGCTCCGGTGCACAACTCAGCAAGAAGACAAGTATATTAGAGTCTCTACTTTGAGAAATAGACGCCTCATAGGTCCTCAACTGGCAGCTTCTTTAAATGGTACCCGCAAAACGCCAGTGTCAACGTCTACAGTGAAGAGGCGACTCCAGGATGCTGGCCTTCTAGGCAGAGTGGCAAAGAAAAAGCCATATCTGAGACTGGCCAATAAAAAGAAAAGATTGATATGGGCCGTTACGCCCCCTGATTTAACTCCGCCCTCTTGTCTAACTATGGCAGATCTGGTGCACCTGGAGCAGCGGGAAACCACCTGAAAGACATCAGGCAATCAGTGGGCTGGTGATATGGACACCCAGATCCAGTGCTCTCTCTTCCTCTCTCTGAGCTGTATGCGGTTGGACTGGAGCTTGGA
>NC_136609.1:12694321-12784321 GCF_910589615.1 Taurulus bubalis
ACAGTCTACATAATCACTTCATTATAACAGTCTACATAGTCACTTCATTACTACAGTCTACATAGTCACTTCATCATTACAGTCTACATAGTCACTTCATTACTACAGTCTACATAGTCACTTCATCATTACAGTCTACATAGTCACTTCATTACTACAGTCTACATAGTCACTTCATTATTACAGTCTACATAGTCACTTCATCATTACAGTCTACATAGTCACTTCATTATTACAGTCTACATAGTCACTTCATTATTACAGTCTACATAGTCACTTCATTACTATAGTCTACATAGTCACCTCATTACTACAGTCTACATAGTCACTTCATTATTACAGTCTACATAGTCACTTCATTACTACAGTCTACATAGTCACTTCATCATTACAGTCTACATAGTCACTTCATTACTACAGTCTACATAGCCACTTCATTACTACAGTCTACATAGTCACTTCATCATTGCAGTCTACATAGTCAGTTCATTACTACAGTCTACATAGTCACTTCATCATTACAGTCTACATAGTCAGTTCATTACTATAGTCTACATAGTCACTTCATTACTATAGTCTACATAGTCACTTCATTACTACAGTCTACATAGTCACTTCATTACTATAGTCTACATAGTCACTTCATTAATACAGTCTACATAGTCACTTCATTACTACAGTCTACATAGTCACTTTATTACTACAGTCTACATAGTCACGTCATTACTACAGTCTACATAGTCACTTCATCATTACAGTCTACATAGTCACTTCATTATTACAGTCTACATAGTCACTTCATTACTACAGTCTACATAGTCACTTCATCATTACAGTCTACATAGTCACTTCATTATTACAGTCTACATAGTCACTTCATCATTACAGTCTACATAGTCACTTCATTACTACAGTCTACATAGTCACTTCATCATTACAGTCTACATAGTCAGTTCATTACTATAGTCTACATAGTCACTTCATTACTACAGTCTACATAGTCACTTCATCATTACAGTCTACATAGTCACTTCATTATTACAGTCTACATAGTCAGTTCATTACTATAGTCTACATAGTCACTTCATTACTACAGTCTACATAGTCACTTCATCATTACAGTCTACATAGTCACTTCATTACTACAGTCTACATAGTCACTTCATCATTACAGTTCACATAGTCACTTCATTACTACAGTCTACATAGTCACTTCATCATTACAGTCTACATAGTCAGTTCATTACTATAGTCTACATAGTCACTTCATTACTATAGTCTACATAGTCACTTCATTACTACAGTCTACATAGTCACTTCATTACTATAGTCTACATAGTCACTTCATTACTACAGTCTACATAGTCACTTCATCATTACAGTCTACATAGTCAGTTCATTACTACAGTCTACATAGTCACTTCATTACTACAGTCTACATAGTCAGTTCATTACTAGTCTACATAGTCAGTTCATTACTACAGTCTACATAGTCACTTCATTACTACGGTCTACATAGTCACTTCATTATTACAGTCTACATAGTCACTTCATTATTACAGTCTACATAGTCACTTCATCATTACAGTCTACATAGTCACTTCATTACTACAGTCTACATAGTCACTTCATTACTACAGTCTACATAGTCACTTCATCATTACAGTCTACATAGTCACTTCATCATTACAGTCTACATAGTCACTTCATTATTACAGTCTACATAGTCACTTCATCATTACAGTCTACATAGTCACTTCATTATTACAGTCTGCATAGTCACTTCATCATTACAGTCTACATAGTCACTTCATTATTACAGTCTGCATAGTCACTTCATCATTACAGTCTACATAGTCACTTCATCATTACAGTCTACATAGTCACTTCATTACTACAGTCTACATGGTCACTTCATTAATACAGTCTACATAGTCACTTCATCATTACAGTCTACATAGTCACTTCATTATTACAGTCTGCATAGTCACTTCATCATTACAGTCTACATAGTCACTTCATTACTACAGTCTACATGGTCACTTCATTAATACAGTCTACATAGTCACTTCATCATTACAGTCTACATAGTCACTTCATTATTACAGTCTGCATAGTCACTTCATCATTACAGTCTACATAGTCACTTCATTACTACAGTCTACATAGTCACTTCATCATTACAGTCTGCATAGTCACTTCATCATTACAGTCTACATAGTCACTTCATTATTACAGTCTGCATAGTCGCGTCATTTGAGCTGGACGCGCCGGAGAGGGGGCGTGGCTTATCTCTGTGTAAACAGTAATAATTTCCGCCGTCCACCATGGAATAAATAACCAGTCTTTCTGCTTCATACTTGTTGTGGAAATCCCCAAAACGTGGGAACATCAAGCGCCCTCGTCTCTGGGTTAATTATGTTATTCGTAGGCGCACACAGCTCAGAGGATTTCACAGATTTTTTCAGGAACTGCGTCGGGATGCCGGTGCTACGGATTAACCGGTGGCCATGTTAACTGGCGACTCATCGGCCGTAACACCGAAACACCGGCCGCTTCCAGCGCTGCTAGGGTACCAGTAGCCAGTTTGATTTATGCTTCTTCTAGGACCAAAACGTTTATAATTGATTATAAGCCGAGTATCGATACAAAATCGCCACGCAAAATATCGCGAAACTATCCTGTATCGATGTTTTCCCCCACCCCTAACGTCCAATAAGCCTACAGCAACATGATGCAACACTAATACTCAAGAATACTAAACTGCTCCAAGGCTTACTGGAAACTTAAAAGAAACTCAAGAATCTCCTTTAGGAAAGACACATGTTGTTAACATATATGTTACATACATATGTTAATGCTGAGTGGACCAGGTGTTCACCGTCAGGTCAGAACACAGCACTGCTCCATGTTTCATATTACAGAAACATGATTATAAACTATGGAAAATGCAACTGCAGCTGTGGCTGGAGTCTATGTGTGTATGTGTGTGTCTGCCCGTGTGTCTGCCCGTCTGTGTGCGTGTGTGTGTGTGTGTGTGTGTGTGTGTGTGTGTGTGTGAGAGAGAGAATTGGTATTTGTATATGAGTGTAATTCTTATCAGCATTGGATGCAAAGCTTTGTGGCACCGAACCTGATCAATGGACCTGCAGACGCAGAGTGTGTACTGTATGTCAGTGTGTGTGTGTGTGTGTGTGTGTGTGTGTGTGTGTGTGTGTGTGTGTGTGTGTGTGTGTGTGTGTGTGTGAGTGACCATAGTGGAGCCAGTTTGTGACCAGATAATGTTGCATATTGGATAAATTGTAGAGACATCAACCAATACACATCTCAAGTGCATGACAATACTTATATATATATATATATGTGTGTGTGTGTGTGTGTGTGTGTGTGTGTGTGTGTGTGTGTGTGTGTGTGAGTCAATATATGTGATTGTTCCAGTAGGTGAAAAACAACAGCGCAGAATTTATTTGAGGGCCAGCAGACACAGAGACACACTGTCTGTGTCTGCACAAACACACACACACACACACACACACACACACACACACACACACACACACACACACACACACACACACACACACACACACACACACACACACACACACACACACACACACACACAGGTCTGTGCTGCCCTTCACCCTGCATCATATAACTGTCAGGGCTCACAACAGGCACAGAGTCACCTCTCAGTGAGTTGTTCTCTTCTTCCTGTGAGAATGATCATCCTGGACCTCAAAACCTCAGGACCTCAGGACCTCAGAACCAGCTGACTGCTATGTGGCAGATAGAAAGAAGAGAAGGTCCTCAGGACCTCAGAACCTCAGGACCTCTGGACCTCTGGACCTCAGAACCAGCTGACTGCTATGTGGCAGATAGAAAGAAGAGAAGGGCTTCAGACATTAGCAGTCACACAAGTTACACACATCAAATTAACATTTACACTATTTAGATTTCCTTAATTTAACTGTAAAAAAGCAATTGTTCTTAGATATCAGGACTCGTTTCATGTGTTTTCATCTGGAGTCCAGCATCACGGGTCAAGCTCTGCTTTCATCTTTTCATAATAAACTTCACAGGAAACAACTCAGTTGTGTTTTTCGACTACACAACTATGTAGAAAACCTCCTTGTTCAGTCACATGGTGACATGAACGCTGACTTCTCTTTTCACGTGGGAAAAGGGTCGTAAATGTGTGAAATAACATTCACATTATCAGTAGGTCCAGATTGTTAACATATAAACAAATCAGTAAATGTGTCCATCGAAATGATTGGCTGATGAGGCGAAGCAGCATTTTGCTGGGACCTATGGCAGAGATCTGCAAAGAGTGCATAGATTAGTTTTGTATTTCATTTGTACTAGTGACAGTGCACATTAACCCTTCAGACTCTAAGGTCATTTTCTCAATTTTACATATTTTCTTAAATTCACCTTTTAAGGCACTTGCATATAAGATAAATACCCACGTTCTACATCAAAAATTGCAGAACAATCTATATAATTAGGCACCATTGTCATAACGCAAAAGTGTAAAGAGAAAATATGACTCTAAAGCTGAAAAATTGAAACTCGATTTTTGGAAATTCTTCATATCTCTTGTGAAAACATAACTTTACTCAGGTGTTCGAATGGTTTTGGTGATGGAAATTGGTTTACCAAAAGTCTGAGGTTCACAAAAGCAGTGAAATATATAAATAAAATGGTAGATACATGTAAATAAATGTCTAAAACCAAATTCTTTATTAAAGGGTTAAAAAAAAATATGGTCTTTCACCAAGATTATAAAAATGGGACTGAGAAATGACTTCATACTGCAGATCAAGCTTCATGGGGTGTGTGCAAATGAAAAATGGCCGTTATAAAAAAAAACGTTTTCAAATAAAATATGTATTATAAATACATACAAATATTTACACAATATACATGTTTAGAAATAGAAAGCAGAGCCGGGCTGGTGGGGATGGATGTGCTAGAGGGCTAGACAGTGAGCTCTGTATCTACGTTACCTGGTAAACAGTGAGCTGTGTACCTACGTTACCTGGTAAACAGTGAACTGTGTACCTACGTTACCTGGTAAACAGTGAGCTGTGACCTACGTTACCTGGTAAACAGTGAGCTGTGACCTACGTTACCTGGTAAACAGTGAGCTGTGACCTACGTTATCTGGTAAACAGTGAGATGTGTTCCTACGTTACCTGGTAAACAGTGAGCTGTGATCTACGTTACCTGGTAAACAGTGAGCTGTGACATACGTTACCTGGTAAACAGTGAGCTGTGTACCTACGTTACCTGGTAAACAGTGAGCTGTGACCTACGTTACCTGGTAAACAGTGAGCTGTGACCTACGTTACCTGGTAAACAGTGAGCTGTGACCTACGTTACCTGGTAAACAGTGAGCTGTGACCTACGTTATCTGGTAAACAGTGAGCTGTGTACCTACGTTACCTGGTAAACAGTGAGCTGTGACCTACGTTACCTGGTAAACAGTGAGCTGTGACCTACGTTACCTGGTAAACAGTGAGCTGTGACCTACGTTACCTGGTAAACAGTGTCCGTGTCGTCGTCAGTCTTCCACGACAGCGTAGTGCTGGTGGCTGGAGCGAAGCTGCATGTTGTCCACTGCTGCAGATGTGAATCCTCTCTGTAAAATAAATGACTTCTGGTCACTACTAAGTTCACTGAAAGTAAGTTACGATTGCACACCAAAACCCGAGATCCAGCAGGGGCTATGCTAAGGAGTTAACTGTGCTAAACGTTGCTACAGTGGCAGGCCCATCTAGGCCTGTAAGCCTTCTCTGCTAGCCTAAACAGAATCACAAAGTTGTAGCTATTTTTATAATGTAATTGTTCTTCACAAATACACTACATGTATTATAATTATGTTTCCCTATTATCTTATTTTCTAGTAAAAAATCCATGGGCTGCCACTGCGTTGGTAATGTAAACAACCTACGTGCGTACCTGCGTTAAGCCAGACTGGAGCAGAAAGGGACCAGCTAAATGTGCTCACTCTTGCAACACAAAGTGTAGTATATAAATATACTTACCCATTTTCAAATGGATCCCTTCTGTCTGCATCTTCCTCTTGGTCACAGGAGTGAAAGCCTTCATGGTCTGACGCTCCTGTCGTCCTCGTCGCCATAATCGCCGCCACAGCTTCCTCCGTAGTAAAGTGTGTCGCCATAATATCTCTCTTCTTGATGATTCAAAACACCAGCATGTTTTCAAAGCTCAGGCGTGTAGTTCCATGCTGGTTCTTTGTGATTTCCTTGAGTGTTCATTGGTTAGTTTATTTCCCAAAATGTCGACAGACACATGATTCAACAAATCACGGCGAAGGATTTCCTGTGACAAGTACTTTTTTTTAACGGTGCCATATGACACGATGCCCCATCTCTCTGTGTGAGTCGCGTAAGATGACGCGGGGAAGGCAGTGGAAGCAGGACGTCTACTGTTTCCGGTAGAAGTCAAACCATATTTCTGCGATGTATTATGGCGAAAATATGAATATTTTAATAACGTAGACACTGTCAAAACACAGTCTCGCGTCGGCCGTGTCGGAAGAGTTAACCAACATCTCACTTCCATCTCAATGTAAATGTGTTCAAATTAGAGAGCTCATCTTGGCCATAATTTAGTTGCTGAATATTATCAGTACAACTCAACACTATAGTACAACACTGTACACACACAATACAACACAATACAACACTGTACAGCACAACACAATACGATACAATACAACACTGTACAGCACAACACAATACAATACAAGACAACACTGTACAGCACAACACAATACGATACAATACAACACAATACAACACAATATGATACGATACAACACAACACAATACAAATCGATACGATACAACACAATATGATACGATACAACACAACACAATACAATACGATACGATACAACACAATACAACACATTACAATACTGTACAGCAAAACACAATACGATATAATACAACACAATACGACACAATAAAATACAATACAATACAATACAACACAAGACAATACGATACAGTAAAATACATAAACACATGAGTAATAACAAGGGCACCAGTACTTCATCAGTGTACTTGCATAACATTAACACACATTATCAGTTGTATCTACACGTTTACTACCTCAATACACTGAATACAGAGTTGGAAGTTTTTTTCTCTCTCCACACACATTTTAAAATAGTTTTGCTTCAATAATGGTCCCACATTTAAGGAAGAAAGCAATGGACTCATATTCTGCCAATACCTGGATCATAGAAGCTGGACTCCTGCCAGAAGTGTTTGTATTGTGTCTGTATTTATCTGTAATGTTTGTGTTGCTATGTGACCTCTGACCTGTAGGTGGCACTGGAACCCCAATCCATGAGTCATACACATAACTACACATAGCTGCAGTGCTGTTACCCAACATTATGATGCTAGCAACATGAGTCAACATATAGCACATGAACACACACACACACACACACACACACACACACACACACACACACACACACACGCATTACAACCAGTGTGTTTAGTGAAGTCAGTGATGAGTAAGAATTTACAAGAAGTTGAAGGGGTTGAAGGAAATATATATATATATATATATATATATATATATATATATATATATATATATATATATATATATAGAGAGAGAGAGAGAGAGAGAGAGAGAGAGAGAGAGAGAGAGGAACTACTATAAATGAGCCTGTAAACACTGATTGTTACATTTGTTGTGATATGTGTGTGTGATATGTGTGTGTGTGTGTGTGTGTGTGTGTGTGTGTGTGTGTGTGTGTGTGTGTGTGTGTGTGTGTGTGTGTGTGTGTGCTGCCATTAAAGCATATTAGCTGGTAGCAGCTCCCATCATATTGAAAGCAGATGTTTGGATGCTAACAGCTGGATATTCCAGTAAACCTGAAGTCCCTGCCAGAACTTGGCCGTCGCTTCAGGAAACGCAAACAGCTTCAGGTTCCTACCCCCCTTCCCCCAAAATCCTGCTGATGAACCTGGTCCCAGAACCCTAAACCCCACGTTGACCCTATGAGACATGGTAGCACACACACAATACACACTGGTTCCACTGGAGCTTTGTAGAACACCAGTGTGTGTGTGTTTGGGTTGGTCCAACACTGGGACATGAACCCACCACAGGCCACGAGGCAGTCACAGTGTGGCCTCAAACCCCACTGTGGTCTGTGTGTGTGTGTGTGTGTGTGTGTGTGTGTGTGTGTGTGTGTGTGTGTGTGTGTGTGTGTGTGTGTGTGTGTGTGTGTGTGTGTGTGTGTGTGTCTCCTCTTAACATCTTCACACTGGGACTGCTTGAGTTGTTGTCATATCTTAATACTTTCACCTTTAAAGACCCATTATGACCTCTATAATACCTTTTTTGTTATTACTCTGGATTCAGAATATTGGTCATAGACTTTATTAGTATATAATTCTTTTAATTCAATTGTTGTGCTCTGTATTTCCACCAGATCTATTCAATTCAATTTCAATTCAATTCAGTTTGATTTATATAGCCCAACATCACAAATACAAGTTTCCCTCAGAGGGCTTTACAATCTGTAACATAACATCCTGTCCCGGGACCTCACATCGGACCCAAATAAAGATAGTAAACCCCTTTCACAGGGAAAAAAGGGGAAGAAACCTGAGGGAGATCTGAACTCAATATAACTACAACTTTCCTCACCTGTTATATATCTATGTATTCATGTAATGTCAAGTCTAAATAATATCAGCTGGTAGTGATTAGTTCATCGTAGTTTGTTCCAGCAGTGTATTTACTCTGCTCACTCTTCGGCAGTGACCTCTAGTGGCCGTAGAGTTCATGACGGCAGCAAACGATGAAACATGAAAAGCTGGATGGGTCAAACTAACGTTGACCCCAGAGACCGCTGTTGGCGTCCCGTGTGAAACCAGAAGTCACCGTAGGTTAGCTTACGTAGCTTAGCTAGCTTACCAGTGCCGTAAAGGCCGTTAAAATAGTTACACTATAGCAGGCCTGGCCAACCCGCGGCTCTCGAGCCGCATGCGGCTCTTTGCCTGGTTTCATGCGGCTCTTACGTTCATATCGGAGTTTTTTAAATTTTTTTTAATCTTTTCATTGATTTTGCAAATACTTTAGACCACTGGTGTCAAACTCAAGGCACATCAGCTTGAAAGCCATGAAATCGCGGACCCGTTTTCAGTCATTCGTGGACCCCTTTTGAGTCTTTCGCGGACCCGTTTTCAGTCATTCGTGGACCCCTTTTGAGTCTTTCGCGGACCCGTTTTCAGTCCTGTGCTTTTATTTTGAAGGGATTTTTTAATGCGGCAGAGTGCAATTTATTCAATTTCAGTTATATTGATGTAATGTGTTGTAACTATGCTCTATCTGCAGCTTTTCCAGAGTAATTTCTAAAAAAAAGATTTCCTCCAAAGAAAAACCAAACATGCCCTGTGGTTCAAGAAAGAAAAAGAAAAAAGGAAACATACATTAACCTCTTAGCGTTCCTGTAAAATTTGACGAAAAACGCCTATCCAGCTATACCCAAAGTAAATTGGAAGCTGTACTTGAACTATTTGGAGTAAATGCATGGTCTTGGTCTCTTTTGAAAGGTAACACTCTGAAGCTTTTCCCTCAATAGTCAGAATCTCTTTAAGTGCTGCTGACACTGAGTTATATGAGTTTGAACACACTAAAGTAAAAGGTTTTTGAATATTAAAAAAAAATATATATTTTTTTGTTTTTCCATTTTGAGAAAATATTCATGATATATATACTATATACCTATTTAAAATGCTTATAGTCTTGCAAACTTATAGAGGTACTATTCATATTTACTACCAGTATTGCTGACACAGAGAAAATGAAGTATAAATGCATTTTCATGCTGATTCAAGGCCAAACGGAGGCTCTATCAGCAGCTGTCTCTTCTCATCAAATTGAAGGCTGTTGGGATTACCTGCACCCCCTCTTCCTGCTATTCGTTTTTTAGGCAATTTCATTGGCTGTACGAAACGCCTGTCATCTGAGCTGTATGACGTGACAGGCTTGATCCACGTAAAGAGAGACAGGGGTTGACTCTGTTCTGTCAGTCAGGACATGAAGTGGGGTTTCATTGTAAAGGTTGGATTTCGGCGTTCATTTTGATACAAAGTTTGTAGCTGTGCGCTCATGCAAATTAGTTTTTTTCTAAAAACAAAACGTTTTTCTTTCATATCTTCCAGCTGATATGACTTGACCTAACTTTCTGTAATTGTCCCAGCATGCTGCATGCATTTTTATATCTTTAGCTCAAGGTGAAGCAGGCGGACCTACTTATGTGTCAGGGGTAAGAGCTTCAGTCAAGGTTTCACATTTATAATGTACACCGCCGAATTGCATGCTGGGTCGTCCTGTCAATCTCCGTCGCACAGGAGACTTCGGCCGTTTCTCAATACCCAAGTACACAAGTACGGACTTTTGGAATCTGGACTTGGGAGTCCAGACTCTCAAGGACAGGAGGACACAGGATGTCTTTCTGCAATTGGAACAGCAGCTGACTTGATGACGTCACCACCTCAGCTGTCGTTGCCATGGCATATATATATATATGATAAATATGACAACCCTGCTTTTTTTGTACTGGTTTCACAGACATACACATATCATTGTATATATATACACAATATATATATATATATATATATATATATATATATATATATATATATATATATATATACTGTGTATATATATATATCTTAAGTTATAAACCTTAACCTTTCCCTCAGTCAAACTGATGTAATGTGACTGTGAATAAATATTAATGATTGCTTGTTAAATCCTCAAAACAGAATTATATCTCATGTTTAATCGATACGGAGACATCGGAGCCAGCGGATCATTTCAAAAAGTCCAGCCGGGATCAGACTGCTGTCGGTGGGCAGCAGAGCGCTGACGGCCCGGTGCTGCGGAGCAGGACCTCAACCCGTCGGCGTATCTTTTTAAGTCGGCTGATTCTTGAGAAAGCGAAAACAGATTTGATGCTTAAACAACTAACTTCTCGCCTGAAAACATCCTAAAATTAAATGTTGTGACTCAACAACGGTTTTATTCAGAGAATGTCAACTTTCAGTTATGAGTTTTCTCATCCGCCATTGTTCCCCGTTTGCTGTTCCGAAATGCATTCTGGGATATTGGCTCTCAAGTACGCTCAAGTCTGCTCTGATGCATCCTGGGTAAAATGGGCGGATCAAGTCACATCCGGGCATTTTCACCGTTCTTGGCGAGAAGCGGACTTTTGAATTGGAACAGTACTTGGGCCGCGACTGATGACGTTTCACGAGTCCAGAGAAGAACGCTGATTGAGAAATGGCCTTACTTACTTGCTTTACCCATCATGCAATTCGCCGGTGTAATTTTATAAATGTGCAACCCTGACTAAAGTTCCTACCCTGTCACGTGAGTAGCGCCCGTTGCACCCTGAGCTATATCCTGTGAAAACGAAATGCTGCCGCCTTCCAAAGTGCTTGAGCTTGGGCTGCATTTTTGAAGTCACATTATTTGGGGGGGCTGAAGAACATTTTAGGGTGTTCAGCCCAAAAGAGGCCTAACAACGTCCCTGGTGACCTCTGTCTCAGGCGCTCGTTGAATGATTCTGCAGCTCCTGAAGTCTTTTCACCTCTGTTTGGTTCAAATGTCCAATCAAGGTGCGTCTGAACACATGATCCATGAGCCACCTGCTGCAGCGGAGCTCCTCTTACCGGTAATTACACGCCGCGCACAAGAGTGTGTGTGTGTGTGCCGGTGACAATTATGGTGTTCAAGGCAGCGCAGCATTCTAGTGCCAGAACAAGTCTGTGTGTGTATGTGTGTGTGTGTGTGTGTGTGTGTGTGTGTGTGTGTGTGTGTGTTCGTGTTCGTTGACAATGAGCTGTAGCATTATGAAGAGCTTTGATGTAAAGGAGCAGAGAGGAAACAGATGCAGGAGGTGTGGCCAAGCCACCAAGTCCTGTTGTCTTACAGACTGGTGGTAGCGTAGCATACCGTAGCGTAGCGTAGCATAGCATACCGTAGCGTAGCATACCGTAGCGTAGCGTACCGTAGCGTAGCTTGATCCACATGTTGAAAGTCAGAGTTGGTGACCAGACAGAAGAATAATGAATACAATTGTCAGTTTAAGACATATTGTCAGAGATCCCTGGGATAACTGGTTTGTTACTGCCTCCTCAGGCCAGGGTTAGCAGCCTGCTCCTCATCTCTGCTTGAGACCCACACCTACAACCCAACTGTCAGGAGGCAGGTTGCACTGTGGGTAATTCAGGCTTGGTTGTGACAAAGAAGAAGATTGCGTTGAATAACAACGGTGATATTTCTGGTTCTTTTGCATAAACGTTTGAAGACAACTCTTACTTCTGGTGGAAAAGCTGGAGCAGACCTCACTGCATTGATCCTGGACTACTTCACCAACCATCCACAGTATATGCGGATACAGAAGTGTGAGTCAGACCGAGTGTCCTGCAGCACGGGGGCCCCACAACGAACCGTTCTGGCTCCATTCCTCTTCTCCACATACACCTTGGACTTTAAACACAACTCTGATAACTGCCATCTGCAGAAGTTCTCTGACCACACTGCAAACGTCGGCCTCATCTCCGCCGATGATGACAGGGAATACAGAGGATTGAACCAGGACTTTATAGGATGGTGCCAGATAAACTCCAGTTAGACCCAAGACTTCTGCCGGGGTAAACACTCTCCTCCGATACCAGTGAGCATCCAGGGACTGGACATTGAGAATGTGAAGTCTTACAAGTACCTGGGTGTTGAACAATAAACTGGACTGGACTGACCATGCACACACACTTTATAAAAAGGGACCGAGCAGACTCTTTCTGCTGAGGAGACTGAGATATTTTGGGGTGCAGGGAGCTCCTGAAGCTCCTGAAGTGCAGTGAGCTCCTGAAGCCATCTTTTATGGAGAGGTGTTCTGGAGCAGCAGCATCACGGCAGCTGACAGTAGGAGACTGAACAAGCTGGTAAAGAAGGCCAGCAGCGTACGGGGGGGTCCTCTTGATCAGTGGTTCTCAACTGGTCTGGCTCTGGGACCCACCATCCCCCCTGAATGACAAGCCGCGACCCAAATCGAGGAACATTCTCAACTTCTCAAATGTGTTGAATGAAAAGATGGTGCAGTTTGAACCTGAGCTAGTAGAGAATATGTATCCAACACAAAAACAAGTTTAATGATGAACCAAAACGAGCAGCTGGTGTTGATGCCAGAGAGGGAACTGTTCCCTTTTACACTCAATGAGCTGCATTTGAATTAAAAACCATAAAGTGCATCTTCAGGACACGAGGTATTACAACATGCATAACTATTCAGAATCTTCAGCCATTTTTAAACAGACTCAACAGCTTTCATGCATAAACTAAAAAGTCCAACAAACAAGAAGTAGTTTCAAAAAGACTCAAATGACCGAACTTTAACTGAGAACACTCACTCACTGAATCTATGACAAACACTTTACTAAGTCACTGTCTGGAGGAGCAGCTTTTCCACTAATTCAAAATAAATTCAAAAGGATTCATACAAACTTAACTGTTCTTGTGATTACCTCATCAGTAAATACTGAAACACATTGTGCTTTACAGAAAATTAAGCAGCAGTCAATTCTCCTCACGACCCCAGAGTTTGTTCCTGTCATGAAGGCGGCGCCATCAGTTGTGAATGTTATATATTTAATTATCCTAAAAACCCAGAGTCTCCCTGATATCAGGATGGTTTGACCCAACCTGGCACGAGCTGCTGAAAACATGGAGGGACAAGGGCACAACAAGTTGAAACTAGAGCCGCAAAATAACGACACTCCGCTTCATAAAAAAGTCCCTTCAAAATAAAGTCAGGCAAAGGCCTGCGACGCACTGAAAACGGGTCAATCCACCAGTTGAGAATCACTGCTCTGGATACTGTGGAGGTGGTGGGGGACAGGAGGTTGATGCTAAGCTTCAAACACTTCATATCACTTTAACATAGTCTTTAACTTAAGCACACATGTCACTTTAACATACACTTACATTAACGTTATCTGTTTGTCTGAGCACTTTATCTTATACTTTATTTAATATCACTGCACTGTTGTTGTCGTTGACTGTTGATTGTTGTTTGTCTCGTCTAACGTCTCATGTCTAATGTTTATGCACCTTCCACCTAGAACAATTACTCGTTTGTGTAAATATTGCTGGCAAATAAACGGATTCTGATTCTGAACAACAGCTCCCACCCCATGCAGGACACTGGCAGCGCCTTCAGTCACCGGCGGATTCATCCCCGGTGTCCGAGTGAGAGGAACCTTGAGTCCTTCCTTCCTGCTGCTGTCAGGCGGCACAACCAGCTGAGCTCTCAGTAGACCACAAAACACTTAACAACACTTCAATCACTTTGGTCACTTTAACTACTAGTGCGATATAAATACTTGTAATACTAAATACATTTTTATTCTGTCTGTATATTTAATACTGCAATTGTAGATTATTTACTGTTTTTATTACTGCTTTACTGTTTATTTTCATTACTATGTATTTTACTGTGTGTGTGTGTGTGTGTGTGTGTGTGTGTGCCATTTAGCCGTTAACCCATTAGTGACATTATAATCCACACTTTAAATATTCCACGTCAAATAAACAGCTCAGCTCGTAAAACTGTGAGTACATTGATGTGAAGTCGTAATGCTGTGACACACACACACACACACACACACACACACACACACACACACACACACACACACACACACATTAGACATGTCCACAACAGTGGTTGTTAATGTGGCTTTAACCACACAGTATAAAGTCACTTTTAAATTCACTTAGAATGTCTTAAACACCAAACACACACACACACTAAGATGTTAAGATGTCATCATAAAACTGGTCGTTACGTCGTACCCACACACACATACACACACACATGTGTGTCGTCAAAGCAGCATAGCCTTTAGAATTAGTAATCATGTCATAAATGTCAAACATACAACGTGTCGTAATCGTCAGCGGGTCGTCAGCGGCGTTAGTCCTCGTTACTGGAGGGCCACATGGACGCCCCACACACACACACACACACACACACACACACATGCCCCCCCACTGGACCGTATATCCAACCTGCTGCCGGCCCACAGAGGGCTGTTGATTAGTCAGAGGATGTAAAGAGGAAACGTGTCATTTTGTTCACCAAACAGGAAACGATAAAGGTGGAGTTCAGCAAAGGTACTTGAACCTAGAAGACCCTGTTGCTAAACTTAATATTATACAATATTCAGATCAAGCTAGCATGTAAAGATATAGAGGAGTGCTGTCTACATGAAGCCAGCACTAGAGTGTGTTCCCAAGCACCTTTACATTAGCTTTAAATGCTGTGAACATAGAAGTCCAGCAGATGATGGACTCATCTTCCTCTTTTTGTTCCTCTACTCGTCTTCACTCTGTTTAACCCACGTCACTGAGAACTTTGCAGACTGAAACTTTTACTCAAAAGTACGCTGGTGGAAAACAAACCAAAAAGCTCTTCTCCAAAAAGACCAAACAAACAAATAAACAAAACCTTAAGCACACACACACACACACACACACGCACGCACGCACGCACACACACACACACACACACACACACACACACACACACACACACACACACACACACACACACACACACACATTAATGCACTCCTGAAGACCACATGGGACCAATTATCACATTTGCCATGCTCTGTTTGCCAACCCCCGATCTCTACACTGACAGAGAGAAACAGTCATCCCCTCATTAGCCTTAGAGGGTGTGTGTGTGTGTGTGTGTGTGTGTGTGTGTGTGTGTGTGTCTGGTTAATAAAACGGTATGTCTTGGATGTGTATTGCGTCCATTGACTCCGCCCATGACGGTGGCCATGAGGCGTGACATCACACGCTGCTGTGTTTCTGTTCCTGCTGATCATCGTGGTATCTGTCCGCCATGATAACTTTCCAGAGGTCTAATATCCTGCCTGCTCCGTGTTTTGGCTTCTGATGACACATTCATGTGACTGGATGTGTTTCATGTCTCGACACCATCGTAGGCCTGCAGAACTCCATCACGGTGTTCTGATGAGTATCACTGTAACAAGAACACTGTGCAGTAAGTAAGTAGCTGCAGTGGAGGTTTCCTGCAACACAAAATAAACAGACAATATATGATATAATAATAAGCATTTATTAGGAGAGACATGAAAGTAACCCTTACTTTGATGTTCCAGGTGTATTTAGGGGGAATGTGAGAAGATAAGCATAGTTTAGTCTGGAAGGTGTGGTTCACGTGGGGGATGGGCACATGAAGCAGGACAGAGATGGTTCCATAACAAACACCTGATGCTTGGTTTGAAGTTTGAAATGTGTACAACTTTATATATGGGGCTGCGAACAGGTGTTTGTGTGAGTGTGTGTGTGTGTGTGTGTGTGTGTGTGTGTGTGTGTGTGTACTATATACTATATTTTGGTAATATTAGTAACACTAACGTTAGCTTACTAGTGCAGGAAACCTACTTCCCTCTTAAAGTCATGTAGCGTTACACGGTGACTTTACTTGAGAAGACTGTGCTGTCTGTAATTCATGTACATTTACAAAATACTGGCAAAAAGGAAATATGAAGGAATAATAATGAGCTTCGTTACCTTGTTGTTGCTGAAGTAAACTCTGGTCAGAAATGTTGTAGCTCTTGCTCCACAATTGTGTGGAGAGAAACAAGTGTCTGTTCATCGCCACACAACGTTATGTCTACTGTCATCTTTGTGTAACACAACGGAGGTTAAATGTTGTTTCCCCCTGTCTGCGTGATAGCTAAACCTAACTGTTGAAAATGATGCGAAAACGGATTATGGTGTATTGCTGATAAAGGAAACAATGCTCAAAATTACTGTATTGTGATTCACAGCAACATTCATTTACAGTAATATTCACCTGGGAAAGAATTTTGACCATGATGCATTGCAGATCTATAGCAACATGCTGTATAGGAGTTCTACGATAAGAATATGGCCAGTATACAGTAATATTGCTGTGAAAACTACAGAAACTTGTTACGGTACCTTCACTTTTGATACTATGAAGTAATTGTTAGGTGCTAGTTATGATCGGTCTCAGTCTAGTCCTGGTCCTCTGTAGACCTCAGTGTAGTCCTGGTCCTCTATAGACCTCAGTGTAGTCCTGGTCCTCTATTGACCTCAGTGTAGTCCTGGTCCTCTGTAGACCTCAGTGTAGTCCTGGTCCTCTATAGACCTCAGTGTAGTCCTGGTCCTCCATAGACCTCAGTGTAGTCCTGGTCCTCTATAGACCTCAGTGTAGTCCTGGTCCTCTATAGACCTCAGTGTAGTCCTGGTCCTCTATAGTCCTCAGTGTAGTCCTGGTCCTCTATAGACCTCAGTGCAGTCCTGGTCCTCTATAGACCTCAGTGTAGTCCTGGTCCTCTGTAGACCTCAGTGTAGTCCTGGTCCTCTATAGACCTCAGTGTAGTCCTGGTCCTCTATAGACCTCAGTGTAGTCCTGGTCCTCTATAGACCTCAGTGTAGTCCTGGTCCTCTGTAGACCTCAGTGTAGTCCTGGTCCTCTATAGACCTCAGTGTAGTCCTGGTCCTCCATAGACCTCAGTGTAGTCCTGGTCCTCTATAGACCTCAGTGTAGTTCTGGTCCTCTATAGACCTCAGTGTAGTCCTGGTCCTCTATAGACCTCAATGTAGTCCTGGTCCTCTATAGACCTCAGTGTAGTCCTGGTCCTCTATAGACCTCAGTGCAGTCCTGGTCCTCTATAGACCTCAGTGTAGTGTAGTCCTGGTCCTCTGTAGACCTCAGTGTAGTCCTGGTCCTCTCTAGACCATCAGAAACCAGACCACCAGAGAGAAGAAGGTCTGGTTCTATAGAGTTCTTCTTAAAGATCCTCATCGGAGCCACCGGGTCGGATTCTGGTAAAACCAGATGACATCATGCAGGTTCACCAGAACCTCCTTCAGCTCAGACTCCAGCAGAGACCAGTCCACCGTGGACTAGACCCAGATCCGGCTTCACCTGCAGCCTCGGACCTGCAGTCGGCGCACCAGAGGGAGGAGGTGGTAGAGGAGGAGGAGGAGGTCAGCGCCCGTGCAGCTGACCTCCTCCTCCTCCTCCTCCCCTTCCTCCTCCTCCTCCTCCTCCTCCTCCCCTTCCTCCTCTTCCTCCTCCTCCTCTCGCTCCCCTTCCTCCTCCTCCTCTTCCTCCTCCTCCCCTTCCTCCCCTTCCTCCTCCTCCTCTTCCTCCTCCTCCCGCTCCCTTTCTCCTCCTCTTCCTCCTCCTCTTCCCCCTTCTCCTCCTCTTCCTCCTCCTCCTGCTCCTCCTCCTCATCTTCCTGCTCCTCCTCCTCCTCCTCCTCTTCCTCCAGTAGCAGATCTTCTCTTCTCTGGGGGCAGAAGTCTGAAGACTGCTAAATGAAAGTTCAGCATGGCTTTCAATAGGATTTTGAATACAGATGAATTAAATCAACTTTTTAAAATGCGTTGATGAGCTTCAGTCTGAGGAAACTGAATAACATAACATATGAACTTCAAGTCATATTCTGTACGTTCACGTGCAGCTGCAGCATCTGTGAAGCTGACACACTGAACAAGAGGACACACAACTGTGTGGAATGACAGCACCAGGTGTGTGTGTGTGTGTGTGTGTGTGTGTGTGTGTGTGTGTGTGTGTGTGTGTGTGTGTGTGCGTGTGTGTGTGTGTGTGTGTGTGCGTGTGTGTGTGTGTGTGTTCAGGAGGAGGTGTTTACTGGAAGAATCCCCCTTCTGCTGCTGAGTCATCAAAATGGAAGCTCTGGAATATCCTTCATCTCTCTGTGAGACACATTCACACTGTGGCTCCTTATGATGAGACTTCTCTTCATATCTGTCTTTTGAACTCTTCCCCCCCCCACCCCCCACACACACACACACACCACACACACACGCACACACACACCACACACACACACACACACACACACACACACACACACCACACACACACGCACACACACACACACACCACACACACACACACACACACACACACACACACACACACACACACACACACACACACACACACACACAGATCTCTACAGTTATGTTTGTCCCAAAAGTGGAACAAAGGAGTCTTACTGGTCCTTCAAGGGCAGACGATGCCTCATCACTGACATCTGTTACACTCACACACACACACACACACACACACACACACACACACACACACACACACACACACACACAGACTGTCCAATATAATGGTTAAATGATCGCTCACCAATGACATCATCAAAACTCAATGGAACAGACCAGTTCACGCATTCAGTGTGTGTGTGTGTGTGTGTGTGTGTGTGTGTGTGTGTGTGTGTGTGTGTGTGTGTGTGTGTGTGTGTGTGTGATTAGACCCAAAAGATAAATACATGGAATAAGTAAGTCGTTTAAAAACCACAGTCACAAGCAGCAGAGACACGAGGCTTCTTCTAATAAATAGAGTGGATGGGTTTAGGAATGTGATCATCAGGGGGGCTGAATGTCCTGGAGAACAGCCGGGAGAGGAGGGAACCAATCACAATCACAACACAATCACAATTGGTTTATTGCCAAGCACGTTTGCACAATTTCAACAAAAAAAAAAGTGCAATAGAATGAACAAAGAAACAAGTTAAGAGTACGCTAAGATTAGTCTGTTATAAAAGTGTCATGTGTGCATGTGAAGTGCAGGGTTGTGCAGAGATGGGTAGATGTGTGTAATCGTCCTGTGGATGTGGAGTCAGAGGGCTTCACGAGCTGCAGATGGGAGGAGACTGAACGTCTCAGGCATGAGACGCCACAATAAGAGACACGTTCACCCTGATCTCACAGACATACATGGAGTGACCACGAGCTGTGAGCAGCTGTGGCGTTGACACACAGTGCTTTACTTCCAGTGAAACAAGAACCGGTCCATCAGAGTCTTTGTCGTGGTGGACTCACACAGTATGGGGCTGGGAAGTGGGGCTGACGGCTGGGTCTAAGGACATAAATCACACTTATTGTAAACGATCTCGGCTGAATAATGTAGCTCTCTTACCCCAAACCATGATCTTTTCTTTCCTCAACCGAAACCAAACGTCTCCTGTCACGTTATGCCACATGAAGTGGTGTGTAGCGGTCATTTCACATTCTGAGAGATCACGATTAATAATTGATACTTTTAACAGTATAACTAGCGAATGTTAGCAAATTCAAGGCTCATTTTGTTCTTAATAATCCATCCATCCATCTATTATCAGCCGCTTATCCGGGGTCGGGTCTCGGTGGCAGCAGGTTCAGCAGGCCGACCCAGGCTTCCCTCTCACCTGCAACACTTTCTAGATCTTTCTGGGATCCCGAGGCGTTCCAAGGCCAGCCGGGAGATATAATCCCTCCAGCGTGTCCTTGGTCTTCCCCGGAGTCTTCTACCAGTTGGACGTGCCTGGAAAACCTCTAATGGGAGGCGTCCAGAAGGCATCCTGACTAGATGAACCACCTCAGCTGACTCCTTTCGACACGAAGGAGCAGCGGCTCGACTCCAATCTCCCTCCTGATGTCCGAGCTCCTTACCCTATCTCTAAGGCTGAGCCACCCTACGGAGGAAGCTCATTTCGGCCGCTTGTATCCGAGATCTCGATCTTTCATTCACGACCCAGAGTTTGTGGCCATAGGTGAGGGTTGGAACGTAGACCGACCAGTAAATGGAGAGCTTTGCCTTCCGGCTCAGCTCCTCTTCACCAAGACGAACCGGTACAGCGCCTGTTTTACAGCTGCAGCCGCACCGATCCGCCTGTCGATCTCCCGCTCCACCTTACCCTCACTCGTGAACAAGACCCCGAGATACTTGAACTCCTTCGCTTGGGGTAGGCAGTTTGTCCCCACCTGGAGGGAGCAATCCACCGGTTTCCGGCAGAGCACCATGGCCTCAGATTTGGAGGCGCTAACTCTCATCCCTGCCGCTTCACACTCGGCTGCAAAACGCCCCAGTGAATGCTGGAGGTCACGGTCCGAGGAGGCAAACAAGACCACATCCGTGAACAGCAGAGAGGTGATCTCGAGTCCATGGGCACTGTTCCCAACCCCCATGCGACACTGCAAAGGCGTGTCAGCCAAGACAGCCCAACAGTGTCCAGCGCTTTCAGCATCTCAGGGCGGATCTCATCCACCCCCGGCGCCTTGCCACCAAGGAGCTTTTTGACTACCTTAGTGACCTCTGCCAGGGATATAGGTGCATCCACCCCAAGGACTTCAGACGCTGCTCCCTCTCCAGGGGACATGTTGGCCGGGTTTAAGAGTTCCTCTAAGTGCTCTTTCCACTGCCCGACGATGTCCCCAGTCCGGGTCAGCAGTTCCCCCCCCCCCCCCCCCCCAGCTGAGAACAGCCTGGGGTAGGCCCTGCTTTCCCTTCCTGAGCCGCCAGATGGTTTGCCAGAACCTCCTTGAGGCCAACCGAAAGTCCTTCTCCATGGCCTCCCCGAACTTCTCCCATGCCCGGGTTTTAGCATCCGCAACAACCACAGCTGCAGCCCTTCTGGCCTGCCGGTACCTGTCAGCTGCTTCAGGAGACCCCTGGGCCAACCATGCCCGAAAGGCCTCCTTCTTCAGCTTGACGGCTTCCCTCACCCCCGGTGTCCACCACCGGGTTCTCGGGTTGCCGCCACGACAGGCACCGATGACCTTCTGGCCACAGCTCATAGCGGCCACGTCCACAATAGAGGCTTTGAACATGGTCCACTCGGATTCCATGTCCCCAGCCTCCCTTGGGATGTGTGAGAAGCTCTTCCGGAGGTGGAAGTTGAAGACCTTCCGGACAGGATCCTCTGCCAGACGTTCCCAGTTCACCCTCACCACATGTTTGGTGGGTTGCCAGGTCTCTCTAGCGGTGCTGTTCGGTGCATAAGCACAAACAACAGTCAGAGCCTTACTCCCCGCAACCCGTAGGCGCAGGGAGGCGACCCTCTCGTTCTCTCTATGCTGCAGGCGATCGGCTCGCCCAGGTCTCCTGCCTGGCCTGCCGCCCGGTCTGCATAGCACCCAACCCCGATAATTCCCCCTGCGGGTGGTGAGTCCACAGGGCTGAGCCCGATCGGGTCTGGCTCCGGGAGGATGCCCTGGTTTCCCTTGTCCGGGCGAGGTAACTTCATTCTGTGGGCCGTAAATCATCAGGGTTTTTTGAACCGCTCTTAGTCTGGGCTCTCCACCGAGACCTGTTTGCCTTGGGAGACCGTACCAGGGGCTGACGCCCCGGACAGCATAGCTCCCAGGATCACTGAGCCACTCAAACTCCTCCACCACGTTAAGGTGGCGATTCCCGGAGGAGTTCTTCATAATGTGAATAATAATACCTTTATCTAGAGCACCTTTCTCAAACAAAGTCACAAAATGCTTCACAATAAAAACACATAATAATATACTTTATACATAAAGAATGCAGTCAGTTGGTGGAAAGCTCTCAGGAGCTCAGGACGAGTTGGATGACTCAACGTCTGTAACGACCATAGATGAAGAGAAAACTGCTTCTTTTGTTTGTTGATAAATTCAAAGGCCACTTCAACTGTTGTATTTTAGCAGCTGGTAAGAACACACACACACACACACACACATGTGAGCAGGGTCTAGACATGATGGTTTGATGTCGTGGGAGCTCTGTGGGATGTAGAGGAGGAGAAGGAGGAGAAGAAGGGGGGTGGAAAAGTGCAGTAAGGGGAGGAGGAAAAGAAGATGCACGGTTGAGTCTAACTCTCCGATTTGAAAGACTTCCAACAAGCAAAAAACAACCTTTCTCAGTCATTTTCTTTGTATACGTGTTGTGTGTTTCCCCTCCCAGCAGCTGATAGTGATCTGAAGATGTCAAAATGTCCACCAGAGACATTCATCGTGCTCATGCCCTGCTTTGCTTTTCCTACGGAGAGACTGGAGGCTGCAGGCGGCTCTGTTTGATAACCTCAGTTTGTTCATTCCGGCCGCTGTGAAGGCTGATAGTCATACCAGGTGAACCAACAGTAAAAAACAAGGTGCCAAGTGGTGCGTTTGATGGATTCACCGTAATTAACCGGACCAGACCACAAATAAGACAATAATCAGCTGGGTCGTACAACTCGCGGCTGCTTTGCCTCACTCCCAGCCGCTAAGAGAAGAGTAATTTTCTGTCACTAGTGTTGTATGAAAGCATGATGGAGTTAGCATGGTAGCTCGCTAACTAGCCAGCTGCTAAATGAGTCACATGTTACCACCTAGCAGACTCTGGTCACAGCACAGGAAAGCACATCGCTATCAGCTGAGGGGACTTTTTTCTGCTCATTTTCTCTATGCTGATTAGTGTGAAATCATGGTGGAAAGTACCATTTTCTTTTTGCAAACTTTGCTTGATACATAAACTATTATCTAGGGCTGCAACAACGAATCAATAAAATCAATAAAAATCGATTATCAAAAGAGGTGGCAACGAATTTCATTATCGATTTGTTGTGTCGCGCGATTATTAACTGGTCCGCCATTATTATTAGCAACTGGTCCGCCAGTGTGTCTGAGATTGTAGTGAGACACTGAGAAAAGGTTGTGATCTTCGCAAAAATAAAACATCTGTGATGTGTCGAGTCTTGGCCAATCAGCGTTAAGATGTCTCCAGCGTCTTCATTTCCCTCAAACTTGTTTTTAATGGAAGCTAGTTAGCTTGCTATCGCGTTAGCTAACGTGTTTGGGTTGTGTATTGTGTTAAAGTTACGTTATTTTCCGTTACAGTTCAGTCTTGCTTGTAAAAAAACGTAACATGATAAAACATGTCGTAAACCTCCGGTCTGGTTCAGTTCACCAGTCACTCACTAACGTTAAACCGGCTCACCGGAGGATCTGGCTAAAGTTTTTTTAAATTTTTTTTACTCAAAGTAGAATGAGCAAATCACATAGTTGGGCTTAGCCAACAAGGTGATGTCGTGGTCATAAGAGGCCCAGATATTGATGAGATGATGTGAATGAAAGAGTTTAAGGAAGAGGACTCTATATGCAGCGCAGCTTGATGCAGAGCTGAGATGAGGTGGAGCTGGGCCTGGAGGTTTCGGTCCAAACAGACGTGAGAGGAGCAGTGCAGCTTCCCTCTGTCCCAGTGTTTCATACATATTGATAAAGCAGGGCATGCTAAAGCAGCCTCTGCTCCAAGGAGATCAATTACAGTAAAAAAAAAAGGCTCACATTTGGCAGATGTAAAGCATACATGTGTATGTTTTTAGTGTTAGTCCATTTTTATTTTATTTTTTAATTAACAGCTCAGGGATGTTCAAGGAGCAACCTGTTTGTGCTTTCTGAAGATGTTTTGCACTGTCACTTCTGTTTTTGAATAAAGGGTTGGAAATTAATGCTTTTTTTTGTTTTTATCCGATTCATCGATTAATCGAAAAAATGATGAACCGATTAATGGATTATTAAAATAATCGTTAGTTGCAGCACTACTATTATCACATCGTGGAAAGCACATCACTCCTGACGAGTCGTACAAGGATCCAACTGTTTGACCTTTGATCGAACAGCAGTGAACAGCAAGATTTTTACAACTTCTGGAGCATTTAGCGACGCAAGTAAAATGTTGACCACGTTTAACGTCTTAGTTTAGAGTGTTAGCGTGCTTACATTTGCTAATTAGCATTAACCACAGAGTAGAGTTGAGGCTGATGGGAATAACAATTATTGGACACATTTAGACCCGGGGAACAATCAGAGGATCACCAACTAAAACATGAAATAATAATAATCTGTTGAATATTATGATTCAGCCCCCTGTGTCGCCGTCTGACCCCAGCGTGACCCAGGAAGCTGCAGCTGGAGGTCATGTTGTGTCTGGGAGGGGTCAGAAGTTAGTGGAGGAGCAAACTCCCACTGAGCTCTCCCAGGACATACAGTAGGACGTCCACTGGCCTGTTTCCCAACACAGTCCTCAACTACCCTTTGTCCTGAAAGACTTCGGTCCAGCTCCACTTTAGGACTCGTGATCTAACACCAACAGCGCCTGAACAGGTCGCTTCATCCATTCAGTCTCACAAACAGAGACAAAGATTCTTTAACGTTCGGCCTTGACAGAAACCTAAACCTGATGAGGTGGAGCAACAGCTGTCCTTGCATTTGTGTGTGTGTGTGTGTGTGTGTGTGTGTGTGTGTGTGTGTGTGTGTGTGTGTGTGTTGTGGTGGCAGAGTTAAGGAGGTAGAAGTGTGTCAGTGCAGGTGTTGGGGTGTAAGGAGGCGTGGATGTGAAGGTTAGGTTGCTTTTGGGCGTGTGTGTATGTGTTTGCACTCCGTCAACCCTCCACTCAAAAAGCTGATTACAGATGCTTAAGCAGCAGGTGGTAGAACTTGTTGTTGTTCACACACACACACACACACACACACACTCTCATATGTCAACACGTTGGCGTGGCTTGGTCAAACTATGACGCTCTAGGTTCCTTTCTAGCATCAGTTTAGCACCTTCTATGTCCTGTCTGTTAGACAGAGTCCTTTCTAAATAAAGTGCTGTGATCACAGGAAACAACTTGGTAAGGTAATACAACTATTTGGTTAGTTCCAGGAAAAGAGTGTGGTTTAGGTTAAAATAAGTATGTTTGTCAAATAGTTCAGTATGTCACTATGTGAGATATGTAACGAGTCAACGCAGACTGTTGCTTTCATACTGGACACAAACACGGGTCTTCTGGATGAAAGTCTCGAAACCGATGCTGTGTAGAGTGGGTTGTCCACAAATCGGACAACTGGCAGTTTGATTCCCAGCACCTTCAGTCAAAGAGTACTCGTGGCTCCTGGAGGCTGACATCAGGGTGTATGGGTGAGCGTTGGTTGGCATCCGGATGTTCAATTTAATTCAAATCAATTCAGTTTATTTTATATAGCCCAACATCACAAATACAAGTTTGCCTTGGAGGGCTTTACAATCTGCAACATAACATCCTGTCCCGGGACCTCTCATCGGATCAGGAAAAATCTGTCACCTCTTTCTTTCATCAGTGCATGAATGTGTGTATGGTAACATATAGTGTAGTCTTCAGCGCTTTGAATGGTGGAAAGACAAGAAAGGTGCTGTGTCTATTTACCTTACTGCAAGTTAGGAATCATCAGGAGACGCTTCAGGCTTCTATCTGCACTTATCACTCAAGAACCTTTATCAGACTTTTTTTATCAGTGACTCAGAGGTGGAGTTGTCAATTGAAGTGTAAACTCAGTGAAATATCCCTGTAAGGATTATTGTTACTCACATGCACTTATATCAAGCATGATCAGAGTTATACTTACACAATATCACGAATAATCTCAGCGATGGATTTATCACACACACACTCGTGGTCACGGCGGTCTAACAGTCTGACCTGCAGTGAGGATTTGGTGAAGCAAAGGTGACTCACTCCCTCTGTCTAATCCCCTGCTACACACACACACACACACACACACACACACACACACACACACACACACAAACACACACGCACAAAACCACAAACGCACATAAGGGCGCTCAAAAACACACACCACACCGCCCTCTCCCTCCATTTCTCTTGCTCTAACCACAGCTACTTCCTCGGTGAAACTGTTGGCCGAGGGGGGCAGGTGGTTAGTTTGATTACACACACACACCAACACACACGCACACACACACACCAACACACACACACACGCTTACTCAAAAGCCACAATGCTAGATTAATAGAAGAGTAAATCAATCTCTACTGGGTGACGCTCAATGTGAGAGAGGCAACTCCGAAGACAAAAAGTCATCAACAAGGGGATCTGGAGAACCACATACCAAAAGCAGAGAGAGAGACAGTCATACAGAGATAAAGGAAGATGTGTACGGCGACAGAGAGGAAGAGCGGAAGCAGAAAAGAGCTTTAAGCAAGTCAAGAGAGAAAAAGAGAGCACAAGTAGAGGTAGAAAGACGGAGAGAGTTTGGTGGATTATTCTGCATCTGAGTCACTGGTCGACTGGAAAAACCACAAGGAGCGCTTTCTAGCAGCTCAGCCAAGGACCGGACCCTCGGCTAGGGTAAGAGTTCCAAAACCAGTCTCTTCATCTGCTTTTTAAATGTTGTTTAATGTTGCTGCATCATACACATACGGAATATTCAGTTTATCAACTTTAACAAACACATTTTACAAAGGAAAAGGAAAGCAGCACCAGGAGATAAGTCAACGGTGTTCATAACACATGATCCTAACATGGGGCTGAGGTTACGGGACACCCTGCTGCTGGGACCGTCTGATCACTCCCCACATCACTGTGTGGGGCGCAGAGGGAGTGACCAGGGCTCAAATCACAGATGGAGCTGTGGAGCGGTTAACAATGCCTCCGCTGGTTAACTGCCTGTTGGAATCAAAGCCATGTATCAAGCTAATTTCGGCCCGCAAGAGATCGCGTCAATCAATTCACCATAGAGCTCCAAAAATGTATAATAATAATGTAAAATTTGTCCATATTGTGACATGATTGCATTGAGCGACAAGCACTGCTAAAGACCTTCTGGTTGTCTAACCTTGTCCCAGACTCTCATTGGGCCGTCTCCTTTCTGAACTGTCTCCGGTTCAAATGGATTTCTTTATGTTCTTTGGTTGCTGTTTCCACCATTTGAAGAAACTGTCGACCAATCAGAGCTCAATGTAGGAAGAGAATGGTGACTCCTTGTCACACTGTGCCTTCCAATTGTCACAACCGTCACTAGACGGTAGTGCTTTTATTTTGTTGTCTTGTCACTTCCTGTTTTACTTTGAAATCATCCTCCTGTGTCATGTCTGCTGTCTTTACTTCCTCATGTGTGATTACCTCTCCCTGCCCTGATGTGTTTCACCTGTGTCTCGTTAACTCCCCTCCCAGTGTGTATATATACTCTGTGCTTCACTTGTCTCGTTGCCAGTTCGTTTTTCTTCACCTGTGAGTCAACTTACCAGCGTTTTTCCTGCCTGATATCCGGTTCTGATTCCGACGTCCCTTCGTTTCCGAGTAAGCCCGATCCCTGCCTGTACCTCTGCCGAGTTTGACTGCCTTCCTGTGAATGACCCTGGACTGTTTACGTTGACGATTCTACTCTCCCCTGAGTGAGACAGCTGCTCTCACCACAGCGGGTCAGAGCCTTGCCGACCGGCCTCAGTCCCTCCCCAGTTACAACGGGAGAACCTTCGGCGGTCCTTCTCCAGAGACTCTATCCTGTTGCAATATTACCTTTATCAATAAAGGAATTCTTGTGAACTTTACTCTCTGCCTCGGGTCGTGCATTTGGGTTCTTTCATTAGTGCTCCGGCGTGACACCAATACCACAATAAAACCACACAATAAATAGTGATTTGGAAAGCAGCTCATTTTCATTCACCTATTGTCAGTTTGTCCTTTGGGCTTTGTTGCTTTCTGAATGTTTACCTGGACCTGTACCTGCCTGTAAGGTATTTCATCAATAATTCACTGAAGTCATGTGGCTGCCTCCTCATTGTTTGGCTCCTCATCTTACATCGTTAGCTAGATAGCGAGCTACATCCATTACATGTGGCATCTCATTAATTCGTAGGAGCGCTGCTCAGAAAAAGTTAGATTTCCTTGGTATACAATTATCATGATCTTCCAAATCACAGCATGCACACTGGCATGTCCTTTAGCCCCGCCTCCCAGTCCTTGGTCCAGCCTCGTTCTCATTCAATGGAGGAAGGAAAATAACCTAATGATTTAAATAGGGGCTGTTCCAATGTTCGTACTGGAAATGTTGATTCACCTCAAAATAAATAATCCACTGGTTTGCAGACGTCTCTTTCCCATTAAAAGTATATAGGGAAAAGTCTCGTGGCATCACGTGAAGAACCCAGAAGTTATAGTTCCACTGCTGGCCGCTTTGTAAACTTGGCTTCCTGGGGGCTTGGACTAAATATAGCAACAGGAGAATGTTGACGAGCCTGTATGGTAATTGTTTATTGTATTGTACTGTATCAAAATCAATGTGGCAATTATGTAATGACATTACTCGAGTGTGAGCAATGATGATTGACAAGGATGCTGGATAAAACTACAGAAACTAAGACCTCTGTTGGATGGATGCAATAAATGGCTTCCAGGTTGTGTTTAAATTGTCTTTCTCGTTCACTTGTTAACTACTCACATTAAAAACACAGCTCACTCTTTAGCAGAGCAACAAGCAGCTAGGAGAACTATCAGCTCAACCACCTATTTAACAACCTATAAACTGACTTCAGGTCAGGAAACTTTCAAATCCTCTGAGAGAATACACAGGAAATGACCTCATGTGTGGTTTGTGGTTCTGAGATTGTTGTTGATGTTTCAGCTTGTTGGAGAATCTCCTCTTGACCTTTCCTCGTGTGTTTGTGTAAATGTTCTACTCGTACACAGATTTTAAAAAGCGTGGAGGAAGAAACATCTGAAGAATTACTGTTTCATGGCCTCCAACAGCATCTTTGAGTCACTGTCGTCCCACCGGCCAGCTTTTAGACGAGGTGAGTGTGTTTCATGTCCAGCTGCACGGTTTGGCTGCTCTGTTGGTGGTTTCTCCTAGTTGTCATGGGTCGATAAAATTTGAAGTATTTCACATGTATTTCATGTTGAATGTTGAACTAGTTTGATGGTTTGAACAGTGTCAATTGTTTTCTTGAATGTTTCTCATGGAGGGTATTCATTCAGCAGACAGCGTCCCATTAAAATGGCACTTTGGTATAAAGTTGTAGATCATCAATGGTGAGCTGGGAGAACATCACGTGGGTGCTTTAACAATCAGCTGCTACATGCTAAAACATGTATGCAAACCTATCAATAAATATACATCTATACACGTATAGATGTATCACAGCCACTGCTCTGCACTGCGCTCACAGTGATACTTGGATGTGATGGAGATCAGTCTGTATGATACCGTGGGGTTGGGGTCTTGAGGCTTGCAGACTGCCTTCTCTCCCATTGCTTTAAGAAGGTGTTTCCAGACACTGGAAGTGACTTTGTGATTCCATTTTTAGCCCATCTGTATTTTAAAAGGGTCCTACCAGTTTGTTGTTGATAAGCCCAAACCACTATCATCCCCCATCTGGGGGCCTTTGTCCTTGAGTCTTCAGTCACATCAAGAGTCACTCTCATCTCGTTGGTCCATTAAAAAGTCTGGATCATTCTGTTGTATTGCAATACTTTTCGTCTCTTATTCAAAGGGCCTTTCTTACCGTGGCAACGCTTTGGAGCACTTTGCACCTCGTGCTTCTGCAGACTCCAGCTCATGAGGATGGTAGCACTGGAGGCGAAAGGGTTCCAGGAGGCTTAATTCTTCGTAGCTCTGGTGAAGTTCACTTGTGGATTATCTTCCTGGTTCTGACTGTCACTGATGAAGGTTTACATGTGTGGATCCTGCTTTAACAGGTTGGCTGCTTCAATTGTTTTGCCTCATTCGAAAAGGCATTGTTATCATGTTTGTCTTGAAGTGTGATGGCTTATTGTGGGAGCAGCAAATAGCTGCTAAATAATCGTGCACAGTTGAGTATAACGTTTGGCTCTTTTTATGCCACACCCTCTCTCACAATGAATGTTTCACTTGAGATGGATGAGAGTTTAAGTGGGGAATAGTTTTGGTCCAGAACATGGACTTGAATTTGAGAAGACTGTTGAGCATCTATGAGATCTTTATGCAAAATGAATGTTGTCAGAAAAGTAAATGTAGCGCCTACCCTTTGCTTCTGTGATAAAGAGTGAGGCAGCTGCCTCTGTGTCATTTAAACTGGGGCCACAAGACAATGCTCTGATGCAATGGCCTGAAGCTCATTAAACTAGGGGTCTAAGGTATTTTGGCGTGGCAAAAAAACAGTTTTATTTTGTTTTATGTGTCAGGCTTTTATTGTGAAAGGTAAGAACCAAAGGAGTAAAACTGGACTGCACTGTATTTGTCAAGGTTGAAAAGAGAAAATACGGACATGGTTTCCAGGGTGGTGGTCATCTCAAGAGGGCGTGGTCCTTTCAGGTGATTCTGTGAGATCCCACTGGTAGAGCCTTACTGCCTGTATGAGGCTACACGTCGTCTCTCTGGTGCTGTGGGAGGTTGAGCTGTCTTGCCAACATGAGAGAAGAACCTGAAGCAGCCGGTTCCAGGTCTCTGCTCCTGAAGCTCACAGGGAGGATGACAGTAGGGAGGAGAGGGAGGAATGTAGCATGCATTCCTTCCTGCTGCATCAACCAGCAGCTGTGTGAATGACTCCACATGTCTGCTTCATTTTCCCAGCACTGCTGTCCCCATATTACTCAACAATGAGGTCATCATATGAAGCTTGTAGCCTCCTTCAGCTCATCACTGTGGAGTTCAGGCCTGCTGGTCTCCAGTTAGAGAGTAGTGGAACATTGAGCAGCTAAAGCTAACTCCAAATTAATGCTAATGTTTCCTCTTGCAAAAAAAGAAGAAACCAGGATGTTGACACTAAACAATAACTGTTTTTTAACATTGATATATATATATAATCTGATCAAATACAAATTTCGGAAACCCCATATTGTCTCAGCAGTGGTTGTCTTTGCTGCGGAAACTGTGTAGAACACGTTGTGACTGTGCTTTGAGTGTGTGTGTTTCCTGTTGAATCTTGGTACAGCTTCAACCCTCATCCGAGCAACGTATGTGACGTACAGGAAGCACCGACTCGCTTACTGTAGGAAACAACCAGCACAGCACCAGCAGTTCAAGACGTGATCACGTGTCCCCGCATGTGTGCTGTGGTTACATGGTTGGAATGTCGTCTGCATCATCTGCAGTTTGACACCGGATGCTTACATACAACACTAATCCCCGTTAGTCACTGGGATCTGCCCAATAAAACCACAATGGTGCCACAGATTGTATGGGTTTGTGATCTGACCTCAGGTCTGCTGAATCTGAGCTGAGTGAGGGAACACAGTTCAACCTCTGCAGAGTTTGTGTAACTCTGATCAAACCACAGCGTGTGTCATTGTAACCAGTATGAGCTGATCAAATCACATGTGGTTACCCATCAGTGGTTAAGAATCAATGTGACTCTCATCTGATTGGTTTCCACCTCCTGCTGTCCGATTGGTTGTTAGTGAGTGTCTATGTCATCACTCAACTCACCAATCAGCACGTCTGCAACATCAAATCTACTGAACACATCTTGCTGCTTCATCTCCGTGTCTGGTGGTCTCGCTTTGGAACAAATCTACCTTATCACTTCAGTGTGTGTGTGTGTGTGTGTGTGTGTGTGTGTGTGTGTGTGGTGTGTGTGGTACTCTAGCTGTTCCCTTGTTGAGGTTATCGCTCTGACTTATCTTATTTATCTGAGCTTGTTCCTCTGAACCAGAGAGCTCAACACGAGACCGTCATTGTTCTCCAAAGGGTTCTGAATGGGTCAGCCCAGACGGACTGGTCCAATATTCAAACCCAATAGATGGTGCTTTCAATGACCCAGATGCCAAGCATCCTGAAGATTATCAGAGCGAGGGCCCTAAAACCAGACCCATACATTATTGCTGTCTGGACCAAACTCAAGGGAACATGTTTCCTTTCACGTCAAAGACCACTTCCCATTTGAGAGGCATGGACCTACTTACACCAGTACATGAACTTCATCCTTTCTGAAGAGGTTGTGTGGTGTACTACACCATCCTCTCAGCTCTACTGGTCCATGACCTCTGGTCTGTGGGGACTGAAGGGACGTTCAGGAGACTAGACCACCGTGATGCTGCACATGTCTCCAGTTTGATGCTGCACATGTCTCTGGTGTGATGCTGCACATGTCTCTGGTGTGATGCTGCACATGTCTCTGGTGTGATGCTGCACATGTCTCTGGTGTGATGTTGCACATGTCTCCAGTGTGATGCTGCACATGTCTCCAGTGTGATGCTGCACATGTCTCTGGTGTGATGTTGCACATGTCTCTGGTGTGATGCTGCACATGTCTCCAGTGTGATGCTGCACATGTCTCTGGTGTGATGCTGCACATGTCTCTGGTGTGATGTTGCACATGTCTCTGGTGTGATGCTGCACATGTCTCCAGTGTGATGCTGCACATGTCTCTGGTGTGATGCTGCACATGTCTCTGGTGTGATGTTGCACATGTCTCTGGTGTGATGTTGCACATGTCTCTGGTGTGATGCTGCACATGTCTCCAGTGTGATGCTGCACATGTCTCTGGTGTGATGTTGCACATGTCTCTGGTGTGATGTTGCACATGTCTCTGGTGTGATGCTGCACATGTCTCTGGTGTGATGTTGCACATGTCTTTGGTGTGATGTTGCACATGTCTCTGGTGTGATGCTGCACATGTCTCCAGTGTGAGGCTCTGAGTTGTTTTGGTGCATTTTGTCATCATGGTGTTGAACTGTCATTGTTCCCTGTGTTCATATATCAAACTGCTTCTCAGAGGCGTTGATGCTGCTGCGCGGTTCTCTTTCTTTAATTTACGCCCCTCGTCACCTCGTCACGGCGGCGCTCGCTCCATCGGCCTCTTCCCACCACATTGTTGGCCTCTGGGCGCCGCCTGTCCTCAGCTGATTCTGGTTATCTGGAGCTGCACCTGCTTAGTGTGTTATCAGGAGGAAACTCCACAGGTCTGCTTCAGCTGATTCCAGAGCAGCTGATGCTGTGGACCCGTGTTCACCGAGCACCAGCATACAGCCTCTCACGTTCATAACTTACCCAGTGTCAGAGCACACTTCAGGGCATGAGCGGCTCGCAGGTCACAGCAGACATCCGGAGACATTCATCCACAGGATATACATGACTTATTGTTCTAGTTCTGTCAAACCACCAACATGTTTACCACCAAAAAATAAAGATACAAGTCTATTCCACTTCAAATTTTAATTATTTTCTTTTAATTAAAAAAATATTTTTAATTAACAGATTAATGAGATTAAAATAGTAAATATGGGAAATTAATAATACACGTTTAAACAATAACAACAACCACAATAATAACAAATAAAAGTAACATTTAAGTAAAAAAGAGAAAAGATTTAAATGATGCAAGTACCAATTTCTGACTTTTAGTTGCAAGTCACTAAGAATAAAATGATGATTTTTCTTTTGAAATGAATAATACTTTTGATCTGGAGTCATTTGTACTTTTTGATGAAAATACTTCAACATGTACTAATACATAAATACTTCAACAAGTACTAAAGCAGAAATACTTCAACATGTACTAATACATAAATACTTCAACATGTACTAAAGCAGAAATACTTCAACATGTACAAATACATAAATACTTCAACAAGTACTAAAGCAGAAATACTTCAACATGTACAAATACATAAATACTTCAACAAGTACTAATACATAAATACTTCAACATGTACTAAAGCAGAAATACTTCAACAAGTACTAATACATAAATACTTCAACATGTACTAAAGCATGGAGGGTCTTCATCTCTCACACGGAGGGTCTTCATCTCTCACACGGAGGGTCTTCCTCACATGGAGGGTCTTCATCTCTCACATGGAGGGTCTTCCTCACATGGAGGGTCTTCATCTCTCACATGGAGGGTCTTCCTCACACGGAGGGTCTTCATCTCTCACTTGGAGGGTCTTCCTCACATGGAGGGTCTTCATCTCTCACACGGAGGGTCTTCATCTCTCACTTGGAGGGTCTTCTTCACATGGAGGGTCTTCATCTCTCACATAGAGGGTCTTCCTCTTTAGAGTGGAGTCAGTCAGCCTGAGCCTACCGACTACTTCCTGTTCTCTGCCTTCCTGTCTGTGGACCGCAGCTCCACCACTGCCTCCACTTTGCAGAAACAAAAGCTTTCTAATAGGAAGACAGAAGTATTGATGACATGTCTCATGAGTCCTATGACATGTCTCTACTCAATAAGAGATCACTTCATATGACATGTCTCTACTCAATATGAGATCACTTCATATGACATGTCTCTACTCAATAAGAGATCACTTCATATGACATGTCTCTACTCAATAAGAGATCACTTCATATGACATGTCTCTACTCAATATGAGATCACTTCATATGACATGTCTCTACTCAATAAGAGATCACTTCATATGACATGTCTCTACTCAATATGAGATCACTTCCTATGACATGTCACTACTCAATATGAGATCACTTCCTATGACATGTCACTACTCAATATGAGATCACTTCCTATGACATGTCACTACTCAAAAAGAGATCACTTCCTTTGACATGTCACTACTCAATAAGAGATCACTTCCTATGACATGTCATTACTCAATAAGAGATCACTTCATATGACATGTCACTACTCAAAAAGAGATCACTTCCTATGACATGTCACTACTCAATAAGAGATCACTTCCTATGACATGTCATTACTCAATAAGAGATCACTTCATATGACATGTCACTACTCAAAAAGAGATCACTTCATATGACATGTCACTACTCAATAAGAGATCACTTCTTTTGACATGTCTCTACTCAATATGAGATCACTTCATATGACATGTCTCTACTCAATAAGAGATCACTTCATATGACATGTCTCTACTCAATATGAGATCACTTCATATGACATGTCTCTACTCAATAAGAGATCACTTCATATGACATGTCTCTACTCAATATGAGATCACTTCATATGACATGTCTCTACTCAATATGAGATCACTTCATATGACATGTCTCTACTCAATAAGAGATCACTTCATATGACATGTCTCTACTCAATATGAGATCACTTCATATGACATGTCACTACTCAATATGAGATCACTTCATATGACATGTCACTACTCAATATGAGATCACTTCATATGACATGTCACTACTCAAAAAGAGATCACTTCCTTTGACATGTCACTACTCAATAAGAGATCACTTCCTATGACATGTCATTACTCAATAAGAGATCACTTCATATGATATGTCACTACTCAAAAAGAGATCACTTCCTATGACATGTCATTACTCAATAAGAGATCACTTCCTATGACATGTCATTACTCAATAAGAGATCACTTCATATGACATGTCACTAGTCAAAAAGAGATCACTTCCTATGACATGTCACTACTCAATAAGAGATCACTTCCTATGACATGTCATTACTCAATAAGAGATCACTTCATATGACATGTCACTACTCAAAAAGAGATCACTTCATATGACATGTCACTACTCAATAAGAGATCACTTCTTTTGACATGTCACTACTCAAAAAGAGATCACTTCCTATGACATGTCACTACTCAAAAAGAGATCACTTCATATGACATGTCACTACTCAATAAGAGATCACTTCCTATGACATGTCATTACTCAATAAGAGATCACTTCATATGACATGTCACTAGTCAAAAAGAGATCACTTCCTATGACATGTCACTACTCAATAAGAGATCACTTCCTATGACATGTCATTACTCAATAAGAGATCACTTCATATGACATGTCACTACTCAAAAAGAGATCACTTCATATGACATGTCACTACTCAATAAGAGATCACTTCTTTTGACATGTCACTACTCAAAAAGAGATCACTTCCTATGACATGTCACTACTCAAAAAGAGATCACTTCATATGACATGTCACTACTCAATAAGAGATCACTTCCTATGACATGTCATTACTCAATAAGAGATCACTTCATATGACATGTCACTACTCAAAAAGAGATCACTTCCTATGACATGTCACTACTCAATAAGAGATCACTTCCTATGACATGTCATTACTCAATAAGAGATCACTTCATATGACATGTCACTACTCAAAAAGAGATCACTTCATATGACATGTCACGACTCAATAAGAGATCACTTCTTTTGACATGTCACTACTCAAAAAGAGATCACTTCCTATGACATGTCACTACTCAAAAAGAGATCACTTCATATGACATGTCACTACTCAATAAGAGATCACTTCCTATGACATGTCATTACTCAATAAGAGATCACTTCATATGACATGTCACTACTCAAAAAGAGATCACTTCATATGACATGTCACTACTCAATAAGAGATCACTTCCTATGACATGTCATTACTCAATAAGAGATCACTTCATATGACATGTCACTACTCAAAAAGAGATCACTTCATATGACATGTCACTACTCAAAAAGAGATCACTTCATTTGACATGTCACTACTCAATAAGAGATCACTTCTTTTGACATGTCACTACTCAAAAAGAGATCACTTCCTATGACATGTCACTACTCAATAAGAGATCACTTCCTATGACATGTCATTACTCAATAAGAGATCACTTCATATGACATGTCACTACTCAAAAAGAGATCACTTCCTATGACATGTCACTACTCAATAAGAGATCACTTTGGCAGCAGCAGTCAGGGTGGGCTCATGGAAAGTCTTACTCAGTTTGTTTTTTTAAGAGCATTTTCAAATGATGATGATAAGTAAAATGAAAACAATATTCAAAACAAAGATGTTATTCTGATGAGTGATGAGTGATGACGTGTGCTTTCTGCATTGCTTGTCAGTTTCAGCGTTCACTGGATGATGAGAACTCTGCAGTTTCTCAATCTAGTTTCACTTAAAGGGTTAAAGAGGCTGTTTCAAAACGCCTGTTGGCCTGTGTGTGTGTGTGTGTGTGTGTGTGTGTGTGTGTGTGTGTGTGTGTGTGTGTGAGAGAGAGAGAGAGAGAGGGTTATAAAAGACAGAGGAGATAATGAGAAGGAAGCAAGGAGGATGTGTGTGGCAGAGCGACCGTTAGAAAGACAAGGCCTCACATTCAACATACACACACACACACACACAAACACACACTGTTGCTGTTGACTTGTAGAGAACATGTTAACATGCAGACATTGATACTCAGACGTTGTTTTGAGGCATTTATAAATCATTATGTAATGTGATGAAATATTTGTCTTATTTAGATGTAGAAATGTAAATAAATGAATGAGCAAAACCAGAGAAAGAGAAAATCAGTCTGTGGCATCCAGTGTTGCATTGACAACATATTGGTTAGCCATGATGGTGAAACGCACACACACACACACACACACACACACACACATACACACACACTATACATCATACACTGTACGCTGTACATCATATGCTCTACATTATATACATTACATTATATACATCATATACTGTACATTATATACATTACATTATATACATCATATACTGTACATTATATACATTACATTATATACATCACATACTCTACATTGTATACATCATATACTGTACATTATATACATTACATTATATACATCATATATTGTACATTATATACTATACATTATATACATCATATACTGTACATCATATACTGTACATTATATACTCTACATCAGGGATTCCCAAAGTGTGGTGCGCGCACCCCTGGGGCTGTGCGAGCTGCCTCTAGGGGGTGCGCGAGAGGAAAAATGTAATGGTGGTCTAATGGTGTAATAATTAATATTAAACATCATTTAAAAAAAATGAAGTAGGATTTTTTTAATTATAAAAATTCCCTTTGTAAGATTTAAATTTAAAATTAAAAACGTACAATTTAATAATTAGATGCACTTCCGGTCCGTCCGCCATACTGTCTTTTACGTACACACTAGCTAGCCTAGCTTGTGCACCTAGCGTCATTTCATTCATTCAGCAACATCCATGAAAATATGTTAAACTGGCTGAAATCGGGGAAGCTGTCAGGTGGGACATCTGAAGCTATCAGTAATAAAAGAGGAGAGGGACCGGGAGCACAGAGGCCCATCGCGGAGTCAAGGTGAAAAAAGAGGAGACGAGAGTGAGCATCAGACTGGGAAAAAAAGAGGAAACATGATGACAATTCTCTGGGTCTGGGCTTCACTTGGATTGGGATGCAGATTGCCCGAAGCCACAGTGCGTGTTGTGCAGTGAGGTTCTGGCTAACAGCTGTCTGAAGCCTCTTATTTGCGCCGCCACCTGAACACCGAGCATGCCAGTGCAAGTCAGAAGCCCCTTTCATTTTTTAGATCAAAATTGGAAGAGTCACAAAACAGCCAAAAACAATTGCAGTCTCATTCACGTGTTGGCGCTACACAAAACGCACTGCGGGCTTCATATCTGCTCAGTTACCGAATAGCAAGGAAGGGTCTACCTCACACAATCGGCGAAGACGTCTGCTTGCCAGCTGCTAAAGAGATGGTGGAATGTATGATTGGAGAGAAAGAAGCTAAAAAGTTAGACATGATCCCGGTGTCCAACAACACTGTCTCGCGCCGCATCGATGCTTTGTCCGAAGACATCCTGGCAACGTTAGTCGGTCGCGTGAAGAAGAGTGAGTTTTACTCTCTGCAAGTAGACTTGACAGGCTGAGCCACCTGCGCTGCATGTGAAAATCCTCATATGGACTCCTCCTTTTTCATTTATATCTGTTTCTGAGCCTATGTGCCTCTCTTTGTTCTTTACGTGGCTTACTGTGTTTAAGTAAATAAATGTGAAATGCAATCTGCCTCTGAGCCTGTGTGTGTCCTCGCCATCCTTATTGCTCTTTAAAAGTGACGCCTTGTGTAACTGAAATGTATACAGCGGACTAAATCTTGTAACAAACGCCACGCGCAAGCAAACAGTTCTCGCATTGGTCCGATTTTATGCGGCTATAAATAGGCTCTGTTGCGTTTTTTTTTAAAGGTGTGGGGGATTGGGGGTGCGTGAACCCGGTCGGGATGTAGAAGGGGGTGCGTGGCCTAAAAAGTTTGGGAACCGCTGCTCTACATCATATACTGTACATTATATACATTACATTATATACATCATATACTGTACATTATATACTGTACATTATATACATCATATACTGTACATTATATACATAAGGACTTATGAGAAGTTATCCTGTTGTTTTACCAGAAGCCCCTCCCTTCTAGTCACCATGAGTACTATTCCTCACCTGGTCACCATGTTCACACTGCAGTGCTGACGCGTCTACACCGTCACTGTTTCCATGACATCATCATGGCCTCCCCATTGCAGGTGAGGAACCAGTACAGTCAAAACTCTTATACACACATACCTTTCATCAAGGATATTCATTTCTCAGGGATCTCAGCTGCTGACTGGCCAGAACCCGTCTTGAAGTGCCGAGCTGTCCCAGTCAGCAGCTGCTGCCTCCTTAACCTTTGTGTACTAGAGTTCTTGGGCTCTGTTCTCCAGTGGGTCCCTTGGTACCGGGCCGCACAGAAAGAATGAATGTCATGTTCGGGAGATGTTTTATTTTGAAAAATGACCGGACACATCCGTCTGTGCGTCTGAGCCTCTTGACGTGGTCACGTGGTAACGTATCACGTGACCTCTTGACCTGTGTCAAGAGGTCACGTGATACGTTGTCCTAAAAATTAAACTTAAAAGTATGTTTCAACTCTGCCGGTGTTCTAGGTTAAAACCAAGGCAGAATATCCTGGGATCGCCAAAAAAGCTCTGAAACCTGCTTCCATTTCCATCATCCTGTCTTTGTGAAGCGGGTTATAAGTTAAGCAGTAGACTGGACATAAACAGATGCCGGGTATCTCCCATCACAACCCAGCTCGTTGCAGAGAAACAAGCTCAGAGCTTCCACTAATTTGGCGTAATAGTGAGTTGTATTTTTAAGCACTTTATTATTGTCTTCATGCCAGTCTTATCATTTTATAACATCATATTTATCACGTCATTTATTACGCTATATTTATCGCCCACACAGTGAAGGCCGATCCGTGAAAATAATACGGTCCGTGGCGCAAAACGCAAAAACGGTTGTGGACCGCTGGTCTAGAGTCTGAAGCCAAAGCTTCCTGTCCTGCTCACTCCAGTCCAACCCTCCCCCGGTCTTCCCCCGGCTAGACCTAAAGCCAGACTGTCTTCCACCATGAGCCCTGGACCCTGCTGCTCGTAATCAGAGAGGGAGGAGTACTCCACCTATCCATGATGTCCAACTGGTAAATAGAGGAGATATCCTCCACCTCACTTCCTTCTTCTGGCTGGACGATCCTCCATCTTGCCCTCAAGTAGCTCCCTCATCTCCCTCCACCGGCCATACTTGACCAGCGCTCCATGTTCCTCTTTATAGCGGCGCTGCGAAGGTCTCTGTTGACTCCTGCCACCTTCACTGTCCACCCTTCTCCGTCCACTTCGTCATCAAAGTTGCAACCGCTCCTCCTCCAACCCAAGCTCAGCTTTTGGAGATTCAATTGTAAAGAATGTTGAGAAAAAATCAGCTACGACTTTTCACTTTCTAAGCACTACGGTGACTGAAATCCTCGATACGATTCCTAGCGCCCCCTCGCCCAGGACTTTGTGGTCCATGTGGTCCAATGACATTCCCAGTCAGAGCTCTGAAATAACACAGTCCAGGGTAAACATATTTATCTCTGATGGTATTCCTCCACTCACTGACCGTGTAGCTACAACCTGAGCCTCCTCTGACTGAAACAGACTGCTAGTTAGCATTAGCCCTGCTGTAGTGGAGGGTTAATGCAAGAGGTTAAGTCCTGTAGAGATGCAGGACTTGTTTCTTTCTGGGAGAGCCCACGTGCATGTGTGTAGGTGTGTGTCACTTCCTGCTCTCCAACTGTCACAGTCAGTAGAATCCCACCGCTACACTCATCCTGATTCAGCACTTTGCGGCCGCACACGAAGGCAGACAGAGCATACTGACAGCGTCCAAATATGTCGAGTCACACAATCATGAGGATTCACACAAAAACAAAGAGCCCCATCAGGACTCCATAAGGGTCCCCCTCGGTCTCTGTGTTGTGGGTCATTTGTCCAGCTGTGATCTCTGGTTCTCATTTTAAAGCCTGGGAATAAGCTCAGAATGCTTTCTATGGATCCATCTCCTCCTTATGCGGATTCCACACACACACACACACACACACACACACACACACACACACACACACACACACACACACACACACACACACACAGTGGGGATCTGGCCACACATCACACAGTCAGGTTCTGCTGCTTGACCCCCTGAAAGAGATGTCAACACTCAGCTTGTGGTTTTATATCGTGGATTCCCACATTTTCCAGTTTCATTTTTGTTGAGTTGAATTCATTTCAAGGCACGATCAAGAACAGAATGAAATTCCAAATGTATCAGTGATTTGATATGGAATGATGCTGATATTATGTCAATACTCATGAATTAAATATGCAGTGTTCCTTCCTGGAATCTAAATATGTTATCAGACTCCATCATATGGGCCGATGCCACACTGACTCCATCTGACACACATGTCTAACCCTAAAGTAAATGCATCTAAAGATAAATATGAATTGGTCTATATCTTTCTAATGTCAACACATCTAGGAAAAGCCCCAAACCAACAAATTGTTAGTCCCTCTATCCAAAACTGTTGTCTTCCCTACTTTCCTAAAACAGCTGGTCAGTGTAGTTATTATTATTATTTGTTATGTCCTAACACAGGAGGAAATATTGCAATGTTTGGGGACTATTTTCAGTGGCGGATTAACACACGGTGCTCTAGTGAGTGTTTGTGGCAGCAGGACGGTGTGTGTGTCAGCCAGAGCAACAGTGAGGCTCACTGGTGTGTTTAAAACCTTTTAACGTTCTGCTGTCCAGCGGGCGTCCTTTACTGGACATTCTAGTGTACACTGTACCCCCTATTTATAGTTTAGTACGAGTTCGGTACGAGATCAGACCACCACAGCAGCTACAAATGAGACTTTTGTCAGACAACAACAAACAAACAAACGATAGCAAAATCCAGGCAACTCACCGATGACGCCTCATATTGATCCATAAATCCATAGCATTCCAACAAAAACGGCATTGTTACGTCGTAAAGGTCCAATAAAAATAAATCCCATGAAAGATTTAGTCCAAAACACGTGATTACATCCATAAATATCCACCAACTGGCGTTGCATCATTTCATATCAGCTGGAAGATATGAAAGAAAACATTTTTGTTTTTAGAAGAAAAGCAAGTTTGCATGGGAGCGCAGCTACAAACTCGACACCAAAATGACTGCCGAAACCTAAGCTTTCTATTGGATCCCGACTTGAACCAATAGGAGCTTCATGTCCTGACTACGTTGAAGTTCAGGCTCAGCCTCTATTTTCTTACGTGACTCAAGCCTGTCACCTCATACAGCTCAGATGACAGCCAATGCAATTGCCTAAAAAATTAATAGCAGGAAGTGGCAGTGGAGCTGATTCCAACAGCCTTCAACTTCACCAGAACGGACAGCTGCTCACTGAGCCTCAGTTTGTCATTGAATTAGCATGAAAATGCATTTATACTTCATTTTCTCTGTGTCAGCAATACTGGTAGTATATATGAATAGTACCTCTATAAGTTTGCAAGACTATAAGTCTTTGTAATAGGTATATAGTAATAGGCGTTTTTTGGTCAAATTTTACAGGAATGCTAAGAGGTTTGGATCTCTGTGGCTCACAGGAAGAGGGCACACACACACACACACACACACACACACACACCTTAGTGGATACAATTTAGGTATGTAAACGTGAGCTGATGACGAGAACAATTATTTGGAAATTTGTTCGCCTCGTGTTTGAATAGTTAAATGTTTCAACCACATTATGATCATATTGTAAAAGAGGTCTTGAATGAGGTCAAATCTATATCAATAGCTGTAAATCAGTGTAGTTTGAGGAAAATGTTTTGGAAGAAGGCTTAATGTATTTAGTGTTAGTGGAAATATGCAGAGAGGGTCCCCAAAGTCATGCCAGCAGGCTCGACAAGCTCTGTAGAGCCGACCAGATGAGAGTGTCAACTTGTTGACCAGCATGTGTGTGTGTGTGTGAGAGAGAAACCACCAGCTAGGCCACAGACCTAAAGTAATGATAAAGCTGAAACCATACCACAGTGTAAACCAATCAAAACTCACCAGCCTGCAGTGTGTGTGTGTGTGTGTGTGTGTGTGTGTGTGTGTGTGTGTGTGTGTGTGTGTGTGCGTGCGTGTGTGTGCGTATGCGTGTGTGTGTGTTGCAAGGCTTGGAAGACAGTGGTCATGTTAGGGTTAGCACTTTCACAATAAGCTATGAGAACTGTTCGTTGGGATTGTCTGGCAAGAGATTGCCTGAAGAGACATTGTTGGTTTGAAGAGATGTTGGTTTGAAGAGTCGTTGTTGGTTTGAAGAGACGTTGTTGGTTTGAAGAGACGTTCTTGATTTGAAGAGACGTTGTTGGTTTGAAGAGACGTTGTTGGTTTAAAGAGACGTTGTTGGTTTAAAGAGATGTTCTTGGTTTGAAGAGACATTGTTAGTTTGAAGAGACGTTGGTTTGAAGAGATGTTCTTGGTTTGAAGAGACATTGTTGGTTTGAAGAGACATTGGTTTGAAGAGACATTGTTAGTTTGAAGAGACGTGGGTTTGAAGAGATGTTCTTGGTTTGAAGAGACATTGTTGGTTTGAAGAGACATTGTTGGTTTGAAGAGACGTTGTTGGTTTAAAGAGACGTTGTTGGTTTGAAGAGATGTTGTTGGTTTGAAGAGACATTGTTGGTTTGAAGAGACGTTGGTTTGAAGAGACATTGTTGGTTTGAAGAGACGTTGTTGGTTTAAAGAGACGTTGTTGGTTTAAAGAGACGTTGTTGGTTTGAAGAGATGTTGTTGGTTTGAAGAGACATTGTTGGTTTGAAGAGACGTTGGTTTGAAGAGATGTTGTTGGTTTGAAGAGACGTTGTTGGTTTGAAGAGATGTTGTTGGTTTGAAGAGACGTTGTTGGTTTGAAGAGATGTTCTTGGTTTGAAGAGACATTGTTGGTTTAAAGAGACGTTGTTGGTTTGAAGAGATATTGTTGGTTTGAAGAGATGTTCTTTGTTTGAAGAGACATTGTTGGTTTGAAGAGACGTTGGTTTGAAGAGATGTTCTTGGTTTGAAGAGATGTCGTCACCCGTCTCTATTTTCAGTCGCCCTCTTTGCTTCGCTACACTTCCCCGTTGACTGTAACCTCCTCCGAAGTTTCAAGAAACCGCCAACAGCGAACAGCCATCTGACGATCGATGAAGCCTCTGATCATCCGGAGCTTTTGCAATGTTCAAACCCGTTTTCCTCCCAACCACACTGGTTCCCCTCCGTCTTAATGGGCGAGATGGGGAGAGCGTGTGTGTAAAGTCTGGTGGGATGGGGTCCTGTGCGAGGCAAGGCGAGGTCCCTTCAGTCCTGTGGTTAACGAAGAAGTCATGCAAAGAGTCGCCTCACCCTTTTCTCACTCCTCCTCACCCCTTTCTGGCTTCCATCCCCATTTGTCCCCACATTGTGGTTAACAAGTGAATGCAAAGTGTTGCCTTAATGTGTGTGTATGTGTGGCTCATACCCATTAGCGCCCTTCTATTCTGTATTGTGAATGCCGCCCAGCGACTAAGCCTTCTGATTTATTCATTAGCTCGTTTGGGACTGTGTGTGTCCCCGTGTGGTCGGATCCAGGCTGTATGCTTGGCTCTTTCTGCTGGTTCCTTCCACTTTGATGATCCATTTCTGCCTTCCAGAATCTGCCACGTTACTTCGCACACATGCATGCTACACGAAGCATAAAGGAACCGAAGGGGTGTGAATGCTGTCTCCTTCTCTTGACTGTCAGTAGTGATCGAGGCCGTGGAACAGCCATTGATTTTAGTGGTGGTCTACAGTGATTGGAGTATTGAGGTGTTGCCTTAGTATTGAACAGTGTTCTCTGACCATGGGAAACCTGTACCTTAGACACACAGTTACACCAGAACCAGCATATCCTCAAATCAGAATGAGAAACGGAAAGGATCACGCTTTCAAACTAAAATGGCATCGTTTCTATTTTAGGGTTCTAAAATGCTGTAGCAGTGGGGATGCGTACGTAGTACACTGGATGTAGCCTTACTATCACTTCCTGAAAAGTGCCCAAATGTACTTCCAGGAACTGGTCCCAAAGCCAGGTGGAGAGCAGTGGCCACATCTTATATGGGACTCTAGTAGTTCTATAATTCTGCACCCTATTTATTCTAATCAGATCAAGACGTTGCTTTCTGCATGATGACACTGATACATACTTCCACAGAAATGCATAAGAAGACGGGAGTACAATGTACTTCTGTTCAGATCCCAAAGTCACAGAATAACACAAACTGACTAACCGATTAAATCAAAAACCAGAAACTAGTGTTCTGCAGGGTGATATTACATTTGTCAAAGTGTGATACAAGGCTGATATGAAACTTATTTTTGGTTCAGAAACTTATCCATGGTTTGCTGAAAAGAAATTAACAAAAAATATTTAAAAAAATCTCCATTGTTTTTTCACAGAAGGGTCAATATTAACACCATGATGTGTTTCATCACAGTACAGAGATATATGATTTAGTTCCCAGCTGAGAAACATTGGCAGAACATAATTTCCACAAGGGGATTAATAAAGGATAATTTCTCCTTCTTCTTTCTTTCTTCCTATTCTTAATAAACATAACACTTTAAAAGACAAAATAAATAAACTAGTGTATCATCAGTGCTGCTTCTCTGTGGTTCTCTACAGCCACTCGATCCAGACACACCTTCTTCCCAAGTGGCTGGCCAGCTGTGAGGAGGTGAGCAGGAGTTGACCTCAATAGAAGTTCTTCTTTTCCAGAGAAATCCAGTTATTTCGTTCACTTGACCCCAAATGATGTAAAAACAACTATGATGTACTCTGGGACACTCTGAGGCCGTCTCACATTCATTCTTGATGACCATTAAAATGTCTAAAGTGTGTCGGTTTAGACAGGAGGACGGATCGAGGAAGATCAGAGTAACAACCCGGCAGAGCTGGGGGTGCTCTTTAAGGATATGGGTCCTTGGACCACAATCGGTAACAGGATCCAATGGTGAGAAACAGGATGCATTTAGCATTTAGCTCGTAGTACCACTGTGCCTCTTCCAGCCTCACACAGCTGCTAGCATGGCTGTAAAATGTAACTTTCTAAAGTCAACGTAGTGAGAGAGAAGAGAGTCTGGTGAAAAGCGTCCTGGCGTTCTGAACCCAGACACAGCGTCTGGGTCCTGTCGGCTCTGGGACTTCCACAAGATGGCTGATGAACGTTGTTGGTGTGAAAGATGCCGTCTGTTGGTACCAACCATAGACTGTACTTCAGAAGTGGACGCAGTCGACATGACGACACCCATTGGTTTGTGGACTGCTGTTTGAAGCCTTGAGTTCGCCATCTTGGATTACGGCCGTTGCCATGTAGTTTTATTCACAACCAATGAATGAACATTACATATGGAATGCAAAGGAGTGACATAGAGACGCCGTATAGAGCTCTAGTAGCAGCAGCTCCCTCTAAATGAACATCATGTATGTAATGAACATCATGCTGTATTGAAGAAGACTTTGAGATTGAGACATAAACTCATGTTTACAATGTTTTCTGAGGGAATAACTCAATAAAGTATATATTATAAGATAGATTATATTTACTATCTGTGATCATTCTCCAGCAGGGTTTTTGAAAACTTCCCTACCGTCAGTCCACGAGCTGCATTAGTAAACGTGTTTCAGAAGCTCCTTCATGATGTGGACCGGCGTGAGAGAAGTCGGCCGAGAGGGAGTTCACTCTCTGTCCACTTCACAAACGGGATGGACAGAGAGGACGTCCTCGCAGTAAACGTTTCTGATCAGTTGTGACGTCCATGTTTACTGTCCAGCCGGCAGTGTGTGTGTAAGTTAAAGGTTTCTGCTCTAATGCACCTGCTCAGCCATTCAAACTGCACTAAACACGGCCTGAGGCTCTTCTATCTTCCTCTCTCTATCTGTCATCCTGTCTCTCGCTCATCCTCTCTCGGTATCTGTCTCTCTCTCTCTCTCTCTCTCTGTCTTTCTCTCACTCTCTCTCTCTCTCTCTGTCTCTTCTCTCTTTCTCTCCTACATTTCTTGTGTCAGAAAATCAATTTGGAGTTTAGCAGGAATAAGCCCACCTCCTCTCATCACAGAGTCCGGCTGAATAATTCAACACACACACACACACACACACACACACACACACACACACACACACACACACACACACACACACACACACAAATGACTCATTCTTGAGAACAGGTGCCATGCAGTGTCTGAGGAAATGTGTCAGAAACTATCCCAAACTCAAAGTTGGGGATAGTCTCACTTTTAGTAGTGAAGTGCAGCCAGAGAAGCAGCAGCCAATCAGATCCCAGCCTGTGACTCCTGTTGACATGAACACGCCTCCTGCAGCAGAGTGCTGAGTATTATGGTCTGGTGTGTGCTCACTGCTTGAATGTACACAGAGAAAACGTGATTGTTGAACAAAAAGCAGCTTTTCTTAAAGGTTGTCTTCCTCTCCTCCACGCGGCGCTCACAGCGCAGAGCTACAGGGTGGAGCTCTCTGATTGGTTGAAACAGACACGGCTGCTTCCTGTGCAGCTTAATTCACAAGATAAGGAAATACCAGATGTCTCAAGAATCAATGTTAGGACGAGAAACAGGCTTTACATGTTTATTAATGTTAAATGCAAAGTTATGTTGTCGGCTTCCCGACCAGCTTTAAAATAGAGAGAGAGACCGAGAGAGAGATATGAGCAGTTCTTTGTAATTCCTCATGTTATCTCGTCTCCACGGTTCTTCATGAGGACTTAAAGTTCCTATCGTCTTTTAACGTCTCATGATTCTTAGTTTCCTGAAGTGACCTTTAGTGACTGTCAGCCTTTCACTTCTTCCTCCATCTGCTAGAAACACTGAGCTTTACAGCAGCCATAAAGTATCAGGCTGAGTGCAGAGCATGGTTCTAAGCTGTTGTATGATGAAGTCAACATGTAGTGGTTCAACATATAAGTCAACATGTAAATCAACATATAAGTCAACTTGTAAATCAACATATCAATTAACATATCAACATAAAAGCCAACATATAAGTCAACATATAGTGGTTCAACATAAAAGCCAACATATAAGTCAACATATAATGGTTCAACATATGAGTCAACATATAGTGGTTCAACATATAAATCAACGTATAAGTCAACATATAATGGTTCAACATATAAGTCAACATATAGTGGTTCAACATAAAAGCCAACATATAAGTCAACATATAGTGGTTCAACATATAAATCAACATATAATGGTTCAACATATAAGTCAACGTATAGTGGTTCAACATATAAGTCAACATATAATGGTTCAACATATAAATCAACATATAATGGTTCAACATATAAATCAACATATAATGGTTCAACATATAAGTCAACATATAATGGTTCAACATATAAATCAACATATAATGGTTCAACATATAAGTCAACGTATAGTGGTTCAACATATAAATCAACATATAATGGTTCAACATATAAATCAACATATAATGGTTCAACATATAAGTCAACGTATAGTGGTTCAACATATAAGTCAACATATAATGGTTCAACATATAAATCAACATATAATGGTTCAACATATAAGTCAACATATAATGGTTCAACATATAAATCAACATATAATGGTTCAACATATAAGTCAACGTATAGTGGTTCAACATATAAATCAACATATAATGGTTCAACATATAAATCAACATATAATGGTTCAACATATAAGTCAACATATAATGGTTCAACATATAAATCAACATATAATGGTTCAACATATAAGTCAACGTATAGTGGTTCAACATATAAATCAACATATAATGGTTCAACATATAAATCAACATATAATGGTTCAACATATAAATCAACATATAATGGTTCAACATATAAGTCAACGTATAGTGGTTCAACATATAAGTCAACATATAATGGTTCAACATATAATGGTTCAACATATAAATCAACATATAATGGTTCAACATATAAGTCAACATATAATGGTTCAACATATAAATCAACATATAATGGTTCAACACATAACTCAACATATAATGGTTCAACACAAATCAACATATAATGGTTCAACATATAAATCAACATTTAAGTCAACATATAATGGTTCAACATATAAGTCAACATATAGTGGTTTAACATATAAGTCAACATATAGTGGTCCAACATATAAGTCAACATATAGTGGTTCAACATATAAGTCAACATATAGTGGTTCAACATATAAGTCAACATATAGTGGTCCAACATATAAGTCAACATATAGTGGTTCAACATATAAGTCAACATATAGTGGTTCAACATATAAGTCAACATATAGTGGTCCAACATATAAGTCAACGTATAGTGGTTCAACATATAATGGTTCAACATATAATGGTTCAACATATAATGGTTCAACATATAAGTCAATGTATAGTGGTTCAACATATAATGGTTCAACATATAATGGTTCAACATATAATGGTTCAACATATAAGTCAACGTATAGTGGTTCAACATATAATGGTTCAACATATAATGGTTCAACATATAATGGTTCAACATATAAGTCAACGTATAGTGGTTCAACATATAATGGTTCAACATATAATGGTTCAACATATAATGGTTCAACATATAAGTCAACGTATAGTGGTTCAACATATAATGGTTCAACATATTATGGTTCAACATATAAGTCAACATATAGTGGTTCAACATATAAGTCAACATATAATGGTTCAACATATAATGGTTCAACATATAAGTCAACGTATAGTGGTTCAACATATAATGGTTCAACATATAATGGTTCAACATATAATGGTTCAACATATAAGTCAACATATAATGGTTCAACATATAGTGGTTCAACATATAATGGTTCAACATATAATGGTTCAACATATAATGGTTCAACATATAAGTCAACGTATAGTGGTTCAACATATAATGGTTCAACATATAAGTCAACGTATAGTGGTTCAACATATAAGTCAACATATAATGGTTCAACATATAATGGTTCAACATATAAGTCAACATATAAGTCAACATATAATGGTTCAACATATAAGTCAACATATAATGGTTCAACATATAATGGTTCAACATATAAGTCAACATATAATGGTTCAACATATAATGGTTCAACATATAAGTCAACGTATAGTGGTTCAACATATAATGGTTCAACATATAATGGTTCAACATATAAGTCAACATATAATGGTTCAACATATAATGGTTCAACATATAAGTCAACGTATAGTGGTTCAACATATAAGTCAACATATAATGGTTCAACATATAGTGGTTCAACATATAATAGTTCAACATATAATGGTTCAACATATAAGTCAACGTATAGTGGTTCAACATATAATGGTTCAACATATAATGGTTCAACATATAAGTCAACGTATAATGGTTCAACATATAAGTCAACGTATAGTGGTTCAACATATAAGTCAACATATAATGGTTCAACATATAAGTCAACATATAAGTCAACATATAATGGTTCAACATATAAGTCAACATATAATGGTTCAACATATAAGTCAACGTATAGTGGTTCAACATATAAGTCAACATATAATGGTTCAACATATAAGTCAACATATAAGTCAACATATAATGGTTCAACATATAAGTCAACATATAATGGTTCAACATATAATGGTTCAACATATAATGGTTCAACATATAATGGTTCAACATATAATGGTTCAACATATAAGTCAACGTATAGTGGTTCAACATATAAGTCAACATATAGTGGTTCAACATATAAGTCAACATATAATGGTTCAACATATAAGTCAACATATAGTGGTTCAACATATAAGTCAACATATAATAGTTCAACATATAAGTCAACGTATAAATCAACGTATAAATCAACATATAGTGCTAGAATCTGAAGGCCTTTTGTTAAACTTAATGTGGAACAATATTCACAATAAAGACTTTATTTACACAACCTGTGTGTCATGTATGTGAGCGCACGTCATTGTGCAACTCTGCATTTTATCCTGTGTGTGTGTGTGTGTGTGTGTGTGTGTGTGTGTGTGTGTGTGTGTGTGTGTGTGTGTGTGTGTGTGTGTGTGTGTGTGTCATTTGGTGCTGCTGCTAACTGATATGTCAGAAAATCAATTAATTACTTTTAAGCGGCAGTTAACTGCATCCGCACAATACACCCCATGAATTATAGACGAAGTGTGTGTGTGTGTGTGTGCGAGTGTGTGTGTGTGTGTGTGTGTGTGTGTGTGTGTGTGTGTGTGTGTGTGTGTGTGTGTGTGTGTGTGTATTAGAATGGGCTGCTCTGTTAACTAGAGACAATTGCTAACTTCTCCGTCATTGATCAATTGATGAGAGTGCTTCGATACAAATCTACTGAGCTCTGAAGTGTCTGAAGTGACTCATCTATGGTGTGTATGTGTGTGTGTGTGTGTGTGTGTGTGTGTGTGTGTGTGTGTGTGTGTGTGTGTGTGTCTGTGTGTGATTGTGTGATTGTGTGATTGTGTGTGTGTGTCATTTTAAATAGTAGCAATCCAACCTTTTACATTTGCTGTTCTTAATAATCTGGAGTAACGTTTACACATTTATACATTTACACACTTATAAATGTACACATTTATACATTCATACATTTACACATTTACACATTTATACATTTACACATTTACACATTTACACATTTACACACTTACACATTTACACACTTATAAATTTATACATTTATACATTTACACATTTATACATTTACACATTTACACATTTACACATGTATACATTTACACATTTACACATTTACACACTTATAAATTTATACATTTATACATTTACACATTTATACATTTACACATTTACACATTTATACATTTACACATTTATACATTTATACATTTACACATTTACACATTTACACATTTACACACTTACACATTTACACATTTACACACTTATAAATTTATACATTTATACATTTACACATTTATACATTTACACATTTACACATTTACACATGTATACATTTACACATTTACACATTTACACACTTATAAATTTATACATTTATACATTTACACATTTATACATTTACACATTTACACATTTATACATTTACACATTTATACATTTACACATTTACACATTTACACATTTACACATGTATACATTTACACATTTACACATTTACACATTTATACATTTACACATTTACACATTTACACATGTATACATTTACACATTTATACATTTACACATTTACACATTTATACATTTACACATTTACACACTTAGAAATTTACACATTTACACATTTACACACTTATTCATTGACACATTTACACATTTACACACTTATAAATGTACACATTTGCACACTTACACACTTATACATTTACACATTTACACACTTACCACATCTCTTCATCCATCTCTTCATCCATCTCTTCATCCATCTCTTCATCTATCTCTTCATCAGCTCTTCATCCTGCATCTTTACATGATCAGGAACTTCATAAACTGTTGTTATGTAAATGTCCCACAGACCCCCAGTTCATAATCCTGCAGATACTGCAACACCCTCATCTTCTCCATTGTTACCTCATTAGTGACTCAACAGACATGTATTGAAATGAAAACCTTCAGGATGCCTTTAAACTCCAGGCGGATGTATGTTTATGAATGTTTATGAATGTTTATGATGCTTTAGTTTCAGTGATGAGGCGTTCAGGTGCTGATGAGGAACCAGACATTAACAGAGTCCTCTTCTCCCCAGACCCTCCATCGACCCCTCACTCAGGGGGGCAGCGTGTGTGTGTGTGTGTGTGTGTGTGTGTGTGTGTGTGTGTGTGTGTGTGTGTGTGTGTGTGTGTGTGTGTGTGTGTGTGTGTGTGCGTGTGTGTGCGTGCGGTTGTGCGCGTGTGTGTGTGTGTGTGGTATTGATCCTCACCATGCCACTGTCACTGGCCTCAGGGTGGCCTCAGCTCAGGGGACAGACAGCCGCTGGCAGAGAGAGAGAGAGAGAGAGAGAGTGGGAGAGAGAGAGAGGAGGAGAGGGAGAGAGGGAGGGGGAGAGGGAGAGAGGGAGAGAGGTGTCTCTTCTTTTTGATTTCCTTTCCCTCGTGCAGAAACTCTGTAACTACTGAATACTTGGCACATGAAATATAACTATATATAATATATCTGTTATGGTGATCACTATCTCTAAAGGTCAAGGCTGAGCTTGTCAACATGTCACACTGTCATATTGGAGGGTTCTGACCCTGAGCTGCTGTCTGCTGTCCGGCTCGAGCAGAGTTCACGGGACAGGGTGTCATCCTTTACTCTGACGGGACGTCTGTGAGGAGGCATGGACCTCAACCAGCTGAGACACTTTATACAGTTTAACTTGTATGACGTGAATGTGGAACATAATGCAATAATAGAACAAGTAGGAGGCAAGTTATCATAACTGAAGCTTAATATGAGGGCTCTTATTCTGAACAGGAGGAAACATGAAAACATTAAAAACACATTTTGGGCGAATAAAAAAAAATTAAGACATTTTTTTTGTATTCATAGTCCCATAAACGTCAGCATGTTGGAGTGGTGAACGGTGAGGAGGAGCCCCTGAGTCAGACAGCAGATAGCTGCATTAGAGATGATGCAGCTGATCACAGTGAGGGAGTCTCTGGAGCCCAACAAACTCCACGGACATAAGTAATAAGTCCATATCCAAAGAAAGAACCTTCATCTCTTTGACGTGGGCGACCCTCTCACTGTGTCAGACGCTGTCGCCTACAGAGCAGGACCACATGCAGGACCACATGCAGGACCACATGCAGGACCACATGCAGGACCACATGCAGGACCACATGCAGGACCACATGCAGGACCAGCTGAGCTTTGTGGGCCTGGTTTGGGCTCACTCTGAACAAACACTGTTGGTCTGAGGGTTACAGGGCTGTCGCTCACACTTGTCAGCGTACACACACACAAACACACACACACACACGGAAGGCTTTATGGTGATGTCACCAGCCAAAGGGCCTCTGGGAGAGTCACTGTGGGAGCCCACTGTCCACCAGCATGTGTATGTGTGTGTGTGTGTGTGTGTGTGTGTGTGTGTGTGTGTGTGTGTGTGTGTGTGTGTGTGTGTGTGTGTGTGTGTGTGGTCACTGTGAGGTTTGCTAGAGCATCTCTATCCCGCTTTAACCAGCAGAGCGATGGAAACACATGGATACTTCAGCTTGACGTGAGCAGACGAGAAGGGGTTAAACAGGGACGAGGTCATGTGACCTCTGTGTATCCCATTGGGTCTCTGGGACAGGGGACGAGGTCATGTGACCAATAGAAAGACACGTTGTGGTCAGACCAACGTCTGACTCGTCTGACATCACAGACAGCCGTGTTGTGATGTCAGACGAGTCAGACGCGTTCCAGAGGATGCTGCTCAACGAACGGCTCTCAGAGTTTACACTCTAAATAAATAAATAAATAAAGTGTCTGACAGTAACATCGTTCACTGGAAACGATTCAGAGGAAGTAACAACATGGACCAGGACTGTGTTAAGAGAGTGAGAGACAGTGAGAGAGTGAGACAGTGAGACCGTGAGAGAGTGAGACACTGAGATAGTGAGTGAGTGATACAGTGAGGTTGTAAGAGAGTGAGGCAGTAAGAGAGTGAGAGGGTGAGACAGTGAGACAGAAAGAGGGTGAGAGAGTGAGACAGAAAGAGGGTAAGACAGTGAGATAGTGAGAGAGTGAGACAGCAAGAGGGTAAGAGAGTGAGAGAATGAGACCTCCACCTTCCCGGAACATGATTACAGTTATAAAATGAAAGTCTTGCTATGACATCGTCTGCTGCAGAAAAAGAGTTATTGGTCGTCAGCTCCTACAACATCTCCTCTCCAAGGACTTCTCCTCTCCGAGGACTTCTCCTCTCCTAGGACATCTTCTCTCCTCTCCTAGGACATCTTCTCTCCTCTCCTCGGACATCTCCTCTCCTAGGATTTCTCCTCTCCTAGGACATCTTCTCTCCTCTCCTAGGACATCTTCTCTCCTCTCCGAGGACTTCTCCTCTCCTAGAACATCTTCTCTCCTCTCCTAGGACATCTTCTCTCCTCTCCTCGGACATCTCCTCTCCGAGGACTTCTCCTCTCCTAGGACATCTTCTCTCCTCTCCTAGGACATCTTCTCTCCTCTCCTCGGACATCTCCTCTCCTAGGATTTCTCCTCTCCTAGGACATCTCCTCCCCTCCTTAGCAGATGAAAGTACACGGAGTGGACCACAGAGTTCAACCAATCAGATCTTTAGTTTGACAAGCTGGGCGTATCCTTTGACGCCTGCAAAATGGTGTGGACGTGTGATTGGTCGAAACCGAAAAACTGTACAACCGTGTTGCTGAACTTCCTGTTAACAAGGAGAGCGGATGGACTTTGTCTTTAATGAGCAGCATCTGGTGAGTGAAGTGCTGTTTCTGTTTGTGCATCTGCGGTGGCGTGTTGATGTGTCTATGCTGTTTTCATCATGGATTGTTTTGTCATGTTAGAACTAAGTTCTTGTTGACGGGGAAACCCGGTGGGCTGACGGGGTTGGGCTTCAGGTGGGTCAGTCAGGAGGCCGAGGCGAGGCCGTGCGTCCGACCGAGAGGCGCCGCGTGACTGCGCGTTGCTCGGCGGGGTGTCCTGGTGGGTGGAGCTTCGCGGGTCGGTCCCCGCGCCCCGTGTGACTCCCTCCATGCCCGTGGTGGTGCCGTGTGGCGGAGTGGGCGTCTGCTGTCCACACATGGTGGACGGTATGAAGGCGCCACGCATTGAGTGTCTGGCAGTAACCGGGACACTTTTCCCCCAGTCCGTCCCTGATGTGGACTATATGACACTGAAGGCCTAGGTCGAAAACGCACGGCCCGCCACTGAGTTAGTTACTAGCTCTTCTGAGGCAAAGCAGAGTGACCTCTGTGACTGTTTGACCTCTACCAGACATGCGGGCTGTTAGCGGCTGCCGTATGGCGCTAGCTGCTTCTGCGTCCTTCCCATCGTGAACATGGACAGCAGCAGCTTCTACTGCAGTCAAACTCATATCACTCAAGTGTGTGACCTCAATGTTCAACCAGAACTTCAAAATAGCAAGAGATGGGGAGAAGGGAGGAAGGGAGGAAACGGGAGGAAAATCATTTGAGTAGCTAAATGAAATTAGCAGCTTTAAAGCGCCCGAGGGCAGAGTGGAGCGGTGTCCCCCGTGGCTACGCTTTAGAGAAGGAGGGATGACTTAAGCTTGACTGGCTCCTCGCACTTACTCGCTCACTCTTGGTGCTCACTAATATGCGGGTGAGATGGGGGGGCGAGGGTATAAAGGCTGTTTGAGGAGGTGAGGACAGGCTGCAGCGCCTCTTTGTCCAAAGACTTTGTGATGCTCCTTCAAGTCTTTTTGTTGACTTGACATTTTGGAATCTTGGACAGTAAAAAGTGAAAAGAAAACCTTATTTATTTCTTCCTTCTTCTTTTTGATTTTTTCTTCTGTTTCCTCCTGTTCCCCTCTTGTGTTCTGGTTGTCTCCTCATCTTTACCCGTGGCCCTCGGCTCTCTTCCCGCTGGCTGTTGGACCTTTGGCCCCAGCTGTTGCTGCTTCTGTCCCCAGGATCCAGACATGAACCCTGGGACCTTCTCCGGCTCCGGTCCCCTGTCCTGGGCCATGTACCTGATGAGGAAGGGCCGGCCGGGCAGCGCACTCTTTGGTAAAGCTCACTCTTCTTCACTCCCCTTGTCCTCGTCATCCCCGTCATGACCGCTTTGTGTTTATTGCTTTTAACTGGATATGAATCTGTGTTTTAGTATTAAAGCTGCTGTGTGTAGACACATTGCTTCCACATGATGCGTGGCGACAATACTCCGTGTTGGTGTCTGAGCTTCTGAGGAGCTGCTGATCCTCGGACCGCTCAAAATATGAACGGCACTTTTTCTCTGGAGACATTTGATGTTGAGCTTGTAGTTTGTAAACTCTTCAGCTGAAGGACTTCTAGTCCTACTCCTCTGGTCCACAGCCTCTGGGTCTGAGACCTCTTCAAGGCCAGACTGTTGTTGAGGGACTCCAGAGGTCCTGGATCAGTTCTACCCGTTCTGTAGAGACTATCTATCTATCTATCTATCTATCTATCTATCTATCTATCTATCTATCTATCTATCTATCTATCTATCTATCTATCTGTCTATCTATCTATCTATCTATCTATCTAATATCTATCTATCTATCTATCTATCTATCTATCTATCTATCTATCTATCTATCTAATATCTATCTATCTATCTATTTATCTATCTATCTATCTATCTATCTATCTATCTATCAATCTAATATCTATCTATCTATCTATCTATCTATCAATCTAATATCTATCTATCTATCTATCTATCTATCTATCTATCTATCTATCTATCTATCTATCTATCTAATATCTATCTATCTATCTATCTAATATCTATCTATCTATCTATCTATCTATCTATCTAATATCTATCTATCTATCTATCTATCTATCTATCTATCTATCTATCTATCTATCTATCTATCTATCTATCAATCTAATATCTATCTATCTATCTATCTATCTATCAATCTAATATCTATCTATCTATCTATCTATCTATCTATCTATCTATCTATCTATCTATCTATCTATCTATCTATCTATCTATCTAATATCTATCTATCTATCTATCTATCTATCTATCTATCTATCTATCTATCTATCTATCTAATATCTATCTATCTATCTATCTATCTATCTAATATCTATCTATCTATCTAATATCTATCTATCTATCTATCTATCTATCTATCTATCTATATATCTATCTATCTATCTATCTATCTATCTATCTATCTATCTATCTATTTATCTATCTATCTATCTATCTATCTAATATCTATTTATCTAATATCTATGTATCTATATATCTAATATCTATCTATCTAATATCTATCTATCTAATATCTATTAATCTATCTATCTATCTATCTAATATCTATCTATCAATCTATCTAATATCTATCTATCTATCTATCTATGTATGTATGTATGTATCTATCTATCTATCTATCTATCTATCTATCTATCTATCTATCTATCTATCTATCTAATATCTATTTATCCATCTATTTATCTATCTCTCTATCAGAAAGCAGAGGATGATCTCACATGAAGGATGTGAACTAAAGGACTTCAGTATTGGGATTCTGATCGCAGATTAATTCTGTGTTTTATTTAGAAATCTTTAAAAGAACTTTGCCTAAATGTTTGTGCTTTTGGAGGCTGGTCGTGATTTCTGCTGGAGGAGATGTAGAATATGCTTTGTGAAAACTGTATTTGAAAGTATATAAAGTACTAGGATGAAGTACTTCTGTGTCATCGTCCTGAAGCTGCTCTGGAAACCTTTCTCAAGCATTTCTTCAAATTGAGGAGTCGTATTTATACTGCGGCTGAAAATATGAAGCAATGCTGGTATCAATAACTTTGATAGGCGATTGTGACTGTATTGATTATGGATCAGAGGACACTGAGCCGCTCACATTACAGTCAGTCAGAGTGAAATCCACCTCCTCTCTTTCCTCTCCTCCTCTCTTTCCTCATCTCTTTCCTTTCCTCCTCTCTTTCCTCTCCTCCTTCTTTCCTCTCCTCCTCTCTTTCCTCTCCTCCTCTCTTTCCTCTCCTTCTTTCCTCTCCTTCTCTCTCCTCTCTTTCCTCTCCCCTCTTTTATTGCTGTCTTTAAAACATCACCATCTCACTCTGACACAATATTTTCTGAACCTTCAAGTCTTTTGTTCAAAACTAACATTATCCATTTTTATTTTCGGAGATGGATGAATTCATGCATTGCATCTAGTTATGAAATAAATTGTTACTCATATTTAACTGAATATTAACCATTCAGACATTTTGTGGCAACATAAATATATGACGATGCCTATGAATGAAGAGCATCTGACTTGTTCTATAGAACGTGTCTATTGGCCTAACACAGATATGGTTTCATCCTTCAGTGTTTGAATTATTAATAAGTGTGCTGTATGAGGAACAAATGTCCAGCGTCAGGTGTAATGACACTAAGTGTGATGAAGAGGCTGACAGAAGTCCTTCAGCAGGTTCCACGCTGCTCACAGTGATGGAGAGAAGAGTTATGATCATATCCAGCTGCTTATGCAATGTGTAACAATGTGTGACACCATTGTGAGCGTTTGAATCGGTCCACAGCTGATCTCTTGATAACAAGTAAAAACAGACAGATACGGGATGAGAAAGTGAAAAATAGATATTCTTCCAAGGGCAACCCGTCCATCAACGGCCGGCAGAGGAGCGTTTACATATTTCATAACCCCGTCGGCTACAGAGGAGAGGAGGCTGGAGGCTCCCGAAAACTCATCCGACAGCTGCTCTCCTCCAGCCACTGACCCGCAGCCTGGTGGGGCTGCAGGCTCAGGGCCTGGACCAGGTCCTCCTGAGACCTGCAGGCTCAGGGTCTGGACCAGGTCCTCCTGAGACCTGCAGGCTCAGGGCCTGGACCAGGTCCTCCTGAGTCCTGCAGGCTCAGGGCCTGGACCAGGTCCTCCTGAGTCGTGCAGGCTCAGGGCCTGGACCAGGTCCTCCTGAGTCCTGCAGGCTCAGGGCCTGGTCCAGGTCACAGGGAGAGTGTGATGCTTTTGGGAAGTGGGAACCAAAAACTACCTTTAATGTAAACATATTATTTTCATTAATCACATGATCCAGCTTGAACTTGTGAGTGGAGCAGAAAACAATCTGTTGGATTTATTCACACGTTAAAATATCCTCCTGGAATTTAAACCATGAATTCAGATATATACTGAATATATATATATATATATATATATATATATATATATATATATATATATATATATATATATATATGTATATGTGTGTATATATATATATATATATATATATATATATATATATATATATATATATATATATATATATATATATATATATATATATATAAATACACACATACATATATAAATATATATATATATATATATATATTTCAGTGCGTTTGATTCCATGGTATTTACATTTCAACGTATTCATTGATATTTATTTTATTATTCGGTTCCTTATAACATTAAACCCAGGAGAGCTTCTCTCTGCTTCCATAGTTATTGTATTATTAGAGATATTGTTGAAGCCATAACGCACACTGTGTTTTATGACTGCTGAGTTTTCCTCATGATTACTGTTTGGTGAACATGCGGCTCAAATCACGCTGAGATATAACAGGATGCATTCTGGGATGCAGAGATGACTGACAGCTGATACAATGCTTCATCAGCTGTTTGTTCAAAACTAAAACATCACAGGTGTTTACTTCAAATATGACCACGCCTCCTTTATTAATTTAGTATTTTTGTTTTCAGACGAGCGACAGCAGAATAGAACGAGATGAAGACATTTCATCTTTTTATTTTCATTGAGCATCTGATTCACTTTCAGTATTCAGTTCATCGTTATTTATTCTTTAATATCAGTCAATCTTCACAGCAGTTATTTATTTCAGAATTGCAGTAATTTTGTTAAGTTAAATCCTCCTGAGTTCATCGGTTATGTTGTATTTGTTTTTAATTATCAGTCAATCCTCACTTCATGTAGTTATTAGTTTTATTTGATGTGTATTTAATGTTGTTGGTTTTTATATCTGGTTTGAAAATTTAAACAATTTTACATCCAAATAAAAAAGTCAACATTAGAAATGAATGTAAATGTTTCTCCTCTGAATCATCTTTCTACTCAATATCACGCTGACAATGTGGCATTTTATGACTTGTTTTAGAATATTTCAAATTATAAATAATATAAATATCATCAGTAATGCTGTGATATAATTTCCTAAGTATTCATCCATAATACTGTATGAATTATTGTTATTCAAGCAGGAAAAACAACACATTATATGTTATGTATTATTATGTATATGTTATGTATTCATATTTATATGTTATGTATTAATATGTATATGTTATGTATTATTATTTACATGCCACGAATAATTCAATAATAATTCAACATAAAAGCAATTATGAGTTAATGTCTGACAGTCATAGAACATATTTAACTATGAACAATTTCATTCACAATATGAACAATATACATATAATATAATTCACATTATACATTAATACCCATGATAGTAACGCAGGAGGGTCCTGAACCACTAGAATGAGACTAAAGTCCTGCAACACCAGGACCGGGTCCGGAGGAGCTCTGGTCCTGGTTCAGATCCAGACTGCCCCCTGTCGGCCGCGGCCGGTACCACCGCTGCTCCAGACGCACGAGCGGCAGCTTGAAGGAGAGCGGCGCGTGCGCGTTGAGTTGTGGAGGTTTGACGGGTTCTCTCAGGTCTCTGTAGACCTGAGTCCGGGTTTCTGTAGACCTGAGTCCGGGTTTCTGTAGACCTGAGTCCGGGTCTCTGTAGACCTGAGTCCGGGTTTCTGTAGACCTGAGTCCGGGTTTCTGTAGACCTGAGTCCATTCAGCGCAACAGGAAGTGCCGCTCCGCTCGCTCCCTTAAGCCCCGCCTCCTCTCGGACGGACATAACGCTGATTGGTCCATCCCCTCCTCGGGCAGCCAGCGGGGAGCCTCCTGATTGGCTGAGAGCCGAGACGCTCTGCCGGTAAGAGAGAGAGAGAGAGAGAGAGAGAGAGAGAGACTAACGGTAGCAGCGTGCACGTGAAGCAGGAGGACCGACACAGAAAGTTGAGACCAGGTCTCAGAGTTACTCTCTAGTTCCTCCGCTCCTCTTGACCCGGGAGGACCAGAGCTTGAGGACCAGGAGCCTGAAGACCCGGAGCCTGAAGACCCGGAGCCTGAAGACCCGGAGCCTGAAGACCCGCACATCCTCCAGTCTCTCTGACCCCGCGTGCTCTGGGCTTTCTGAACCGCGCGGCTGGAGGACTAGAGACCAGCAGCCGCTTCTGGTCCGTCTGTCCGCCACAAGTCCACACCGGGACTCTGACCCAGAGCCTCAGTCTGCTGCCGAGAGACACGAGGACCGGGGGGACCGGGAAGATCGGGAGGGTTACGGGAGGACCGGGAGGACCGGGGGGATCGGGAGGGTTACGGGGGGACCGGGAGGGTTACGAGAGGACCGGGAGGGTTAGGGGAGGACCGGGAGGACCGGGAGGATCGGGAGGGTTACGGGAGGAAGACCGGGAGGAAGACCGGGAGGAGAGTCGCGGGTCCGCGGACGCACTGTGGCGCACAAATGGTGTTTCTGTGGGACGCCAAATACGGTACGAGCCTGTGACGCGTTACCGGGACTTTACGCACACTATACATTTAATATATAAATATAATATATATATATATATATATATATATATATATATATATATATATATATATATATATATATATATATTCATATTTAGTATTGTTGTTATTATGATGTGTCGTTATCAGAGATGAGAGTCGGTGAGAGCAGCTGCTGTATTTATGCCTCACAGTTATAGTACTCATGTACTCATGTACTCATGATAGTACATTAAATACTCTACAGTTGTGATATGGTCTATAAGATATTAACCATATGTTCTATAAGTTAAATATCATGTTCACTGTTCTCTGTACTGCAGCAGTCATATTCTCATATTCTCATATTCAGAACATATTTCTGCTCTTATGACGACATGAAGCTATTGGGAGATTTCAAAAAAGGGTTTTAAAATATGTCAGATTTCTATATTTAAATATCTAGTAAAGATGTTTCTTTTGTTTTTCCTTTTTTTTTTATTCAAATGTTGAGATGTTTTATTAAAGAGCTTCATGGTTATGAGTTTATTCAACAAGATACATATGTATTTAACGTTTAAGATTAATTTAACATAATGAACATTTATTGAATAAGATACATATTAATTTAATGTGAGAATATTAATTTAACATGATGAACATTTATTGAATAAGATGAATATTAATTTAATGTGAGAATATTAATTTAACATGATGCACATTTATTGAATAAGATAAATATGTATTTAATGTGCACATTTATTTAATGTGAGGAAGATATATTAAACAAGATGAATATTTGTGAGGAATATTTTTTAACATGATGAACATTTATCTAACAAGAGAAATAATTATTTCACATGAGGAAGATGTATTTAATGTAAGAAATATTTATTGAACAAGATAAATATGTATTGAACAAGAGGAATATTTGTTGAACAAGAGGAATGTTTGTTGAATAAGATAAATATTTATTGAACAAGATAAATATGTATTGAACATGAACATGTATCTACTGGTTTGGTGCAGAGCCACAACTCTAACTTTATTTATTATAGTTACTTATTATTTAACCAGTTAAAGTTTCTTGTGTTTCTGTTCATGAGATGAAGCCGTCTCCTCTTCTTCACTCAGAGACGATGGAGATGCTTCAGTTCTTTCACTGAAGAGAATCTGAAACATTAAAAACGTTCAGAGTGAAGAGTCAGTTTACTCTGTCAGATAATAACCACAGAGAGAGAGAGAGAGAGAGAGAGAGAGAGAGAGAGAGAGAGAGAGAGAGACAGGCAGACAGACAGGCAGACAGACAGGCAGACAGACAGGCAGACAGACAGGCGGTGTAACTTCTTGTTAGCCCCGCCCCTCCCTGGTGACGAGTCCTCTCTCGTATTGGAGGTGACATCATTGTGTGGTGACTTCTTCACTTCTTTCATCATTTTGCAAGGAAAGCCCATTATCGGACAGGAAAGAGTTATTCACTTCATTTGAATGACTGAAACACAGTAAAGCCTTGTGGGAAGATTTCTATTGGTTCAGAACAAAATTTAACTTACCGTTAAATTTATTTAATTACATAAACTCAAAACCTCGCAGTCACTTCCACGCGGCGGCCGTAACGTTTCACTACATCGTTAATAAGTACACTTTACAAAGTCGGGTTTCAACAAAAGACACGTCTTCGTAACCCTACGAGCTCGTAATAATGTAGTAATAATTATCTTTACAAACAAAAACTCTGTAGGTTGTTTAGGCCTTGAAGCATCTGGAAAAAGGCCTTTCTGGGGAATCTTGATCAAATTATGCTCAGATCATGCTGGATGTTTATAGTTATGATCAAAATATAGTATACAAGTGTCATTTTTGGAAATATACATTTTATTCCAAATAACATTCTGAAAAAATAAAAATAAATTAACACAAGTGTTAGAACTCATTTAGGGTTTATACGACTACTTGAAGAATGGGTACAGGGAACCAGAGCTCTGGGGTGAGGACGTTACACGTGTAAGAACTCTGCAGATGAATCCTTTGTTCCATGACATGTCAGAGGAGAGGCAAACCTCCTGAAGAGCACACAGGACATCGTCTCCTGTTGACACCAACTGACCTACAGATGTGCAGTCAGTTATTATATCGATGGGTCTCATCTGGAGGCAGAGCAGCAGCCTCTCTGTGGGGTCACCTCTAGAGCAGCCGCTCTATGTGGGGTCACCTCTAGAGCAGTCGCTCTCTGTGGGGTCACCTCTAGAGCAGTCGCTCTATGTGGGGTCACCTCTAGAGCAGTCGCTCTCTGTGGGGTCACCTCTAGAGCAGCCGCTCTCTGTGGGGTCACCTCTAAAGCAGCAGCCTCTCTCTGTGGGGTCACCTCTAGAGCAGCAGCCTCTCTGTGGGGTCACCTCTAGAGCAGCAGCCTCTCTCTGTGGGGTCACCTCTAGAGCAGCAGCCTCTCTCTGTGGGGTGACCTCAAGAGAAGCAGCCCCTCTCTGTGGGGTGAGCTCAAGAGAAGCAGCCCCTCTCTGTGGGGTCACCTCTAGAGCAGCAGCCTCTCTCTATGGGGTCACCTCTAGAGCAGCCTCTCTCCGTGGGGTCACCTCTAGAGCAGCAGCCTCTCTCTGTGGGGTCACCTCTAGAGCAGCAGCCTCTCTCTGTGGGGTCACCTCAAGAGAAGCAGCCCCTCTCTGTGGGATCACATCTAGAGCAGCAGCCTCTCTCTGTGGGGTCACCTCTAGAGCAGCAGCCTCTCTCTGTGGGGTCACCTCAAGAGAAGCAGCCCCTCTCTGTGGGATCACATCTAGAGCAGCAGCCTCTCTCTGTGGGGTCACCTCTAGAGCAGCCTCTCTCTGTGGGGTCACCTCTGGAGCAGCAGCCTCTCTGTGGGGTGACCTCAAGAGAAGCAGCCCCTCTCTGTGGGTCACGTCTAGAGCAGCAGGAAGATGACCTCTGACCCCTGACCAGTGTTCCCTCTAAGCTGTGCGCGTGCGCGGCCGCGCAGGCCAGTCGAAGTGGCTGTGTAATAGATTTTTCAGACCGCGCACATTTATCAGACCGCACAAACGTTTTTTTTTCAGGGGTTAAAAATCTTTTTTGCGCCAGTGTTTCTGAGATAGGAGTGAGCCATCTCCACAATAATAAGATCTTTGATGTGACGTGTCGAGTCTTCTTGGCCAATCAGCGTCCCCTTTCTCGACATGCGCTCTCTGTACCTCTGCTAGCGCTCTGCCTCCGCTAGCACCACCCACCCCCGCTGTCCTCCTCCGGGCGCCAGGAGTGAAGCTCGCCCAGAGCGCCACATGAGCTCGGGCCGGCGCTGTTTAGGCTCCTCTTGGCGGGCCCTGCTCCAGCAGCTATAGGCTACCATGGCGAAAAGAAAGGCAGAGCAGGTGCCCCAGAAAAAGGTCTGCCTAACATTCAAACATGAGTGGCTAGATGAAATAGTCCAAACTGACACAGGTAGGATGAAACTTTCAGACATATTTAAAAATGAAGACTATTAAGTTATTAAATTGTTTATAGGCTACCTTTAGGAAAAATGACACCATGTCAATTTAATAGGCCTGTAATTATTTTTAAGCACTGCATTAGCATTTTTTTTTCAATGCAGTTCCACTTAAATGTTGTACCTGCTGAGAAATGACTAAACACCTTTGATACTTTTATTTTGTTTATATATATCATTATCAGTCATAACCAGTGAACCAGTCATAACCTCCCCTTATTGAAGTTCAACAAAGATCCTTTAAGTTCAACTAAACTGACGGGTAAAACACCATCATTAAAATGTTCCCAAAGTCCAGACATTATAAAGGATATTGAATAATTATCAACCTTGTATACATATTGATGCATTTGCTGTCATCTCTTTGAATCCCCTATGGCTAACGCAGGCTTGTGGTCATTTTCGGCAGGTTGCGTGGTTGAGAATTGCTCACAGTGCTGAAATGTGCGCTCAGAAAGAAAAGAAATTTGCTCAGTGCGGAAAAAAATTAGAGGGAACATTGCCCCTGACCCGTGTCTCCTCCTCTCCTCAGACCCCGCCCCTGGCCGGCGCTACACGCCCCCCTCAACCACACTGGCCTCGGGGGGTAAGATGGCCGAGGCCCTGCCTCTGGGCACCCAGGAGCCTGGAGGCGCCGCCCTGCTGGGCAAGCTGCGCATGGCGGAGCGCGGCATGCTGGAGGTACGTAAGGCCTGCTGGAGGTACATGAGGCCTGCTGGAGGTACTGGAGGTACCTGAGGCATGCTGGAGGTACCTGAGGCCTGCTGGAGGTACCTGAGGCCTGCTGGGGGTACCTGAGGCCTGCTGGAGGTACCTGAGGCATGCTGGAGGTACCTGAGGCCTGCTGGAGGTACCTGAGGCATGCCGGGGGTACCTGAGGCCTGCTGGGGGTACCTGAGGCCTGCTGGAGGTACCTGAGGCATGCTGGGGGTACCTGAGGCCTGCTGGAGGTACCTAAGGCATGCTGGGGGTACCTGAAGCCTGCTGGAGGTACCTGAGGCCTGCTGGAGGTACTGGAGGTACCTGAGGCATGCTGGAGGTACCTGAGGCATGCTGGAGGTACCTGAGGCCTGCTGGAGGTACCTTAGGCATGCTGGGGGTACCTGAAGCCTGCTGGAGGTACCTGAGGCCTGCTGGAGGTACTGGAGGTACCTGAGGCATGTTTGAGGTACCTGAGGCATGCTGGAGGTACCTGAGGCCTGCTGGAGGTACCTGAGGCCTGCTGGAGGTACCTGAGGCAAGCTGGGGGTACCTGAGGCCTGCTGGGGGTACCTGAGGCCTGCTGGAGGTACCTGAGGCAAGCTGGGGGTACCTGAGGCCTGCTGGGGGTACCTGAGGCCTGCTGGAGGTACCTGAGGCATGCTGGAGGTACCTGAGGCCTGCTGGAGGTACCTGAGGCCTGCTGGAGGTACCTAAGGCATGCTGGGGGTACCTGAAGCCTGCTGGAGGTACCTGAGGCCTGCTGGAGGTACTGGAGGTACCTGAGGCATGCTGGAGGTACCTGAGGCCTGCTGGAGGTACCTTAGGCATGCTGGGGGTACCTGAAGCCTGCTGGAGGTACCTGAGGCCTGCTGGAGGTACTGGAGGTACCTGAGGCCTGCTGGAGGTACCTTAGGCATGCTGGGGGTACCTGAAGCCTGCTGGAGGTACCTGAGGCCTGCTGGAGGTACTGGAGGTACCTGAGGCATGTTGGAGGTACCTGAGGCATGCTGGAGGTACCTGAGGCCTGCTGGAGGTACCTGAGGCATGCTGGGGGTACCTGAGGCCTGCTGGGGGTACCTGAGGCCTGCTGGAGGTACCTGAGGCCTGCTGGAGGTACCTAAGGCATGCTGGGGGTACCTGAAGCCTGCTGGAGGTACCTGAGGCCTGCTGGAGGTACTGGAGGTACCTGAGGCATGTTGGAGGTACCTGAGGCATGCTGGAGGTACCTGAGGCCTGCTGGAGGTACCTGAGGCATGCTGGGGGTACCTGAGGCCTGCTGGAGGTACCTGAGGCATGCTGGAGGTACCTGAGGCCTGCTGGAGGTACCTGAGGCCTGCTGGGGGTACCTGAGGCCTGCTGGAGGTACCTAAGGCATGCTGGGGGTACCTGAAGTCTGCTGGAGGTACCTGAGGCCTGCTGGAGGTACTGGAGGTACCTGAGGCATGCTGGAGGTACCTGAGGCATGCTGGAGGTACCTGAGGCCTGCTGGAGGTACCTTTGGCATGCTGGGGGTACCTGAAGCCTGCTGGAGGTACCTGAGGCCTGCTGGAGGTACTGGAGGTACCTGAGGCATGTTGGAGGTACCTGAGGCATGCTGGAGGTACCTGAGGCCTGCTGGAGGTACCTGAGGCCTGCTGGAGGTACCTGAGGCATGCTGGGGGTACCTGAGGCCTGCTGGGGGTACCTGAGGCCTGCTGGAGGTACCTGAGGCATGCTGGGGGTACCTGAGGCCTGCTGGAGGTACCTGCGGCCTGCTGGAGGTACCTGAGGCCTGCTGGAGGTACCTGAGGCATGCTGGGGGTACCTGAGGCCTGCTGGAGGTACATGAGGCATGCTGGAGGTACCTGAGGCCTGCTGGAGGTACCTGAGGCCTGCTGGAGGTACCTGAGGCATGCTGGGGGTACCTGAGGCCTGCTGAGGGTACCTGAGGCCTGCTGGAGGTACCTGAGGCATGCTGGGGGTACCTGAGGCCTGCTGGAGGTACCTGAGGCCTGCTGGAGGTACCTGAGGCATGCTGGAGGTACCTGAGGCCTGCTGGAGGTACCTGAGGCATGCTGGAGGTACCTTAGGCCTGCTGGAGGTATATGAGGCCTGCTGGAGGTACCTGAGGCATGCTGGGGGTACCTGAGGCCTGCTGGGGGTACCTGAGGCCTGCTGGAGGTACCTGAGGCATGCTGGGGGTACCTGAGGCCTGCTGGAGGTACCTGAGGCCTGCTGGAGGTACCTGAGGCCTGCTGGGGGTACCTGAGCCCCAGCAGCACGATCCAGGAGCCCTGCTGTCCGGCCTTAGGTCAGTAACGCTGGTCTCTGCAGGTGGTCTCCGATCATCCGGGTGAGCTGGTGAAGACCGACAGCCCCAACTTCCTGTGCTCGGTGCTGCCCACGCACTGGAGGTGCAACAAGACGCTGCCCATCGCCTTCAAGGTGGGTTCCTCCCGCTGTTCACCTCACCGCTCACTTTATAGCTATGAGCATCATGTAGAGGGCTTCATGACAATAATCATGACACATTATGAAGCCTTCCATAATGACCCACAAGCTCCATTATCACTTCTATGATCACTTATTTAATTATATGTTTTCACTTTCCTGAAAGCCATCAATGACACTAATAGTGACTCAAAAGCACATTATAATGCATTATAGCAGTAATCATATTACATTATCATAGTGATAATAATGCCCTATAAGTCATTGTGCAATGCTTTATAATGTGTTATGATTGTTGTTAAAAAGCAATATGAACATGCAAGTTTAAAAAAGTATAAATTACATAAGTATGAGTACATATACAAATTTAAAATAAAAGAAAAAGGATTGCATCCGTTAGCATCTAATTTCATAATGTATTTAATCATTCAACTCTAAAAAGCAGCCACAACATAGTATTATAATAATATTACTTCTGATACATTGAGTGCATTTTCTCTGCAGTATTATTACTTCCTAATGCATATACAGTGTGTTTTTAATAAGGAGCATCACATGTTGGAGCACTGTAGAACAGAATGATGAATTCAGTTATGCTCATGATCATGTGTGTTCATATCTCTAATGTAACCTTTATGGATATCTGAGAAGCTGACTCTCTTTGAGTGATTCTCGGCCGAGACGGAAAAATAAAAATGTTCACAGAGAAAAGAGCCAAATGAACCAGAGAGAAAATGTTGATCTTTCCTCATGATTTGAGTCCTGAAAGCTGAGATATGTTTATGACTTTACTAGTGAAACAGAATGAAATCTTTACAATACAACTCATAGAATCAGTGAATCATATTCCTGATATGATTCTTTATAAATGATTCCTTTATGCACTCTATTTCAGACTAATCTCAGCTAGTGGAGAACTACATCGATCAATCTTTTTATTTCACTTGACAGCATCATAATTTACATAATTCAATATTGTTGAACAACGCTGTCCCATGAAAACACGCATGTCCACATGGCTCCCTGAGCGGCTCCGGGACGTCCCTCAGATCATACACCGGCTTCAAACTCTTTATGTTCATTAACAAGGTGGACCAATTCTCTTGAATACTAAAGTATTAAATCATATTAGTGCAATTTATTTCATGTAAAACCTTTGTTCATGAATGTAAATTGAGAAGATTTGATGCTATTTTTCTGCCAGAAACAGATGAATTGTATTCATCCGTCCTTAGTGTTATTACAGAGGCGTTTCTTCACGGTCCCGTCGTGTATCTGTGTGTGTGTGTGTGTGTGTGTGTGTGTGTGTGTGTGTGTGTGTGTGTGTGTTTGTCCATGTGTGTGTGTGTGTGTGTGTGTGTGTGCATGTGCAGACTTTCCTGCACTTTGAGGCAAAATGCATTTATGGAAAAGTAGCTTTTAGCCGCAGAACACACAACAGATTGATTTATTGAGCTTCATGCATTAGTGTTTGCACGTGTGTGTGTGTGTGTGTGTGTGTGTGTGTGTGTGTGTGTGTGTGTGTGTGTGTGTGTGCATGTGCGTGTGTGTCTGTGTGCGTGTGAGTGTTCATGTGTGTGTGTGTCTGTGTGTGTGTGTGTGTGTGTGTGTGTGTGTGTGTGTGTGTGTGTGCGTGCGTGCGTGTGTGAGTTTGGTGCATTATGCATCATCATGAGTGTCATGAGCGGATGTCACTGCCTTTCACTGATAATGGATGACTGTTATGATGCACACACACACACACACACTACGCACAGGTACTATGTGTGTGTAAACACCAGGGTTATTATCATAAACTAAATATTTAACTGTAAAAGTAAAATACATTTAAAAACTCAAACTGAAGCTCTCTGAAAAACTGAAACTATAACATCAAAACAAAAGAAATTGGAAATTTTAAAATATTTCAATTGGTAAACGCAGGCATCCGTTTAAAGACACACACACACACACACACACACACACACACACACACACACACACACACACACACACACACACACACACACGGCCTGAGAGCTCCACAATTGTTTCCACTCCATTGCTGTCAGTATCTCTCTTGTCTGCCTGTGTGTGTGTGTGTGTGTGTGTGTGTGTGTGTGTGTGTGTGTGTGTGTGTGTGTGTGTGTGTGTGTGTGTGTGTCTGTGTGTGTGCATGTCTGTGTGTGTGTGTGTCTGTGTGTGTGTGTGTGTGTGTCTGTGGGTGTGCGTGTCCGCGTGTCTGTGTATGTGTGTCTGTGTGTGTGTGTGTGTGTGTGTCTGTGTGTGTGTGTCTGTGTGTCTGTGTGTGTGTGTGTGTGTGTGTGTCTGTGGGTGTGCGTGTCCGCGTGTCTGTGTATGTGTGTCTGTGTGTGTGTGTGTGTGTCTGTGTGTGTGTGTGTGTGTGTGTGTGTGTGTGTGTGCCCAGTCGCTCCTGCTTTACTATGAAGGAAGAACTTGATCAATCACATTGCACACAGCTCAGATCAATACCAGTTGCTGGTGGGTTATTGCAGCATCAGCATATTGACGTCCGCTCTAGAGCTCCTGACAGTGAAGCAGACTGTCCTGGAGGCTCGGGGTCAGAGAGGAGATGGTTTGTGTGATTAGCCTCAGTATGGAAATCAGCCTCCTGCTGCTGTCTGTATCTGTGGAGGAGTGTTTCCTCTCACACGTGTTTTGGGAGAGTTCCATGTTCAATAGGGAAATTATTTACCTTTCATTTCATCATTTGCATCTTTGACATGAAATGTGACAAACAGTCCGAAGCAGACAGTTCCTCTGTGGCCGCGTGTTCAGTATGTCTGGTATCCAGAAAGGTCCAGCAGGGTTCTTATGGAAAACCTGGAACAATCATGGCATTTAAAATGGTTATTTAGGCCTGGAAAAGTCCTTGAAAAAAATAACATTCCCAAAGTTTAGTAAGTCATGTAAATGTGTTATATTCATGTGTTCATGTACACGTGTTATATTCATGTGTTCATGACGTTCATTTACGCTGAGTTTGAAATAATATGCTTTTAAAAGAAATACTCAAAATATAAGCAGGCATACATACAAGCATCTATATAAATGTTTATTCTTTTAATCAAACTATTGTCTCATTCATTTGAGTCATTTAAGGTTTACTGTATGCTTTGTGTTCTCATTGTTAGTTTAAATACTACATTTACTCACTTTTTACTGTTTACACCCAGATTTCACTAAATGTTTGTAATGGAAATTTGGTTTAAAGTCATGAAAAAGTCATGAAACCCATTGGTCAACATGTGTATGAACCCTGATGCATGATGGGAACTGTAGTGCCACGACCCGGAACATGTTTATCCCAAATAAAAAAAAACTGTAAAAAAAGTCATAAAAAGCTCAGGTCCCGTCTAGCAAACATCCAGACATGACTCCTCTTCCTCTCCACTTCCTCCTCACCAGCTGGTTGCCCTGGGCGACACCCCGGATGGCACCCTGGTGACGGTGATGGCCGGAAACGACGAGAACTTCTCAGCAGAGCTCCGCAACGCCACAGCGGCCATCAAGAACCAGGTGGCCCGCTTCAACGACCTGCGCTTTGTGGGCCGCAGCGGACGAGGTACACACACACACACACACACACACATACACACCCACACGCACACACGCACGCACACACACACACACACACATGCGCACACATACACACACGCACACACACACACGCACGCACGAACACGCACACACGCATGCACACACACGCACGCACTAGTACATATACGCACACACGCATGCACACGCACACACGCACGCATGCACACGCACACACAAGCACACACACACATACACAGAGTCGGAGCGCTGATCTCTCTTGTTGCTGGAGCCGTACAAAAAAAAATGACTGTAGGTATCGTACATACGGACAATACGACACGTTGTATGAGGAGATGTTGCACACACACATGCACACACACACACACACACACACACTGTTCCGCACCAGCACACGACACAGCAGATAAATTAGGGGAAGTTTATATGAATAGAAACAGCCTTCACTCCACTTCCCCGTAACAGTCCATTCAAAGTCTACCTCGCTCGCCCCCCTCTCTCTCTCTCTCTCTCTTTAACGGACACACACACACCACAGTTTCACTAAAGCAGTCGCAGGCAAATGTCCCCACTAATCTATTTAAATCAGCCGTCCTGTGTACACACGCTCACATGAAGGTGCTCCAGCTGGAGGAGATATGAATAACTGTCACTGTGTGACAGATTCCACAGTTCTGCCGTTGAAAAGAAAGGAAACTAATAATGAATGTGCAGGAGATTCAAATGAAGAAAGTTGATGTGTGGACATTCGTTTCCATGCAAATGTGACAGAATACAACGAGGTAATTGTCCACCTGAGCACGTCAGAACATGTTGGAAGATGATAGCTGGACCACAACCTAATGGGTATGTTCATACGTCTGTAGTTATGAACTATATATACATATTCTGATTGATATATATGTATATATATATATATATATATATATATATATATATATATATATATATATATATATATATCAGAATCAGAATCAAACAACAAACAACAATCAACAATCAACAGTCAACGACAACAACAGTGCAATGGGTATTAAATCAAGATATAAGTATAAGATAAAGTGCTCAGACAAACAGATAACGTTAATGTAAGTGTATGTTAAAGTGACATGTGTGTTTAAGTTCAAGTTAAAGTGTGTGTTAAGTGGCATGAGTGTTTAAATATGAGGTGTGCAGTGGAGTGACCGGTAAGAAGAAAGAAAAAAAGTTAGAAAAGTAGTCTGAAAAATAGTCCTGAGGGTGACAGAGTCAGTCAGTGGGGGACCTGGGCCCTGTTGATGAACCCGACTGCCGACGGGAAGAAACTGTTGGTGTGGCGTGAGGTCTTGTCCTGATGGACCTCAACCTCCTGCCAGAAGGAAGGGACTCAAACAGGTTGTGTCCAGGGTGAGAGGGGATCTTCCTAGCTCGCTTCAGAGTCCTGGAAGCAAACAAGTCCTGGAGGGACGGCAAATTACATCCAATCACCCTCTCAGCAGAGCGGATGACGCGCTGCAGCCTGGCCTTGTTCTTGGCAGTGGCTGCAGCGTGCCAGACGGTGATGGAGGAACAGAGGATGGACTCAACGATGGCACTGTAGAATTGCACCATCATTTTCTTTGGCAGGATGAATTTCTTCAGCTTCCTCAGGAAGAACATCCTCTGCTGGGCCTTCTTTGTGATGGAGCTGATGTTCAGCTCCCACTTGAGGCCCTGGGAAATGATGGAGCCCAGGAAGAGGAAGGACTCCACAGCGTCGACGGGGGAGTCACACAGGATGAGAGGGGCGGGTGGGGCTGCATTCTTCCTGAAGTCCACAACTATCTCCACTGTCTTCAGAGCCTTGAGCTCCAGGTTGTTTTGGCTGCACCAGGTCACCAGGTGGTCAGTCTCCCACCTGTAGGCAGACTCGTCCCCACCAGAGATGAGTCCAATGAAGGTGGTGTCATCCGCGAACTTCAGGAGCTTGACGGACTGGTGACTGGAGGTGCAGCTGTTGGTGTACAGGGAGAAGAGCAGCGGGGAAAGAACGCAGCCTTGGGGGGAACCGGTGCTGATGGTCCGAGGGCCTGAGACGTGTTTCCCCAGCTTCACGTGCTGCTTCCTGTCAGTCAGGAAGTCTCTGATCCACCTGCAGGTGGAGTCGGGCACGTGCAGCTGGGAGAGCTTGTCCTGCAGCAGAGATGGGATGATGGTGTTGAAGGCAGAGCTGAAGTCCACAAACAGGATCCTGGCGTAGGTTCCTGGGGAGTCCAGATGCTGGAGGATGTGGTGGAAGGCCATGTTGATAGCATCGTCTACAGACCTGTTGGCCCTGTAGGCAAACTGCAGAGGGTCCAGGAGTGGGTCAGTCAGGGTTTTGAGGTGGGACAGGACCAGGTGCTCAAAAGACTTTATGACCATAGAGGTCAGGGCAACGGCCTGTGATATTGGGTTTCTTGGGGATGGGGATGATGGTGGAGGCCTTGAAGCAGGCTGGTACGTGATGGTGGAGGTCTTGAAGCAGGCTGGTACGTGATGGTGGAGGCCTTGAAGCAGGCTGGGACGTGGCATGTCTCCAGGGAGGTGTTGAAGATCTCAGTGAACACCGGAGACAGCTGATCAACACAGTGCTTCAGGGTGGAGGGGGAGACAGAGTCCGGGCCCGCTGCTTTGCGGGGGGTTCTGTTTATATATATTATATATATATATATATATATATATATATATATATATATATATATATATGTATGCAGCAGTCCTGTGGGCGAAAATGCCTTGTTGATGCTAGAGGTCAGAGGAGAATGGGCCGACTGATTCAAGCTGATAGAAGAGCAACTTTGACTGAAATAACCACTCGTTACAACCGAGGTATGCAGCAAAGCATTTGTGAAGCCACAACACGCACAACCTTGAGGCGGATGGGCTACAACAGCAGAAGACCCCACCGGGTTCCACTCATCTCCACTACAAATAGGAAAAAGAGGCTACAATTTGCAAGAGCTCACCAAAATTGGACAGTTGAAGACTGGAAAAATATTGCCTGGTCTGATGAGTCTCGATTTCTGTTGAGACATTCAGATGGTAGAGTCAGAATTTGGCGTAAACAGAATGAGAACATGGATCCATCATGCCTTGTTACCACTGTGCAGGCTGGTGGTGATGGTGTAATGGTGTGGGGATGTTTTCTTGGCACACTTTAGGCCCCTTAGTGCCAATTGGGCATTGTTTAAATGCCACGGTCTACCGGAGCATTGTTTCTGACCATGTCCATCCCTTTATGACCACCATGTACCCATCCTCTGATGGCTACTTCCAGCAGGATAATGCACCATGTCACAAAGCTCCAATCATTTCTAATTGGTTTCTTGAACATGACAATGAGTTCACTGTACTAAAATGGCCCCCACAGTCACCAGATCTCAACCCAATAGAGCATCTTTGGGATGTGGTGGAACTGGAGCTTCGTGCCCTGGATGTGCATCCCACAAATCTCCATCAACTGCAAGATGCTGTCCTATCAATATGGGCCAACATTTCTAAAGAATGCTTTCAGCACCTTGTTGAATCAATGCCACATAGAATTAAGGCAGTTCTGAAGGCGAAAGGGGGTCAAACACAGTATTAGTATGGTGTTCCTAATAATCCTTTAGGTGAGTGTATATCAGCTGCAGATTAACCCACATGAGGTATCAGTGGCAGCAGGACGAGGGCATTATTTATATTCCTGAGTGAGCGATGTGAGATTTGAAGCACAAAATAGATTTTGCAAGCACACATATTATATTTTGAATGGAAATCATACGGAAGACAACAGTTCTTTAGTTTGAGCAAACAAAGATCTCATCAGTCAGATCGCTAGCAGTGTGCACGGCCTCCCGGAAGAATTATGAAAACATGATAACTGATTGCCTCTGATGTGTTTCTAATGGAGCTCAGTGGCACACAGGAAGTGGACACATCAGCTCTGTGGCACACAGGATGTGGACACATCAGCTCAGAGGTCTCAGAGTGAACTGTCTCCATGCTGCGTGTTACGCTGCTGCATCTTGTGGTCAGAGCAGTGAGGACAGAGGGAGCCTCATTACACGGGAGAAGGTCTGCGGGGGGGTCGGCAGACCTCCACCCATGAGACCCTAGTCCTGCTGGTCTTTCACCCAGGAGACCCCTGCTGGTCTTTCACCCAGGAGACCCCTAGTCCTGCTGGTCTTTCACCCAGGAGACCCTAGTCCTGCTGGTCTTTCACCCAGGAGACCCTAGTCCTGCTGGTCTTTCACCCAGGAGACCCCTAGTCCTGCTGGTCTTTCACCCAGGAGACCCCTAGTCCTGCTGGTCTTTCACCCAGGAGACCCCTAGTCCTGCTGGTCTTTCACCCAGGAGACCCCTGCTGGTCTTTCACCCAGGAGACCCCTAGTCCTGCTGGTCTTTCACCCAGGAGACCCTAGTCCTGCTGGTCTTTCACCCAGGAGACCCCTGCTGGTCTTTCACCCAGGAGACCCTAGTCCTGCTGGTCTTTCACCCAGGAGACCCTAGTCATGCTGGTCTTTCACCCAGGAGACCCTTAGTCCTGCTGGTCTTTCATCCAGGAGACCCTTAGTCCTGCTGGTCTTTCATCCAGGAGACCCTAGTCCTGCTGGTCTTTCACCGGGCTGTGTGTCGTAGTTCAGCTTCTCCTCTAAAACCTCTAAAACCTCATCAGCTGTCCGAGTGGGAAGTGGTCAGTTGCGCTGCCGACCGCAGCGGAGGGTTTAGTGGTTTGACTAGCGGTTGCTGTGTGTGTGCGTGTGTGTGTGTGTGTGTGTGTGTGTGTGTGTGTGTGTGTGCGTGTGTGTGCGTGTGTGTGTGTGTGTGTGTGTGTGTGGATTTGCACATCAGTTTCTGCAACGTTAGTGAGCAGAAACTGATGTGCAAATCCACACACACGTAAAAAACACATGTAAATCCTGTTCCTGAAGGTTTTGACTTTAGGTTTACATTTAGGTTTAGGTTTAAGTTTAGATTTAGGTCCTGGTCCCTAAATCTCTGAATGTCCTCCTTAGCGAGGTCGATACCAGTGAAATATCAAGATTCTCAATTCTCAAATTGGCAGAAAACAGAACCATAATCCTGCTCACCATCCACGGGTTCACTACAGTTCTGGTTCTGGTTCTGGTTCTTCCCCCACAGATGGCAGTGTGTTCCTCATGTGAAACCAGAAGTCAACGTTCATTTATTTGTCAGCTGACTTGCGTAATGTAGTTACGGCACTGTACTTATTTCATGATGAAGTTTTTCTGAAGTTTCCTGTAAAAAGGAAGTTCATTTTGAAAGACTGTGAATGTAAGAAATAGAAATGGACATGCAGCTTTTAAAGGAAAACATATCATTATATATATATATATATATATATATATATATATATATATATATATATATATATATATATATATATATATATATATATACTGTATAATGATATGTTTTCTATTTCTCTATATATATTTATATATATGTGTGTTACTATAGAAAACAGGTTTCCGGATGCTGCCCCTGACACTGTGTCTCGTGACATCATCCCCGTATGAACTGTGTTATTACTTATTTAGTGATGGTGGAGGAACATGAATCACTTGATAATGTGAAAAGACATTTATTTTTCTCTGTAGCTTCTGGTCTCCTTGCGTCCTCAAGAGGCTCCACAAAGACCCAGATCCTTTATTCATGTCAATGAGAGCAACAGGAGGTGGTCAGGTCACCAGGTGGCTGTAAAGGAGTGATTCAGTAATAAACTCTCTCTACAGCTGCTGTTTAGACTGGAGAGAAATTACTTCATGACTCCTGCAGCAGTGTGTGGCTCTAAAAACTAGTTTCTCTTGAAAACCTTCATCAAACCAACTTGACAGCAGACACTTGGTCTGGTCCAGACTCCGCCCACCAGGGCCTTGAGGATCCACTAGCTTTCATGCTACTTGCGTAGCTTTCTAACTGGCTAATGGCTGTTTCCTCTACTCTGGAACAGTGGATTATGTTTTCCCAGTGTGTGTGTGTGTGTGTGTGTGTGTGTGTGTGTGTGTGTGTGTGTGTGTGTGTGTGTGTGTGAACTAGGTGTCTGCCTCTCTCTTAGTTCCGCTAAAAAGGACCATCATTTTTCTATTTCGCAATGTTAGACTTACACACCCACGCACACACAGTCACCACCTTGTTATGCCGGGAACACACACACACACACACACACTCACCACCTTGTTATCCAAGGAACACACACACGTTGCTTTAGATGATGATGTAAATAAGCGATTCCGGCTGATTGTCTGATCGAAACTCAGCAAGCACTGACATGATGTACATGCACACACACACACACACACACACACACACACACACACACACACACACACACACACACACACACACACACACACACACACACACACACACTCACCACACCTCAAGTGTAAAATATGCTCTTATCTTTAAAGAATAAGTGAGACATAGGGATGTCTTACATGACTTACTGACACCTTGTCTTTATTACTCATAACCACCACCTTACCTTAAACTTAAGGGTGTTAAACTTAAGGGACCACAAAGTTTGTCGTCACGCCAAACATTGTCCAACGTCAATATTCTGTCTGGTGAAAAGATTTATCTGCAGCTGTTTGATAACTGCTGAGTCAGCGTCTTTGAAGTCCACGTCCACGTCCTCTAGTGTGTGATGAAACAAGCACACGATGGACCTGCATCACACTGAGCACCAACGTAGAGCATGTGGCTGTCCTCACACATACAGGCTTTTCAATGGTCATTTAATTACATTATTTATTTAATTATCTGTACATTTTACATTGTGTACGCACGTCATTTATGACAACATTTCACAAGTCATCAGAGTTTTCAGCAACTATGTTATATAATAATAATAATTGTATTTATAAAGCACATTTCCCAGACAAAAGAGGTCACAAAGTGCTGTACAGTTTAAAACACACAGTAAAAACACATTAAAAGATGGAGTAAAAAACATAATAAAAGAAGTAGTAAAAAATAAATAAATAAAAACAGATAAAAAGCTGGTCATTTCAGGTGTTTAAGACAAACGCCAGCGTAAAAAGGTCTTTAGTTGTGTTTTAAAAGACAGCACAGAAACAGCAAACCGTAGAGGAGCAGGCAGAGCGTTCAACTGCCTCAAAGAGAGAGAGAGAAGTGAGAGTAACACCTGGCAATACCTATGTGTGTGTGTGTGTGTGTGTGTGTGTGTGTGTGTGTGTGTGTGTGTGTGTGTGTGTGTGTGTGTGTGTGTGTGTGTGTGTGTGTTTTATTCCTGCCTGGGCGTCCATGGTGTACACGACTGAATGCTTTAAGCAGACCAGGAGGGTGGGAGTGAAAGGAGAGGATTACTTGAAAAAGAACAATGATATTAATGACCCTTGTTGTTCTGGTCCCCGTTCTGTCCCTCTCCTTGTCTCCGTAGGGAAGAGCTTCTCTCTCACCATCACCGTGTTCACCAACCCTCCTCAGGTGGCCACGTACCAGAGAGCCATTAAGATTACAGTGGACGGACCTCGGGAGCCACGGCGTGAGTGACACGCACATGTTCACCCTCTACTCCTCTTGTGCTGACAACAGAATCAGAATCAGAAACCGTTTATTTGCCAGGAATGTTAACACAAACAAGGAATTTTTCTAGGCAGAAGGTGAATACATTAGACGTGAGACGTTAGACGAGACAAACAACAATCAACAAACAACGACAACAACAGTGCAATGATATTAAGTCAAGTATTAGATAAAGTGCTCAGACAAACAGATAACACTAATGTAAGTGTATGTTTAAGTGACATATATGAAGTGTGCAGGGGAGTGGCCGGTAAGAAGAAAGAAAAGAAGAGGAAAGAAAAGAAAGAAAAAATAGTCCGAAAAATAGTCCTAGGGGTAAAAAAAAATAGTCAGAAAAGTAGTCCTGGGGGTGACAGAGTCAGTCAGTGGGGGACCTGGGCCCTGTTGATGAGCCCGACTGCCGACGGGAAAAAACTGTTGGTGTGGCGTGAGGTCTTGGTCCTGATGGACCTCAACCTCCTGCCAGAAGGAAGGGACTCAAACAGGTTGTCCAGGGTGAGAGGGGATCTTCCTAGCTCGCTTCAGAGTCCTGGAAGCAAACAAGTCCTGGAGGGACGGCGAATTGCAGCCAATCACCTCTCAGCAGAGCGGATGATGCGCTGCAGCCTGGCCTTGTCCTTGGCAGTGGCTGCAGCGTGCCAGATGGTGATGGAGGAGCAGAGGATGGACTCAACGATGGCACTGTAGAATTGCACCATCATTTTCTTTGGCAGGTTGAATTTCTTCAGCTGCCTCAGCAAGAACATCCTCTGCTGGACCTTCTTAGTGATGGAGCTGATGTTCAGCTCCCACTTGAGGTCCTGGGAAATGATGATGATGATGATGTGGAGGGCCACAGGGCCACGGGGCCTCGGGGCCACAGGACTACAGGACTACAGGGCCTGTGGGCCACAGGACTACAGGGCTACAGGGCCTGTGGGCCACAGGACTACAGGGCTACAGGGCCTCAGGGCCACAGGACTACAGGGCTACAGGGCCTCAGGGCCACAGGACTACAGGGACACAGGGCCTGTGGGCCACAGGACTACAGGGCTACAGGGCCTCAGGGCCACAGGACTACAGGGCTACAGGGCCTCGGGGCCACAGGACTACAGGGACACAGGGCCTGTGGGCCACAGGACTACAGGGACACAGGGCCTGTGGGCCACAGGACTACAGGGCTACAGGGCCTCGGGGCCACAGGACTACAGGGACACAGGGCCAGTGGGCCACAGGACTACAGGGACACAGGGCCTGTGGGCCACAGGACTACAGGGCTACAGGGCCTCGGGGCCACAGGACTACAGGGACACAGGGCCTCAGGCCACAGGACTACAGGGACACAGGGCCTGTGGGCCACAGGACTACAGGGACACAGGGCCTGTGGGCCACAGGACTACAGGGCTACAGGGCCTCAGGGCCACAGGACTACAGGGCTACAGGGCCTCGGGCCACAGGACTACAGGGACACAGGGCCTGTGGGCCACAGGACTACAGGACTACAGGGCCACAGGGCCTGTGGGCCACAGGACTACAGGACTACAGGGCCACAGGGCCACAGGGCCTCAGGGCCACAGGGCCACAGGGCCTCTGACCTGCAGCGTGGACATTCAGTGTTAGCAGCAGCAACAGCAGCATCTTCTATAGCATCAATGATCTGAATTGATGTCACAAAATTAGATGAATTCTGAATGGAACATCAACACAACTTTCTTAAATTTTCCCTTTCAACGATTCCAACACATGTAATACCAATCAAAACCATCCAGATGTATTTACACTGCTGGTATTTAAAGTGCTCTAAAGTCCTTTAGAATACTTTGGAGCATAGAAGCATTATTCCAATGTTCATCCCAACCTGAGCAGAAAGCATAACTTTACTGGAAGATTGTGCGCCTCATGAATAACAGGCTGCTGATAGGATTGTAGACTGAGGGACAGTCCATCAAACACAAACATGAGATTAGATTTGATATGGGTAATAATGACAGTGGTACTCTTCATCACAATATTCAGGTTTAATATACTCAGTAGATTTCATCTCAATACACTATTAATAAGTCTCTTCTTATGTTGCATACCAGCCTCAGGAAGTTGGAACATGGCTGGTGTTAAATATATAGAGTATAACTTGAATGTGTTTTCATTTCCTGGCTGAACGTTGTGTGTCATAAACATGTGTTGTAGTTTACAGACTAGATATCTAGTGGAGACATGCAACTCTCAGTGAGTGAGTCAACCTGATGCAACACCGAGTTCCTCTCCCACTCTCAGTGATGCAACATGGGGATTTCTAATGGGAGATAAAAACCAAAGACAAGACAGATTATAAGCACGTATAAATAGTGTGTCATATGAATAATTTTGATTCACTTTAAATGGAACTTAACTGAGCGGCGCTGGTCAGGAGAGACGTGAGGTGACAGAAAGAGGTCCGCTCAGCTGTGAATAACCATCACTCGTCTCTAACTCGCCCACACACACACACACACACACACACACACACACACACACACACACACACACACACACACACACATTCAGTATAAATACACACACATGCACACTTCCCCCATTGGGAGGAAGTGCCTGTAACTGGAGCTCAGTCTCAGTGCTTTGAAGTGCAGCCAACACTACAGACAGCGTGACAGACCACCCCACACACACACACACACAGGGAGACAGCCAGACCCCTACGCGGCGCCCATCGTCAGATTCCCGAACGCATTAGCAGCCAGAGTGTGTTAACAATGTGTGCACAGTGTTGTACTTGTGTTGTGTGGGAACTGTTACGGTAATCCCTGGATTATACAATCATAGTACAAGCATGAAGTAGTCTGCTGACAGGTCACCTCTCTTCAGTAGTGCTCACAGTACTGTTCAATTCAAACTGATACACTCTGAAATAAAGGGTCTTTGGATGAAAGTGTTCTAGCTAGACCCTTTATTTCAAAGTCTCACAATGAACCCTTTAAACCCGAACTTCAGAAGTAAATGGTTCTATGTCGAACCTCAGCTCTTCTGGAAAACCCTTTCTCTTATTTCTAAGAGTGTAGGGAGCAATATTATGTGAATGTGACCCCGGTGATAATGAGACTTTCATGTCACCTTTCTCCCAGGTCATCGTCAGAAGATGGACGAAGTCAAACCCGGCTCCCTGGCTTTCTCCGAGAGGCTGACAGAGCTGGAGCAGCTGAGACGCAGCTCGATGAGGGTGACGCCTCCTCACCACCACCATCATCATCATCATCATCAACACTCCGCTAACACCCGCCAATCTGCAGCACTCAACTCTGCCACTTTCTCCAGCCCTGCACACACTCAGATAACTGCTGGTAAGAGCCCAGGAGGGATTCATTTTCATTTACTGATGCACCTAAATGTGACTTCTGGGCACATTCTCATAGATGAGTTTAGTTATCCTGCCGTTGCTTGAGGCCGCCAACATCACGCATTTCCTAATTTAGCTGTAAAGGATAGGCACGCTGTTTGCGTACCCCGTAACTGAGACACTGTTGTCAATGGCTCATACAACTTTTTACAGAAATAATGTTGATGGGACAAACTTTCCTAGACTTATAACGTTTGGATAAATAGATGTCAGGCGATGTTATCAATACAAACAAAACTCAAAGCTATGGTAGGCCAATGCTACCAAACACAATGGTAGTCTCCCTTATGTACCCAGATATGCAGTATGACTGGCAGTTGTTCAACCAAAACCATCCTACCATTTATAATACAGAGCACACCGCATGCATTACATTAATATGGACGACAATATCTACGTCTCTTACAAACCTACACCTCTTACTTACACCTCTTACAAACCTACGTCTCTTACAAACCTACACCTCTTACTTACACCTCTTACAAACCTACGTCTCTTACAAACCTACACCTCTTAAAAACCTACGTCTCTTACAAACCTACACCTCTTACAAACCTACGTCTCTTACAAACCTACACCTCTTACAAACCTACGTCTCATACAAACCTACACCTCTTACAAACCTACGTCTCATACAAAGCTACACCTCTTACAAACCTACACCTCTTACCTACACCTCTTACAAACCTACAACTCTTACAAACCTACGTCTCTTACAAACCTACGTCTCTTACAAATCTACACCTCTTACAAACCTACACCTCTTACAAACCTACGTCTCTTACAAACCTACACCTCTTACAAACCTACGTCTCTTACAAACCTACACCTCTTACAAACCTACGTCTCTTACAAACCTACACCTCTTACAAACCTACACCTCTTACAAACCTACGTCTCTTACAAACCTACACCTCTTACCTACACCTCTTACAAACCTACAACTCTTACAAACCTACGTCTCTTACAAACCTACGTCTCTTACAAATCTACACCTCTTACAAACCTACGTCTCTTACAAACCTACACCTCTTACAAACCTACGTCTCTTACAAACCTACGTCTCTTACAAACCTACGTCTCTTACAAACCTACACCTCTTACAAACCTACACCTCTTACAAACCTACACCTCTTACAAACCTACGTCTCTTACAAACCTACACCTCTTACAAACCTACGTCTCTTACAAACCTACGTCTCTTACAAACCTACACCTCTTACAAACCTACGTCTCTTACAAACCTACGTCTCTTACAAACCTACACCTCTTACAAACCTACACCTCTTACAAACCTACGTCTCTTACAAACCTACACCTCTTACAAACCTACGTCTCTTACAAACCTACATCTCTTACAAACCTACGTCTCTTACAAACCTACACCTCTTACAAACCTACACCTCTTACCTACACCTCTTACAAACCTACGTCTCTTACAAACCTACACCTCTTACAAACCTACACCTCTTACCTACACCTCTTACAAACCTACGTCTCTTACAAACCTACACCTCTTATATGTCCTGGATTCGAACAGGCCAATCACACCATCCATCCACATGCATGGGGACGTACGGGGTGCCACGAGGGCATACAGCAAACTCAGGACGTTGGCTGGGTCTCATCTATTTGCTTGGGATGGTGTAAAAGTTTGGTGACAGCCTGAAAGGGTGGGTCTTGGTCCGCTTACATGCAAACTCATGGTGCGTTTTGTGGTGTGAAAACACACAAACCAATCACAGGGTCGTAGATGTGTGAATTTCTAAACTACCGTTCTGTAGAACTTCATGTTTAACAATGTATCATGTTTTCCCTTGGTCCGGACAAAATTAACCCAACTACAGGTGTGAAACAGCCTTAAAGTCAACTTATGTTCACCTGAGTATGCTTTCAGCTCAGTTAGTTGAATTAAAGTTCTAGTGACACGCAGACTAATACTTAATACAACTGTGTACATCTTCTGGTCTGTGTGTATGTGTTTCTCAAACGTGTGCATTCCGCTTGCATCAAACCTCATTGTTCCTCCTTGTGGTTTCAGTGAGATCCTTTGTGGTCTGTGTGTGCGTGTGCGTGTGCGTGTGCATGTGTGTGTGTGTGTGTGTGTATTGTGGTTGCCGTGGATACTCTATGTGGCACCAAAATACAGTATCTGTTCCTCTTCTTCCTTCAGTGGTCGTGACGCTGAGTGTGCATTTGCATGTGTAGGTGTGTGTGTGCGTGTGTGTGTCTATAAGTGAGGAAGCAAGTCATGCCTGAAGGAGGAAATGAGAGTCAGCTGGCAGGAAGTGCTACTGTGTGAAAAAAGAGAAAAGAAAACTTATAACTGTCAAATTGAAAAACGTCTAATTTAATTTCCAAGCGGGTCCAGCACTGGATATGATGCATTTTGTTGTAATATATGTCGTACTAATAGAATGAATAGTTCCACACCCGAAAGCCCAAACAGGAAACTACCAGGGTACTAGTATGTATACATTTTTACATTTCTATAATCGCATTAAAACATTAAAAGTAGACATCAAAGAAAATATGATTTCATATGAAATACTACTACTTAGTAAAAGAAAGTTTATAACAGGAATAAATACAACATGTACCTCCAAATTAATTAAACTAGGAAAAGAGACATACAAAAAATAGAAGCCAAAATAGAATACAATGAATATACGTTATATATGTCAACCCTCTAAAGATGAGTGGATACACACTTTATGCATACAAAATCTAACAATTACCATAAATGCATATCAGGAGGGCCTGAATGTAATGGAAATGGAACATAGGACTGAGGGAACATAGAGGTGAGGGAACATAGAGGTGAGGGAACATAGGGCTGAGGGAACATAGAGGTGAGGGAACATAAAGCTGAGGGAACATAGGACTGAGGGAACATAGAAGTGAGGAAACATAGAGCTGAGAGAACAAAGAGGTGAGGGAACATAGGGCTGAGGGAACATAGAGCTGAGGGGACATAGGGCTGAGGGAACATAGAAGTGAGGGAACATGAAGCTGAGGGAACATAGAGGTGAGGGAACATAGGACTGAGGGAACATAGAGCTGAGGGGACATAGGGCTGAGGGAACATAGAGGTGAGGGAGCATAGAGGTGAGGGAACATAGGACTGAGGGAACATAAAAGTGAGGGAGCATAGAGGCGAGGGAACATAGAGGTGAGGGGACATAGAGGTGATGGAACATAGGACTGAGGGAACATAGAAGTGAGGGAACATAGAGGTGAGGGAACATAGGGCTGAGGGAACATAGAAGTGATGGAACATAGAGGTGCGGGAACATAGAGGTGATTGAACATAGGATTGAGGGAACATAGAAGTGAGGGAACATAGAGGTGAGGGAACATAAGGCTGAGGGAACATAGAGGTGATGGAACATAGGATTGAGGGAATATAGAAGTGAGGGAACATAGAGGTGATGGAACATAGGATTGAGGGAACATAGACGTGAGGGAACATAGAGGTGAGGGAACATAGGGCTGAGGGAACATAGAAGTGAGGGAACATAGAGGTGAGGGAACATAGAGGTGATGGAGCATAGAAGTGAGGGAACATAGAGGTGAGGGAACATATAGGTGATGGACCATAGGACTGAGGGAACATAGAAGTGAGGGAACGTAGAGGTGAGGGAACATAGGGCTGAGGGAACATAGGGCTGAGGGAACATAGAAGTGAGGGAACATAGAGGTGATGGAACATAGGATTGAGGGAACATAGAAGTGAGGGAACATAGAGGTGAGGGAACATAGGGCTGAGGGAACATAGAAGTGAGGGAACATAGAAGTGATGGAACATAGGATTGAGGGAACATAGAAGTGAGGGAAGATAGAGATGAGGGAACATATGGCTGAGGGAACAAAGAGGTGAGGGAACATAGAGGTGATGGAACATAGGACTGAGGGAACATAGAAGTGAGGGAACATAGAGGTGATGGAACATAGGATTGAGGGAACATAGACGTGAGGGAACATAGAGGTGAGGGAACATAGAGGTGATGGAGCATAGAAGTGAGGGAACATAGAGGTGAGGGAACATATAGGTGATGGAACATAGGACTGAGGGAACATAGAAGTGAGGGAACATAGAGGTGAGGGAACATAGGGCTGAGGGAACATAGGGCTGAGGGAACATAGAAGTGAGGGAACATAGAGGTGATGGAACATAGGATTGAGGGAACATAGAAGTGAGGGAACATAGAGGTGAGGGAACATAGGGCTGAGGGAACATAGAAGTAAGGGAACATAGAAGTGATGCAACATAGGATTGAGGGAACATAGAAGTGAGGGAAGATAGAGATGAGGGAACATATGGCTGAGGGAACAAAGAGGTGAGGGAACATAGAGGTGATGGAACATAGGACTGAGGGAACATAGAAGTGAGGGAACATAGAGGTGAGGGAACATAGGGCTGAGGGAACATAAAGCTGAAGGAACATGTTTTTCCAAATTTAAAAATTTCAAAACAAAAAGTTGTGTTTTATGGACATAATGGTAAATCCTAAAACACCCCACAGAAACTATTGAGTAACGACAAATTATACAGTGTAATGTTATTGTTATTTTCTCAAATCAAATGTGTAATCAGTCAAACTGCATCATGGCCGTCATATCAGAAACTGCAATACCAGGTCTCCTTGGACCAGATGAATAGGTCCGTCTCATCATCAGTTAGCTAAGAACCGCTCAGACGGTTCTGCTTCTATTTAAACAGCCAGTGGGTTGTGACTGCTGCCGTAGCTGGGGAGAGAAGCCAGGGAAGGAGGGGGCCACACACACACACACACACACACACACACACACACACACACACACACACACACACACACACACACACACATGTCAATGCTTGGGAGAGCTCTTGGCTAGACTTGAAAAGCCTTCATTGACGTCTTGGCTGCTGTGTACAATTTGCCTCCTTGTCTGGCTGCACACACACACACACACACACACACACACACACACACACACACACACACACACACACACACACACACACACACACACACACACACATACATGTACATGCCTTTGTCTGCAAGTCTGTGGGTGATCAGGGCCATTTATTAGACTGTGGGGAAAAAGACTGGATTGAATGAAATAACTCTCTCTCACACACACACACACACACACACACACACACACACACACACACACACACACACACAGCCCACCCCCATGCTAAGTTAATTGCTTCCTCTTTTCCATCTCACTCTGCTGTTCCTTTCACCAGCAACAGATTTAGTCTCAAGACTCAAGTTCATTTAAATCAACTTTTATTCTGCACAAATCACACTCAATATTCTGTATTTTAATATGTCTCTTGTGAGTTATAGAAGTGTAATACTAGAGCTCTGAAATACCTGTAGTTAGTTAGTGTGTTGCAGCTCATTCACATGGAATCAGCAGATTAAAGACGGCAAGCCAGTTATCATGTTTAGAGACAAGATGAGTCAGGAGACGGTCCATCCTTTAGTCGTTCTCATCACAGAATGTACAAGTGGGTGTTAGTAGCTCCCTCACACCAGGAGGGCACTTTTTAAAGTTTGAATTATTATTAAAAGAGAAAGCTGCATTTTATAGCTTGATGCATTATTAAAATAATTACATAAAATACATTATTTGTTTTTACGTGCTGTGAAGACCCTTTTCCTCACAGCTCTGACGGTTTCATCCTCCATCTCTCTCAGACTCCAGACAGATGCAGCCGTCTCCATCCTGGTCCTACGAGCAGTCTTACCCGTACCTGGGCCAGATAGCCCCGCCCACTGTCCACACAGCC
>NC_136609.1:12789321-12806821 GCF_910589615.1 Taurulus bubalis
GTATTAATCACTGTGACAGAGGGTGATGCAATGACAACACATGTATTTATATTTGAGATGTACTACCAAACCATGTGCTGGTGTGCAGTTGTGCTCAAAGTCAGTTAAGTGGAATGGTTTGGTACACCAAAGTATTGCTACAAACTATAATAATAATAATAATAATAATAATAATAATAATAATAATAATAATATACTAATAATCCACTGCACTGCGTTTGAGGTGTTTAGGAAGGTGCCATTAAGACAACATGACAAATATGTTGTCCATTTTAAAAAGTCAAATAACCTATAATATTTGTTAAATAGAAATAGCATAAACTTGAATCAAATATATTGAATAATATGTTTTTGAGAAGTAATGGCTTTCCTGTTAATGCGTTTTATTTAGAATTAAATATTAATTAATTAATTACAAGTGATTAGGAGATAATTGATAAAAAGTTGCTCAGCTTGTCATAGTCATTCTTAACACTAAGAACATTATTTAAATCGGTTCATTTAAGATAAGATATTCCTGTATTAGTCCTGCAGGATGACAGCAGCAGACAGGTAAAGTGCTCACGAGAGACACAACAAGTAATACACAATAAACCCTAAAACAGTAATACAGTAATACATTAATACTAAAACAGTAATACAAACAGTCGTTTGCATTTTTAATTACAATTGAACAACGATGTGATTTATTTCCATATCGCGTTTTAATGCAGTCTCTTGCGTGGTGAAACATGCAAACGTTTTATTTCGAAAGTGGTTGATTTCCCTTCTGAGAACGGAGTCCCATTTCCCGGTTTTTTTCTATTACACGCAAACGCAACACACGAGGATCCGTTACGTCAGCACGCCGCGCGCCAAATTCATAAAGTAGTGACGGCGCAACGAGCAGAGCAGCCGTCCAGCAGCTCTTTGTCCCGGCGGTAGACCCGGCTCCAGACCGGCTCCTCGGGATGGAGAAGCAGGAAGGATACTCGCCCAGCTTCAAGCGGCCGGCGGACATCATGCGACTAAGGCGAAAGAGAACGCGCAGCGACGCCGGCGTCTCCTCGAGTCCGAGCGGCCAGACCTCTGCGGGCAGCCCGGGACAGAGCGACTCCCCGCGGGCGTGCGTCCGGCCCTTCTCCCCGGGCCCGCTGTTCCACAGCCAGAGCCGCTCCGGAGGGGGGAAGCGCAGGAACCCGTTCGCTAGCATCGAGAACACGTTCAGCCCCAACAAGAAGCGGCTCGTTTACAACGAGGACGGCCATGTCGAGGCCGTGGACAGTTCCTCCAGGACGACCGAGGAGCAGGGCGGCCTGCCGGGAGGCCTGCCGTTCAGCGAGAGGCTGGCCGAGGCCGAGCGACGGGAGCACCGGGGCTCCAGCCAGGTGGGGTACAGTGACGTCACCGCGGCCATATCCCTGTTGTTAGTGTGTGTGTGTGTGTGTGTGTGTGTGTGTGTGTGTGTGTGTGTGTGTGTGTGTGTGTGTGTGTGTGTGTGTGTGTGTGTTCATGTCTCATTAGACCGATGTGTCATTTTAATACTCTCCTGTCCTCTGCTGGTGAAGCGTCTCACTTTCTCTGAAGACGACTCTCTCTTTGAAGAAGAAGAAGAGGAGGAGGAGGAAGACGTGAAGAGCCCCCTGCTGAAGGTGTGATGCGCTTCTGTACTTGCTGCCCTGTGATTGGTCGTATCTTTGAGAGCGGCTTGTTGCAGTGCTTCAATACTCCCCTTGTCCTCAGAGTCCCCAGCCCATCGCCCCGGCCTCCATCGCGCCTCCCGTCTGCACCGAGTACCCGGCCGACTGGAGCCTGAAGACCCGCCTGCTCTTCACCTCCCCGCTCACCCTGTCCTGGGCCCAGCACCCCAAGGCCCAGGAGGAGGCGCTCGGGCTGCAGCACCACTGCAGAGCTCAGTTCAGCACTCTGCCACCCCGACTGCAGGTACGCCGTCACCATGACACGAGAGACTAGTAAACATGTCTTCATGTCTTTACCTTCACTATGACACAAGAGAGAGAGACTAGTAAACATGTCTTCATGTCTTTACCTTCACTATGACACAAGAGAGAGAGACTAGTAAACATGTCTTCATGTCTTTACCTTCACTATGACACAAGAGAGACTAGTAAACATGTCGTCATGTCTTTACCTTCACTATGACACAAGAGAGAGAGACTAGTAAACATGTCTTCATGTCTTTACCTTCACTATGACACGAGAGAGAGAGACTAGTAAACATGTCTTCATGTCTTTACCTTCACTATGACACAAGAGAGACTAGTAAACATGTCTTCATGTCTTTACCTTCACTATGACACAAGAGAGAGAGACTAGTAAACATGTCTTCATGTCTTTACCTTCACTATGACACAAGAGAGACTAGTAAACATGTCGTCATGTCTTTACCTTCACTATGACACAAGAGAGACTAGTAAACATGTCTTCATGTCTTTACCTTCACTATGACACAAGAGAGACTAGTAAACATGTCGTCATGTCTTTACCTTCACTATGACACAAGAGAGACTAGTAAACATGTCTTCATGTCTTTACCTTCACTATGACACAAGAGAGAGACTAGTAAACATGTCTTCATGTCTTTACCTTCACTATGACACAAGAGAGACTAGTAAACATGTCTTCATGTCTTTACCTTCACTATGACACAAGAGAGAGACTAGTAAACATGTCTTCATGTCTTTACCTTCACTATGACACAAGAGAGACTAGTAAACATGTCTTCATGTCTTTACCTTCACTATGACACAAGAGAGACTAGTAAACATGTCTTCATGTCTTTACCTTCACTATGACACAAGAGAGAGACTAGTAAACATGTCTTCATGTCTTTACCTTCACTATGACACAAGAGAGAGAGAGAGACTAGTAAACATGTCTTCATGTCTTTACCTTCACTATGACACAAGAGAGACTAGTAAACATGTCTTCATGTCTTTACCTTCACTATGACACAAGAGAGACTAGTAAACATGTCGTCATGTCTTTACCTTCACTATGACACAAGAGAGAGACTAGTAAACATGTCTTCATGTCTTTACCTTCACTATGACACAAGAGAGAGAGACTAGTAAACATGTCTTCATGTCTTTACCTTCACTATGACACGAGAGAGAGAGACTAGTAAACATGTCGTCTTGTCTTTACCTTCACTATGACACAAGAGAGAGAGAGACTAGTAAACATGTCTTCATGTCTTTACCTTCACTATGACACAAGAGAGAGACTAGTAAACATGTCTTCATGTCTTTACCTTCACTATGACACAAGAGAGAGAGACTAGTAAACATGTCTTCATGTCTTTACCTTCACTATGACACGAGAGAGACTAGTAAACATGTCTTCATGTCTTTACCTTCACTATGACACAAGAGAGAGAGACTAGTAAACATGTCTTCATGTCTTTACCTTCACTATGACACGAGAGAGAGAGACTAGTAAACATGTCTTCATGTCTTTACCTTCACTATGACACAAGAGAGACTAGTAAACATGTCTTCATGTCTTTACCTTCACTATGACACAAGAGAGAGAGACTAGTAAACATGTCTTCATGTCTTTACCTTCACTATGACACAAGAGAGAGAGACTAGTAAACATGTCGTCATGGTATGTCACAGAGTGTCACGTGCTGCTGTGCACCAGTTGTCAGACTGGTGGGTGAACCTCCATCGCTGGCGTTCAGGGGTCAAGAACATGTGTCCATTCTAAATGTTGCACACAGATCAGGCGTGATTTGGGTTTTAAGAATTGCTTTACCGACAGTACAGAGAGACTCTGATCAGCACCCGCTGCACACTGAGCGTCTCTCGTCCACTACTGAAGGGTGCCAGTGTAAGTTTCTCCCAAACAAAGAGTGCCTGCCTGGCCTTTAATCCTCGTAACCAACATTAACCTCTCTAATCATTCAAACCTCCCTTGCAGATACACAAACCGATGCCAGACAATTAACAATCAATGAAAATGATAAACAAATGAGAATATGGGGTCCATGTCCAGTGTTAATGTTAATGTCGGCCCCACATAAAGTTAAACCATCAAGTAAATGTGAAGTACTTGTACTTAACTTGAGTATTTCTATTTTATGTAACTTAATATTTTTAGGCCACTACATCTCAGAAGCAAATATTGTACTTTTTTACTTCACTACACTGATCGTAATAGTTAATAGCTATTGTTGGGCAATATTCAAATTCCTTTACTGCAAGAAAAACAAGGAAACATGAAACGATCCTCCTAAAAAAAGGGTTTAAATATCTATTGTATGTAGTAGTAAGCACTGTGTTACACAGCGGTCGACGCCTCAGTCAAGTAACGCGTTGCTGCATTAACACAACGGTCTTTGGACCCTGCAGGATCCCAGCTGCTGCTCCTCCCTGCGGGCGGCCTTCCAGCAGAGCCTGGTCTACTGGCAGCACCCCTCCCTGGCCTGGCTGCCCCTGTTCCCCAGGATCAACGCCGAGCGCAGCTTTGCTGGGAAGAGCGCCCCCTGGGCCCAAGACGCAGCGCTGCAGCAGAGTCTCATGAGCGAATGGTGAGAGAGAGAGAGAGAGAGAGAGAGAGAGAGAGAGAGACTCTTTTAAAAGTGCAGCCGCTTCGAAAACGCCTTGGCCCCCTCCAAGCTGTAAACCTAGAGGAAACACTGAGAACCCTAAATGCGGAGGGGGAACACTGGTACTAACTATGTCTTGAAGAGGTTTACAGAGTGCTGTGTCGTTTCAGTTTGACCTGCAGCGTGACTTGGGTATTTTGTAGCCTGGACTCGTGTCGTCTGAATGGGACTAAACATGCACAGAAACCCTCAGCCTTGTTCTCTGGCCTCCTTCAGGTCCGTGAGTCTGTCGTCTCTCTACAGTTTGCTGAAGGCCCGGCTGTGTCCCTACTTCTACCTGTGCTCCTATCAGGTGGGTGTTCCAGCTGTTTGAGGCTATCCACATGGACAGCTCAGCCATCTAACGGGTCTCTTCTGTCAGTTCACCGTGTTGTTCAGGGCGGCCGGTCTCGGGGGCTCCAGCAGCGTCACTGCCTTCATCTCCCCTACGACCCGGGGCCTCAGGGAGGCCATGAAGGCTGAAGGTGAGGCGTCAGCTAGACAGTTCAAATCCTACACTTCTACTTCCTGTCAGCAGGTACTCGCTCATGCTGCCACCTCAAACCACTTGTGGGGGACACGGATTAAAGGCACAGACCCAGCTGTTGAATGAAATCAGCAAGAGAGGCTGCAAATCTGTTATCTGTTTTTTCATTTAGTTCCTGATTGACCAAAGCAGCGACTGCTTAATTTCTACACATATAAAGTACCTAGTCGGCTTTACACCCTCAGTGAGACTGCATCATGGATGATTACAGTGTGGCTCTTTGTCTTGTGGTCCTGTTTAGGGATAGAGTTCAGTCTCCCTCTAGTGGAGGAGAGGAGGAACAGCAGGGAGCAACACGGAGAGGAGGAGGAGGAGGAGGAGGAGGAGGAGGAAGAGGAGGAGGAGGAGAAGGAGGAAGAGCAGCAGAAGTAAGTGTGTTGTCCCCACTGTATATCACACTTGTGATTGTATGTGTGTGAAGAATCCAGGTAGTGATGTTGTAGCGCTGGGTAAGGGACCACATGTGATACTGAGGATCCGCCTCAGCACACCAAACCTGCTGCACTGAACCTCAATGTCTGCCATGGAACCATGTGATAGACATTCATTATGTTTGTGGATCATCATTTTGAATTGTAGGTGTTCTGAGCTCAAAGAGGGAGAGGCGAGTCAGGCCGGCGATGAAGGAGAGCATGACAATGAAGATGGAGGCTTCTCCTGGCTGAAGGAGATGGGCATCCAGGACAAAATCAAGAAGCCAGACAGCATCACCATGCAACTGTATCCTCTGCTTCTCTCACACGCCGTCACACGTGTTTCATACGCTGAACTCGTTCTAGACGTGTTTCCTACTGCAGAACTCGTTCTAGACGTGTTTCCTACTGCAGAACTCGTTCTAGACGTGTTTCATACGCTGAGCTTGTTCTAGACGTGTTTCATACGCTGAGCTCGTTCTAGACGTATTTCATACGCTGAGCTCGTTCTAGACGTGTTTCATACTGCAGAACTCGTTCTAGACGTGTTTCATACTGCAGAACTCGTTCTAGACGTGTTTCATACGCTGAACTCGTTCTAGACGTGTTTCATACTGCAGAACTCGTTCTAGACGTGTTTCATACGCTGAGCTTGTTCTAGACGTGTTTCATACGCTGAGCTTGTTCTAGACGTGTTTCATACGCTGAACTCGTTCTAGACGTGTTTCATACGCTGAACTCGTTCTAGACGTGTTTCATACGCTGAACTCGTTCTAGACGTGTTTCATACGCTGAACTCGTTCTAGACGTGTTTCATACGCTGAGCTCGTTCTAGACGTGTTTCATACGCTGAGCTTGTTCTAGACGTGTTTCATACTGCAGAACTCGTTGTAGACGTGTTTCATACGCTGAGCTCGTTCTAGACGTGTTTCATACGCTGAACTCGTTCTAGACGTGTTTCATACTGCAGAACTCGTTCTAGACGTGTTTCATACTGCAGAACTCGTTCTAGACGTGTTTCATACTGCAGAACTCGTTCTAGACGTGTTTCATACGCTGAGCTTGTTCTAGACGTGTTTCATACGCTGAGCTTGTTCTAGACGTGTTTCATACGCTGAACTCGTTCTAGACGTGTTTCATACGCTGAACTCGTTCTAGACGTGTTTCATACGCTGAACTCGTTCTAGACGTGTTTCATACGCTGAACTCGTTCTAGACGTGTTTCATACTGCAGAACTCGTTCTAGACGTGTTTCATACTGCAGAACTCGTTCTAGACGTGTTTCATACGCTGAGCTTGTTCTAGACGTGTTTCATACGCTGAGCTTGTTGTAGACGTGTTTCATACGCTGAACTCGTTCTAGACGTGTTTCATACGCTGAACTCGTTCTAGACGTGTTTCATACGCTGAACTCGTTCTAGACGTGTTTCATACGCTGAACTCGTTCTAGACGTGTTTCATACGCTGAACTCGTTCTAGACGTGTTTCATACGCTGAACTCGTTCTAGACGTGTTTCTTACTGCAGAACTCGTTCTAGACGTGTTTCATACTGCAGAACTCGTTCTAGACGTGTTTCATACGCTGAGCTTGTTCTAGACGTGTTTCATACGCTGAGCTCGTTCTAGACGTGTTTCATACGCAGAACTCGTTCTAGACGTGTTTCATACGCTGAACTCGTTGTAGACGTGTTTCATACGCTGAGCTCGTTGTAGACGTGTTTCATACGCTGAGCTCGTTGTAGACGTGTTTCATACGCTGAACTCGTTCTAGACGTGTTTCATACGCTGAGCTCGTTCTAGACGTGTTTCATACGCTGAGCTTGTTCTAGACGTGTTTCATACTGCAGAACTCGTTGTAGACGTGTTTCATACGCTGAGCTCGTTCTAGACGTGTTTCATACGCTGAACTCGTTCTAGACGTGTTTCATACTGCAGAACTCGTTCTAGACGTGTTTCATACTGCAGAACTCGTTCTAGACGTGTTTCATACGCTGAGCTTGTTCTAGACGTGTTTCATACGCTGAGCTTGTTCTAGACGTGTTTCATACTGCAGAACTCGTTCTAGACGTGTTTCATACGCTGAACTCGTTCTAGACGTGTTTCATACGCTGAACTCGTTGTAGACGTGTTTCATACGCTGAGCTCGTTGTAGACGTGTTTCATACGCTGAGCTCGTTCTAGACGTGTTTCATACGCTGAACTCGTTCTAGACGTGTTTCATACGCTGAACTCGTTGTAGACGTGTTTCATACGCTGAGCTCGTTGTAGACGTGTTTCATACGCTGAGCTCGTTCTAGACGTGTTTCATACGCTGAGCTCGTTCTAGACGTGTTTCATACGCTGAGCTTGTTCTAGACGTGTTTCATACTGCAGAACTCGTTGTAGACGTGTTTCATACGCTGAGCTCGTTCTAGACGTGTTTCATACGCTGAACTCGTTCTAGACGTGTTTCATACTGCAGAACTCGTTCTAGACGTGTTTCATACTGCAGAACTCGTTCTAGACGTGTTTCATACGCTGAGCTTGTTCTAGACGTGTTTCATACGCTGAGCTTGTTCTAGACGTGTTTCATACGCTGAACTCGTTCTAGACGTGTTTCATACGCTGAACTCGTTCTAGACGTGTTTCATACGCTGAACTCGTTCTAGACGTGTTTCATACGCTGAACTCGTTCTAGACGTGTTTCATACGCTGAACTCGTTCTAGACGTGTTTCATACGCTGAACTCGTTCTAGACGTGTTTCATACGCTGAACTCGTTCTAGACGTGTTTCATACGCTGAACTCGTTCTAGGCATGTTTCATACGCAGAACTCGTTCTAGACGTGTTTCATACGCTGAACTCGTTCTAGGCGTGTTTCATACGCAGAACTCGTTCTAGGCATGTTTCATACGCTGAACTCGTTCTAGACGAGTTTCATACGCTGAGCTTGTTCTAGACGTGTTTCATACGCTGAGCTCGTTCTAGACGTGTTTCATACGCTGAACTCGTTCTAGACGTGTGTCCAATGTCATGATTGACCAGCCGAAGCTCCTTGACCTCTGCTGCAGTCACAGGGAAGGTCAGACGGTGTCTCTGGACCACAAGCCGGAGTCCGTGGTGTGTGTGGAGGGCCCGCACACCTTCACCCTCATCAACTTCCTCATCAACTGTAAGAGTCTGGTGGCTGCAGCGGGTTCCCAGGCTGGCTTACCCCCAACACTGCTGGCTCCCAGCGCATTCAGAGGAGCTACGATGCACACGCTGAAGGTGTGTGTTCACTCACTCACTCACTCACTCACTCACTCACTCACACTGTCTGAGTCTGTCAGGGTTCTTATGGTCATGGAAAACCTGGAAAAGTCATGGAATTTTAAAATGGTTATTTCTAGGCCTGGAAAAGTCCTTGAAAAAAATAAAATCCCCAAAGTTTAGTAAAAGTCATGTAAATGTGTTATATTCATGTGTTTATGACGTTCATTTACGCTGAGTTTGAAATAATGAATATGCTTTTAAAAGAAAGACTCAGAATATAAGCAGGCATACATACAGGCATCTATATAAATGTTTATTCTTTTAATCAAACTATTGTCTCATTCATTTGTGTCATTTAAGGTTTACTGTATGCTTTGTGTTCTCATTGTTAGTTTAAATACTACATTTACTCACTTTTTACTGTTCACACCCAGATTTCACTAAATGTTTGTCATGGACATTTAAAGTCCTGAACCCATTGGTCAAAGTGTGTGTGAACCTGAGTGTGTTCTTCAGGCCCGCAGTGTGAACGTGAAGAGCCAGGTTGGTTCAACCTTCCAGAACATCAGCAGTCTAGAGATCACAGGTACACATCTCCTTTATCCCTGAACCAGAAGCGGGTCGAGCGCTGCTGTGCTGTTTGAGGGCGTTGATGTGATGTTGAACCCGTTCTCCATCCTTCCTTTAGGACCCATCCTCCCCTCCTCCCTCCACAGCGTCACCACCCTCCTCCGGCCTGCACAGAAAGGGAACTTCTCCGCTGCTCTTTACACTCACACACCGACCGCTGTCATGAACACACACACCACCAAGCGACAGGTGAGGCAGACGTATGCTCTCATGACTTCCTGTACCGGGCACTATGGCCATTGTAGGTCAGGTTGAGCCCCGTAAGCCAATGGGAGCACAGACGACGGCACGCTTCCATCCTCACCTTTTTAATTCAATAATAGCATGAATGCTGCTTTGCTTTGGCAGGAGAGCTCGATAGCTAACGTATGGAGGTTCCTTTGAGGTACATTATGACGCGTTCAAGCTCTACTCTGTAAAAGGGAGAATTGGGTGAAGATAAATTATGTTATCAGGATGTGTTCATCTTGTAAAATGCAGGCTTTGGCTAGAAACTTTAATAAATGCAGTTTGAAGGAGATGTGTTCACAGTAATGTGAAACTGATATTAGACCCGTTTAATTAAAACTACTGATGAGATATATCTATATAGAGGTTAAAGAAGGCCTGCTCTCTCTCAGTGCTCTCTGTGTGTTTGCAGTGCTCTGGAGGCTCCGTGGACCTGTCTGGTTGTGGTCTCCATCCGGCTTCCCTCCAGCAGCTCCAGCAGCCCTCCAGCCTGGGCAAGACGGCTCTGACTCACATCAACATGAGCAACTACAGCTACATGTGGAAGAACTGACTCCATGAGATGAGCCTCCCGACTCATGAAGAACCAGGATGGAGTGTTTCTTTTGTAATGGTCTACAAAAATGTTGCAATTGCCCACTGTGTGTAATCTCTCTTCTCCAGCTGTGCTCTAACCCTAACCCTAACCCATGGTCATATTGTTCTCAATTTGTTTTTTGATATTGATAAATGCATCATTAGTTGGCTTGTGTAAACAAAGTTTTAACTACTTTTAGTTTTATTAAAGTACTGTTGTACTATCACAAGTTGTGAGGTTGTATTCTGAGAATATTCAGGGTTGTGTGGTTCATCTGGTTAACTCTTTTAGTACGGAGCAAAGTAACATGCAAAGCCAAGATCGCCGTAACTCAGAGTATTTACGAGTAATTCCAACGGATTCTGAACGCTAAGAAGGGTAGCTTTCCAATGACATGCGGCACTTTGCAGTCCATTGCGGTAATGGTATAGCGGCGAGTTTGTCTGTGGGGGAGGGGTGGAAGTGAGCACAGCTGCAGAGGATCAGGGGAGAGACTGACTGCTTTTCACTGAACTTTGAGTGACGTTTTCTTTGGAAATATTGTTGTGGTTGTAAATAATAGTATTAGTATTGTTTGAGAGTTCTGCCACTAAAGGCCACGTTCCTGTCCCCACAAACATAAAGAAGGACACTGGGAAAAGGACCGATAGAAGGCCATTCTGGGAGGAAACTGTACTAGCAGCCTGTATGTGTGAGTCGTGCAATAATGGGTTCTGTCTTCAGCTGGACAGGAACCGCTTCAGGGAGAAACACATCTCTAAAGCGCCTGGACATGGACACGTATAAAAGCCTGTAATGCCGTGTTCACACAAACAGTTGCGAAATATTCGCGCGTCCAGATTTCATGTTTAGTCAATGCACAGCCGTGTTAGGTTGCGAAAAAGCGTATTTTTCACCAGGCGTCGCGATAGAGGCGAAACAGTGTTGAGAATATTCACAAATCCGCTTTTCCGCCTTTTCCCTGGTGTTGAAATATTTTAACTCCAGCGAATAATTCGCCCGACGCGGAGTTGCGAAAGCCAATCGCCGTTGAGAAGCTCGGCCCGGCATCACCGCCGTTACTGAATGAAGCTGCTGGTCCTGAAGGAGCGCTGGAAGCGGCTTCATTATTCAGACACTCGTCCTGGAGGAGGAGCTGTGTGCGACTACGGATAATGTTTTGAACCCAGACATGGGCGGTTGATGTCCCGACGAGTGTGGGACTTCCTCAACAAGTATAAAGCAGAACTAGTGGTTATTTACATGGTGGATGAAAGAAATAGTAAATGTTTTCACAGAGATGAGAATGGTTGCGAAAAACGAACATAGAGCGAATATTTCACCGGCGGCGCGATATAGGTGAAGTGGCGTTGCGAAAACTCAAAACTGTTTGAGAAGATGTAAAATAGGTTACATTTAATTTCTGTAATCTCAAAAGCTTTGCTCATGTTCATTTGGATTGTTTAGAAGAAAAATATGATGATGATTCAAATATATTTCTTTACTTTATTTTTTACAGTGTTTTAGGCCTTTATAACATATAATAATGACAAATACTTGCCAGATTTTGAAAGTTACATTTCTCCTGAAAAAAGGAGCAAAATAGTTTTGCCAAAAGGACATTTTTTGACACATTTATTGATAAATAAGACAAAAAGGACCAGGCAGACTGTCATCAGTACATAACCAAACCATCGGAGTCCCTACTGCGGTGAAGCAGCAGGGACTCCGATGCGTTCTCCTTCCTGCTTTCCACTCTCCATCCCTCAGCGCTCGTTCAAGCCCCCTTCTCTCCTGGTGCCTTATAAAGCGATCCAGCGTCTCTCAGCTTTCCTTCTCTCCTTTGTGTTCCATCTGGGATTATTTTGGATGATGGTGACTCGCATCTCTTCCCAGCCATGTAAAAGAAGATGTCGTACTACTGGGATGGATGCATTGTGGTTGTTAGTACAGTTGTATTTATGTTGTGCAAATCGCATAGACAGTGAGTTTCCTGTTTCTCCAACATATTGTGCATTACATTGCTTACAGGACATCAAGTAGATACAGTTGCTGGTGGCAGGATTGCCATGTGACTTGTTCTGAAAAACTTCCCCTCCTGATTGTGGAACCAATCTTTGTGTTTAAAATACTGCACTCTGGTGGTGGACTTTGAGATGACTTTGGGTTTTACTGACTAAGTAATCCTGTTAATTCTTATTCTTCTGATAAACTGGCATAATAGTATATTCTTACAAAAGTTTAGATTCCTCACTCATCTTTTTTAAATTAGTCCTGCATTTTTGTGCCAATGACGGTGAGTAGGTTGTTATTAAAGGTAAGTGAGAGGTTATTAGAATAGGTTTGGTGTTCAGAAATGTTTTACAGGCCTTTCTACAGAAGGTCCTGGTATAACCCCTTTGGTATAAGGCCTTAAATAAGGTCCTGGTGGCTTGGGTGAAGTCCTCAGGTCTGGTGCACATCCTGTGGAAGCGCAGGGTTAGGTTAAGGTAAGGGTTGGGGCCCCTACTACTAAAAAGCAGCAGGGGTCCCTATGCATTCTCCTTCCTGCCTTTCGCTCTCCCCCCTCAGCGCTCGTTCAGTCCCCCCGTCATTCCAGTGCTCAACCGAGCAATCCAAAGTCTTTCTATTTTCCTTCTTTCTTTACTGGACCATCTGAGGTCATGTTGGATGATGGAGACTCTCATCTTGTCCCAGCCGTGCAGGACAAGATGGCGGACTACAGGTGTGTGTAGATTTTTGGAATGTGTACAGTTATATTTGTGTTGTGCAAACCTTGTGGACAATGAGTTGCCTGTTTCTCCAACATATAATGCTTCACATTCCAAACATGACATCAAATAAACACAATTTGTGGTGGACAAACTTCCTTTCGAGTCGTTTTTGAAAACTTCCCCTGTGTGTGGGTTTTTTAACCAAGCTTTGAACTCAAAGTATTGCCCTCTGGTGGTCGATTTAGTGGTGACCTTGGACGTGATCTTTGCTTTGACCAGGTAATCTTGTAAATTTTTGTTCCTTCGATAGGCTGGCATGATTGTAAATTCTTCCAGGTTTTTAAATTCTTCGTTCATCTCTTGGAAATGGATCTGGCAAGATTTAATAAACCCTTGTGTGGACGGTGAATATGTGGTGATAAGCGGTAAGTGTGATGTAACCAAAGTTGGTTTCTTATCCCTAAAGGTTTTACATGCTTTTCTGCACAGAGTTCTCGTGTAACCTCTCTGATATAGAGCTTTAAAGAGGGTTCTGATAGCTACTGTGACGTCATGTGGTCTGGTGCAAATCCTATGGAAGCGAAGTATTTGTGCCTTTAGAAGGCCTGCAAAGGTGTGCTGTGGGTGGAAACTTCTCCTATGGAGCAATGCATGTGTGTCTGTAGGTTTAAAGAAGACTTTGATGTCCAATTTCTCTGTGGTAGTGAAGTCATCCCCTTTAAAGGTGGTTGTGTCTAGGAAATCCACTGAGGTTCTGCTGTGAGTAGCTTTAATTTTAATAGAGTCTCTGTGTGCATTTAGAGTGTCTAGGAAGACTTGAAATTCTTCCTCTGTGTGGGTCCACACTCCCCATATGTCGTCCAAATATCTAAAATAATGCAGAGGCTTTAATTGACATGCCTTAAGGGCCGAGTCTTCCCATTGTGCCATGAAAATGTTGGCGTATGCTGGTGCAAATTTCTTCCCCATCGCCGTCCCTTTGATCTGAAGGAAGAATTCCTGGTTGAACACAAAGTCGTTGCGGGTCAAATTGATCTCAAGCAGTTGCAGTAATTCCTTTTCTGGTCTGTGTTTGTTCCTGTTGTTTTGAAATGCTATTTTAACGGCTTGTATGCCTTCTGTAGTATCGATATTTGTATATAAGCTGTCAACATCTAAAGTGAATAGAATTGATTCTTGTGGGATCTTCAAGGTCCTGACTAACTCCACGAAATGATATGTATCTTTAATATAACTCGGATGAGTTATTGAAAGAGGATTAAGAAAGAAGTCCAAATATTCTGCAGTGCAATAAGTCTCGCTACTGCAGTCTGATACTATGGGTCTCCCTGGAGGGATTTCACCTGGTTTACTCCATTTAGTGGGGTCTTTATGGATTTTGGGTAGCATATAAAAAATCCTAGCTCTGGGTTCTGGAGTGCTCATCAAGTATCTTTTTTGTTTGGCCGTAATGAACTTTTTGTCCTGTAAAGTTTGTAGAATTTTGTGAACCATAGGTACAGTTTCCCAAAATATAGGTTTTATGAGTTTGGTGTAATACCTGGGGTCGTTCAATTGTCTGTACCCCTCCCACAGGTATTGAGCTCTGTCCATAATGACAATAGCACTGCCTTTATCTGCTGGCTTAATGATTATGTCCTTATTTTGTCTAATTTCAGACAGTGCTTGTGTTTCTGATAAGGTCAAATTCGTAGGTGCTTTGTGTGGTCCAAAATGGGTTTTAAATGCTTTAAGGTCCTTTTTTATTAGGTTTTTAACTCCCTGTGAAGTTGCCGATTCTGGAGGAAACCAGGTGGATTTATCCGTGAATGGTAATATTTTGGTTGGTGTTGAGTCCTTAAAATACTCTGATAGTTGCAACCGTCTATGATATTCCTGAAGGTCGTGTCGACCTTGATTGACAATGTCTTTATTAGTTCCCTGAGTAGGAATGAAACTTAACCCCTTGCTTAAAAGTGAGAGTTGTGCCTCAGTGCACTTGAACCTTTGTGAAAGATTAATGACTGTCTTAGGCCCCTCCTCTACAGGTAGGTTTTCGGGGTTCACTAATTTAAAAGAGTACACCACATGTTGAATATCACCTTTGCTGTGTGTGGGGTCCAATGAATGTTATCATGTCCCGTCTGGAATCTCTCGACCGCCATCATTGGAAGATGATCCTCCAGGCTGATGATCTGGGTGTTCAGGTTGCTGATGAGGAGACTCTCTTGTTGAGGCATCTCTGGGTCGCTGTTGATTTCCGGGATGAAGACCCGACTGCATGGAAAGCGCTGATTAGCCATCCTCAGCATTGCTTGCATCTGTCTGATGGCCGTCATCTTGTTCTTCTGTTTCCTATTGTTTATGCCGAAGGAGAGGACGAGGACTTCTACCTCTGTGTTGATCTGGATCTTTTCTAAGATGTCCTCTGCGTTCTTGAAGTTCGCTCCCGGGAAAGCTTCCACTTGAAGGTCAGCGAAGTCATGTGGAGGGAATCTTCCCACGTTGGAGTCGCCCAGAATGACCCATTTCTTTTTGATGTTCAGCGACCAATCTTGTTGTTTGTAGTTGAAGGAGGCGTGTCTTGTTGGTTGGTACCATCCCTCTGTTACCGGTGTTGATTGTTCCTCCGTTCTCGTGTCCAGTGTGGTCTGTACTGCTGTGTTCAGTCTCCTGACCCTGGACGGTGAAAATGACATGTGTCTGGGAGCTGTTATCACCCGTGTGCTTGACCGAATCTCATCCAGCTGAGTGTCGAGTTCTTCTGGTGTCAGCCCCTCCGGGGAGTCCTCATTGTGTGACCTTTCTTGGTCGTTTTGTACCGGAGTGAGGTCAATGTTTGACCTGGCTTTGCTCGTGGATCTGGAGGAACGGGGTAGAAGAGAGGGAGGAGGGCAGAGGAGAGTTCTGTGTTCTTCTCGTGCTTGGCTCCTTGTAGGATTTGCCATGACCTTTTCATCCTCCTCATCCTCCTCCTCCTCCTTCTCCTCCTCCTCTTGCCCTTCCGACTCTGACAGGTCTGGTACTGTGTCTCCGTACAGAGAGGATGCTGAGGAAGTGTGCTCCTGGTCCTCCTCTTCCTCTCCTGTCTCTCTGAATCCTGAGAGAAGGTTCTCTGTTGTGGTGGTCCGTGTCCCCTGTGTTGCTCCTCCTCCAGGTGTTGTTGTTCCTGCTGCTCTCGGTTTTCTGATGACCTGTGAGAGAGGAGCAGGAGAAGATGCCGGTGGAGGGGGGGAGGGGGGAGGTAATCTCACCGTGACTGTGGGAGAAACAGGTAGAGTGTCATTGTTTATGCTGACTGGTGTGGAGGTAACGTGGGGAAGTGAAACTTGTGGGGCCGTCTGGTCCGCCGCTGTCCTTGTTCTCATGATGGGCCTGGGCATGTAGGTCCCATCATCTCCCTCCAGGTCCTCAAGGCCCTTTTTGATGACTTCTTCCACTCTGTCAAGAGTTGTCTGTTCCAATCTAGAACCCAGAGCATTTTTTGCCCATTTTGTGGCCTTTATGAAAGGCTCTTTCCATTCTGTGCTTTCTAAATAAAATAGGACCATAATTTCCCTTTTAATGGCCTTCTCATAGTGGTCTCTCAAATCGATGATTGTGTTGTCAGACCAGGCCTTAGCATTCTCTGCTATTAGCTCTAGGATGAATGGGTTGGGAAGCGCTGGTTTGACTAAGTCTGTGAGGTATTTAACAGTTCTACTCATTGTGACAGGTGGTCTCTCATCATCACTCACGTTCTTCAGATGATGGACCGCTCTGATGATCCTGTTCAGGATTCTGATCTTTTGGGCAAAGTCTGGGTCATCAGAGAGGATCCTGTCGGGATCATTTCCTCTCTTTTCCCCCGTGCGGCGGCGCTGCGGCTCTCCTCCGCGGCCCCTTTGATGTCTGTTGTTGCGATCTCTTTGATGTCTGTTGTTGCGATCCCGCTGTCTGTTTCTGTAGGGGACATATCTGTTGTCCTGGTCTCGTGGTCTTGAAACCTGTTGTCTTGTGTTCCCCGTGTCGCTCCGGTCTGCTTGACGCGGAAGCGGTCCGGGCGCTGTGTCGCGCTGTGGTGCGCCGCTCGTGTCCGGAGCGCGCTCCGTCGGATCTTGTCTCGAAAAGTCGGTCTTTGACTGTCTTGTAACCCCTTCATCTCTCCTCCTCCGTCCGGGAGAGTGAGATGTTGAGGGAGGCTCTGTGTCCCGTTGCTGTGTCCCGTTCGCGGCTGGTGCGCGCGTATTGCGGGCGCGCTCATGCCGGTCCCGGCGAGGAGCGTAATAAGAGTCTCTGCTCCTGTCTTGGTCGAGTCTTTTATGGTCCCTCGGCGGGTTCCTGTAGTAGTCTCTTGCATCCCGGTCATCTCTCTGGCGGTCCCTATGTGTGGAGGAGGCATCTCCGTTGTCCGCCGCTCCGCTGGTCCGCGCGCGCGGTCCGCGCTGCGCGTAATAGTCCCGTGGACGGAAATCCTCCCTCCGGGGGGCAGGGTCCCGTGGAGGGCTGGGATTATAGTCTCTACGTCCAGTAATTGTGGCTGCTGCATATGATTTATGTGGACGATGTGGATAATTGTCCGTTCTGTGTCTGGACGTGGAGCGGTCGCGCTCGCTCCGTCCGCCATCT
>NW_027634693.1:0-16828 GCF_910589615.1 Taurulus bubalis
CTAACGTAGCTTAACTAAAGCATAACACTGAAGATGTTAAGATGGACCCTAGAAAGTCCCGCAAGCACAAAGGCTTGGTCCTGACTTTATTATCAACTTTAGCCAAATTTACACATGCAAGTATCCGCACCCCTGTGAGAATGCCCCACAGTTCCCCGCCCGGGAACAAGGAGCTGGTATCAGGCACATCTCCCGAGCCCATGACACCTTGCTTAGCCACACCCTCAAGGGAACTCAGCAGTGATAGACATTAAGCCATAAGTGAAAACTTGACTTAGTTAAAGCTAAGAGGGCCGGTAAAACTCGTGCCAGCCACCGCGGTTATACGAGAGGCCCAAGTTGACAAACACCGGCGTAAAGCGTGGTTAGGGAAAACTCACACTAAAGCCAAACATCTTCCAGGCTGTTATACGCAACTGAAGATAGGAAGTTCAACCACGAAAGTGGCTTTACCAGACCTGAATCCACGAAAGCTAAGGAACAAACTGGGATTAGATACCCCACTATGCCTAGCCCTAAACATTGATAGTATTATACACCCACTATCCGCCCGGGAACTACGAGCAATAGCTTAAAACCCAAAGGACTTGGCGGTGCTTTAGATCCACCTAGAGGAGCCTGTTCTAGAACCGATACCCCCCGTTCAACCTCACCTCTTCTTGTTTAACCCGCCTATATACCGCCGTCGTCAGCTTACCCTGTGAGGGATTAATAGTAAGCAAAACTGGCACAGCCTAAAACGTCAGGTCGAGGTGTAGCGTATGGAGGGGGAAGAAATGGGCTACATTCGCTACTCCAGCGAACACGAATAATGCACTGAAACGTTCATTTGAAGGAGGATTTAGCAGTAAGCAGGAAATAGAGCGTCCAGCTGAAACCGGCCCTGAAGCGCGCACACACCGCCCGTCACTCTCCCCAAAGACGCCAATCAATTAACTAAAACCTAATAATTTTAAAGGGGAGGCAAGTCGTAACATGGTAAGCGTACCGGAAGGTGCGCTTGGTAAAATCAGAGCGTAGCTAAGATAGAAAAGCATCTCCCTTACACTGAGAAGTCACCCGTGCAAGTCGGATCGCCCTGATGCCCAACAGCTAGCCCACCTAAAACAACTTCAACAACCCCATGTTAATAACCCCTAAGTACCCCAGTATTTAAATTAAACAAACCATTTTTCCCCCTTAGTATAGGCGATAGAAAAGGGACTACGGCGCAATAGAGAAAGTACCGCAAGGGAACGCTGAAAGAGAAATGAAACAACCCAGTGAAGCCTAAAAAAGCAGAGATTAAAACTCGTACCTTTTGCATCATGATTTAGCGAGTGTACCCCAAGCAAAGAGCACTTTAGTTTGGCGTCCCGAAACTACGTGAGCTACTCCAAGACAGCCTATATAAGAGGGCACACCCGTCTCTGTTGCAAAAGAGTGGGAAGAGCTTTGAGTAGAGGTGACAAACCTACCGAACCTAGTTATAGCTGGTTGTCCAAGAAATGAATAGAAGTTCAGCCTCTTGGCTTCTCTTTTCACCCTAGTTTAACCCCTACTGATGCCTTAAAGAAACCGAGAGAGTTAGTCAAAGGGGGTACAGCTCCTTTGAATCAAGCCACAACTTTATCAGGAGGGTAAAGATCATAATAATTAAAGCTAAATATTTTGGTGGGCCTAAAAGCAGCCATCCCCTTAGAAAGCGTTAAAGCTCAGACATATTACTAAACCCTTCTTATTCTGATCACCAAATCTTATCCCCCTAGTTGTACTGGACCGTCCCATGCCCCCATGGGAGTGACTATGCTAATATGAGTAACAAGAGAGCCTCAGGCTCTCTCCCTGCACATGTGTACATCGGAACGGACACCCCACCGACACTTAACGGCCCCAAATAAAGAGGGCATTGAATAACAAACTAAATAACTAGAAAAATATCCAAAAATAAACCGTTAACCCCACACAGGCGTGCCCCTAAGGAAAGACTAAAAGAAAGAGAAGGAACTCGGCAAACACACCAAGCCTCGCCTGTTTACCAAAAACATCGCCTCTTGTAACCCCAAAATAAGAGGTCCCGCCTGCCCTGTGACTATTTGTTTAACGGCCGCGGTATTTTGACCGTGCGAAGGTAGCGCAATCACTTGTCTTTTAAATGAAGACCCGTATGAATGGCATAACGAGGGCTTAACTGTCTCCTCTTTCAAGTCAATGAAATTGATCTCCCCGTGCAGAAGCGGGGATAAAAACATAAGACGAGAAGACCCTATGGAGCTTTAGACACTAAGGCAGCCCACGTTAAAGACCCTAAATAAAGGATTAAACCAAGCGGGCCCTGCCCTGATGTCTTTGGTTGGGGCGACCGCGGGGAATTAAAGAACCCCCACGTGGAATGGGAACACTCTTCCTACACCCAAGAGCTACAGCTCTAGTAAACAGAATTTCTGACCAGCAAGATCCGGCAATGCCGATCAACGGACCGAGTTACCCTAGGGATAACAGCGCAATCCTCTTTTAGAGCCCATATCGACAAGGGGGTTTACGACCTCGATGTTGGATCAGGACATCCTAATGGTGCAGCCGCTATTAAGGGTTCGTTTGTTCAACGATTAAAGTCCTACGTGATCTGAGTTCAGACCGGAGTAATCCAGGTCAGTTTCTATCTATGCTATGCTCTTTTCTAGTACGAAAGGACCGGAAAGAAGAGGCCCATGCCCGAGGCACGCCTTCCCCCCACCTAGTGAAATCAACTAAAGTAGGCGAAAGGGCATGCCCCCTCCCGCCTAAGAAAAAGGCATGTTAAAGTGGCAGAGCCCGGTAATTGCAAAAGACCTAAGCCCTTTCTACAGAGGTTCAAGTCCTCTCCTTAACTATGATATCCGCACTCATCACACACATTATTAATCCCCTTACCTTTATCGTACCTATTCTTCTAGCCGTCGCTTTCCTTACTCTTCTTGAACGAAAAGTGCTAGGGTACATGCAACTGCGAAAAGGCCCAAATGTGGTTGGGCCTTACGGGCTTCTACAGCCCATCGCTGACGGACTAAAACTCTTCACTAAAGAGCCCGTTCGCCCCTCCACCTCTTCCCCCGTACTATTCCTCCTTGCCCCCATTTTAGCCCTCACCCTTGCTCTCACTCTCTGAGCCCCTATACCTCTCCCATACCCTGTAATTGACCTTAATCTAGGTATTTTATTTATTCTTGCCCTGTCCAGTCTCGCAGTCTATTCAATTCTGGGCTCAGGTTGAGCTTCTAACTCAAAGTATGCCCTTATCGGAGCACTACGAGCAGTAGCCCAAACTATTTCCTATGAAGTAAGCCTCGGTTTAATTTTACTAAATATTATTATTTTTACTGGAGGTTTTACCTTACAAACATTTAACATTGCCCAAGAAAGTGTTTGATTAATTCTCCCCGCTTGACCTCTCGCCGCCATATGATACATTTCAACCCTCGCTGAGACAAATCGGGCCCCCTTCGACCTCACGGAGGGGGAGTCTGAGCTAGTCTCCGGGTTTAATGTAGAATACGCAGGAGGCCCCTTCGCCTTATTTTTCCTAGCAGAATATGCAAACATTCTATTAATAAACACTCTTTCAGCCACCCTTTTCTTAGGTGCCTCCCACATCCCTGCAATCCCCGAGCTCACAGCTATTAACCTGATAACTAAAGCAGCCCTTTTATCAGTATTATTTCTGTGAGTGCGAGCCTCATACCCTCGCTTCCGATACGACCAACTCATACATTTAATTTGAAAAAATTTCCTGCCTATTACCCTTGCCTTGGTTATTTGACATCTCGCCCTCCCCGTTGCTTTTGCCGGGTTACCCCCACAAATATAGCTACGGAGTTGTGCCTGAAGTAAAGGGCCACTTTGATAGAGTGAATTATGGGGGTTAAAGTCCCCCCCAACTCCTTAGAAAGAGGGGGCTCGAACCCCACCTAAAGAGATCAAAACTCTTAGTGCTTCCACTACACCACTTCCTAGTAAAGTCAGCTAATTAAGCTCTTGGGCCCATACCCCAAATATGTTGGTTAAACCCCTTCCTTTGCTAATGAACCCGTACATCTTATCCGCCCTCCTTTTTGGTCTAGGGCTAGGAACCACCATTACTTTCGCTAGCTCCCACTGACTGCTCGCCTGAATGGGCCTTGAAATAAACACCCTCGCCATCCTCCCGCTAATGGCACAACACCACCACCCCCGAGCAGTCGAAGCTACCACCAAGTACTTTCTCACACAAGCAACCGGGGCCGCAATGCTATTATTTGCAAGCACTACTAACGCCTGACTAACAGGACAATGGGACATTCAACAAATATCACACCCTCTTCCTGTCACCCTGATTACTCTTGCCCTCGCATTAAAAGTAGGCCTTGCCCCCCTTCACTCTTGACTCCCCGAAGTACTACAAGGACTAGACCTCCCTACAGGCCTTATTCTCTCCACTTGACAAAAATTAGCACCCTTTGCCCTACTTCTCCAAGTCCAACCAGCTAATTCAACCCTTTTAATTGTATTAGGGCTCACATCAACCCTTGTAGGGGGCTGGGGCGGGCTGAATCAAACACAACTGCGTAAAATTTTGGCCTATTCTTCCATCGCTCATCTTGGATGAATAGTGTTAGTCATACAATTCTCCCCCGCTTTAACCATCATTACCCTGCTTACCTATCTTATCATAACATTCTCAACATTCCTTGTATTTAAACTTAACAACTCCACCAATATTAATGCCCTTGCCACATCCTGAGCTAAAGCCCCTGCCCTCACATCCCTAACCCCGCTAGTGCTACTATCTCTTGGAGGGTTACCCCCGCTTACGGGATTTTTACCAAAATGGCTTATTCTACAAGAACTAACCAAACAGGACCTAGCTACTACCGCCACACTAGCAGCACTAACCGCACTCCTCAGTCTTTATTTTTACTTACGCCTCTCCTACGCCTTGACCCTCACCATGTCCCCCAACAACACTGCTGGCACAACGCCTTGACGTCTTCCCTCCCTACAAATCACTATGCCCCTTGCTATCTCAACCACAGCCTCCCTCCTTCTACTTCCAATTGCCCCCCGCCGCAATTGCACTCTTGACCCCCTAAGAGACTTAGGTTAACACCAGACCAAGGGCCTTCAAAGCCCTAAATGAGGGTGAGAATCCCCCAGTCCCTGATAAGACTTGCGGGAAACTAACCCACATCCCCTGCATGCAAAACAGACACTTTAATTAAGCTAAAGCCTTTCTAGGTGGGTAGGCCTCGATCCTACAAGCTCTTAGTTAACAGCTAAGTGCTCAAACCAGCGAGCATCCACCTACCTTTCCCTCGCCTGTCTCACAGGTAGAGGCGAGGGAAAGCCCCAGCAGGTATTAGCCTGCCTCTTAAGATTTGCAATCTTATATGTTTACACCCTGGGGCTTGGTAAGAAGAGGACTCAAACCTCTGTCTATGGGGCTACAATCCACCGCTTAAAACTCAGCCATCCTACCTGTGGCCATCACACGATGATTTTTTCTCGACCAATCACAAAGACATTGGCACCCTATATCTAGTATTTGGTGCCTGAGCCGGAATAGTAGGCACAGCCTTAAGCCTCCTGATCCGAGCAGAACTAAGCCAACCCGGCGCCCTTTTAGGAGACGACCAAATTTACAATGTAATTGTTACAGCCCATGCCTTCGTAATAATTTTCTTTATAGTAATGCCAATTATAATCGGAGGTTTCGGAAACTGGCTCATCCCCCTGATGATCGGAGCCCCCGACATGGCTTTCCCCCGAATAAACAATATGAGTTTTTGACTCCTTCCCCCATCCTTTCTGCTTCTCTTAGCCTCCTCGGGGGTCGAAGCAGGGGCAGGGACCGGTTGAACGGTCTACCCTCCCCTGGCCGGGAACCTAGCCCACGCAGGCGCCTCTGTTGACTTAACAATCTTTTCCCTGCACTTAGCAGGGATCTCCTCAATTCTTGGGGCAATTAACTTTATCACAACTATCATCAACATGAAACCCCCAGCTATTTCCCAGTACCAGACCCCTCTTTTCGTGTGGTCAGTCCTTATCACAGCTGTCCTGCTTCTTCTCTCCCTTCCTGTTCTTGCCGCTGGAATTACAATGCTTCTTACAGACCGGAATCTTAACACCACCTTTTTTGACCCGGCAGGGGGCGGGGACCCCATTCTTTACCAACACCTTTTCTGATTTTTTGGGCATCCCGAAGTCTACATTCTCATTCTCCCTGGTTTCGGCATAGTCTCTCACATCGTAGCCTACTACTCAGGGAAAAAAGAACCTTTTGGGTATATGGGCATGGTCTGAGCTATAATGGCCATCGGCCTTCTAGGGTTTATTGTTTGGGCCCATCACATGTTCACAGTCGGTATGGACGTGGACACACGTGCTTACTTTACATCTGCTACAATAATTATTGCTATCCCTACAGGTGTTAAAGTCTTTAGCTGACTTGCCACCCTTCACGGGGGCTCTATTAAATGAGAGACCCCTCTTTTATGGGCCCTCGGCTTCATCTTCCTTTTCACAGTTGGAGGACTAACAGGTATCGTTCTTGCCAACTCCTCCCTTGATATTGTCCTACATGACACTTACTACGTAGTTGCCCACTTCCACTACGTCCTATCTATGGGGGCCGTATTCGCCATTGTTGCCGGCTTCGTCCACTGGTTCCCACTTTTCTCAGGATACACCCTCCACAGCACTTGAACAAAAATTCACTTTGGTGTGATATTCCTTGGTGTAAACCTCACTTTCTTCCCCCAGCACTTCCTAGGCTTAGCTGGTATGCCTCGCCGGTACTCAGACTACCCAGATGCCTACACCCTGTGAAAACACCGTCTCCTCAATCGGGTCCCTAATCTCCCTAGTAGCAGTAATTATATTCCTATTCATTATTTGAGAAGCATTTGCTGCTAAACGTGAAGTTCTAGCAGTGGAACTCACAACAACCAACGTAGAATGACTACACGGCTGCCCTCCTCCCTACCACACATTCGAAGAGCCCGCATTCGTTCTAGTTCAATCAAACTAACGAGAAAGGGAGGAGTCGAACCCCCATAAACTGGTTTCAAGCCAGCCACATAACCGCTCTGTCACTTTCTTCATAAGACACTAGTAAAATCGTACATTATACCGCCTTGTCAAGGCAGAGTTGTGGGTTAAAACCCCGCGTGTCTTGACCTTAAATGGCCCATCCCTCCCAATTAGGATTTCAAGATGCAGCTTCACCTGTTATAGAAGAACTTCTTCATTTTCACGATCACGCCTTAATAATCGTCTTTCTAATTAGCACTTTAGTACTTTATATTATTGTGGCCATAGTCTCCACAAAACTAACCAACAAGTACATTCTCGACTCCCAAGAAATTGAAATTATCTGAACCGTTCTCCCAGCAATTATTCTTATTCTCATCGCCCTCCCTTCCCTGCGCATTCTTTATCTTATAGATGAAATTAATAGCCCCCTTCTCACTATTAAAGCTGTCGGCCATCAGTGATACTGGAGCTACGAATACACAGACTACGAAGACCTCGGGTTTGATGCTTACATAATCCCCACACAAGATTTAAACCCCGGCCAATTCCGACTCTTAGAGGCCGATCATCGAATAGTAATCCCAGTAGAATCCCCCATCCGAGTTTTAGTCTCTGCTGATGACGTCCTTCACTCGTGAGCAGTCCCAGCCCTTGGGATTAAAATAGACGCAGTTCCAGGCCGCCTAAATCAAACAGCCTTCATTGCATCCCGCCCCGGTATTTTTTATGGCCAATGCTCTGAAATCTGTGGAGCAAATCACAGTTTTATGCCCATCGTAGTTGAAGCAGTCCCCCTAGAACATTTTGAAAACTGGTCATCACGAATACTTGAAGACGCCTCGCTAAGAAGCTAAACAGGAACAGCGTTAGCCTTTTAAGCTAAAGATTGGTGACTCCCAACCACCCCTAGCGACATGCCTCAGCTCAATCCCGCGCCTTGATTTGCAATCCTAGTCTTTTCATGACTAATTTTCCTCACCATTATTCCCCCAAAAGTAATGGCCCACACCTTCCCAAATGAACCGACGCTCCAAAGCGCCGAAAAACCCAAAACAGAGCCCTGAACCTGACCATGACAGTAAGCCTTTTCGATCAGTTTATAAGCCCCACACTCCTAGGAATTCCCCTAATCGCCCTCGCTATTACCCTCCCTTGAATTATGTACCCTGCCCCCTCTGCTCGCTGACTTAACAGCCGTTTCCTGGCCCTCCAAGGGTGGTTCATCAATCGCTTCACTCAACAACTTCTTCTTCCCCTAAGTCTTGGCGGCCACAAATGAGCTGCTCTCCTAACCTCCCTAATGATCTTTCTGATTACTATAAACATATTAGGCCTACTTCCCTACACTTTCACCCCCACAACACAACTCTCCTTAAACCTGGGCCTTGCAACCCCCCTTTGACTCGCCACAGTAATTATCGGCATACGAAACCAGCCAACGCATGCCCTAGGCCACCTCCTCCCAGAAGGAACCCCCGGCCCTCTAATCCCCGTTCTTATTGTCATCGAAACAATTAGCCTCTTTATCCGACCCCTCGCACTAGGAGTACGACTAACGGCCAACCTAACCGCTGGTCACCTTTTAATTCAACTTATCTCAACAGCCGCCTTTGTTCTTCTCGCCTCAATGCCCGCTGTAGCCCTACTAACCTCCACAGTTCTTGTCCTCCTAACTCTTCTAGAAGTTGCTGTCGCCATAATCCAAGCCTATGTCTTTGTGCTTCTTCTAACCCTCTACCTCCAAGAAAACGTCTAATGGCCCACCAAGCACACGCATACCACATAGTTGACCCCAGCCCTTGACCTTTAACAGGGGCAATCGCTGCCCTACTAATAACATCAGGTCTTGCAACCTGATTCCACTTCCAATCCACAACCCTTATAACACTTGGAACAATCCTTCTTCTACTTACCATGTTCCAATGATGACGAGACATCGTACGAGAAGGCACCTTCCAGGGCCATCATACACCCCCAGTCCAAAAGGGACTCCGCTACGGCATAATTCTTTTTATTACCTCCGAGGTCTTTTTCTTCCTAGGCTTTTTTTGAGCCTTTTATCATGCAAGTCTCGCACCCACCCCTGAGCTAGGGGGTTGCTGACCTCCTTCAGGCATCGCCCCCTTAGACCCCTTTGAAGTCCCCTTGCTTAACACAGCCGTTCTCCTTGCCTCCGGAGTAACAGTTACCTGGGCCCACCACAGCATTATGGAAGGCGAGCGTAAACAGGCAGTACAATCTCTAACACTTACAATTCTTCTTGGCTTTTATTTTACATTCCTTCAAGGCCTAGAATACTATGAGGCCCCCTTCACAATCGCAGACGGCGTGTATGGCTCCACCTTTTTCGTGGCCACTGGTTTTCACGGACTTCATGTAATTATTGGCTCCACATTCCTAGCCGTCTGTCTCATTCGTCAAATTTTATACCATTTTACATCCGAGCATCACTTCGGATTCGAAGCAGCCGCCTGATATTGACATTTTGTAGACGTCGTATGACTATTCCTCTATATCTCAATCTACTGATGAGGATCTTAATTTTTCTAGTACTAAACGTCAGTATAAGTGACTTCCAATCACCCGGTCTTGGTTAAAGCCCAAGGAAAAATAATGAACCTAGTTACAACTGTGCTTGCCATCACCGCCCTTCTTTCTATTATCCTGGCCATCGTATCTTTTTGACTCCCTCAAATAACCCCCGACCATGAAAAGCTCTCTCCTTACGAATGCGGCTTTGACCCCGTGGGCTCGGCCCGTCTGCCTTTCTCCCTCCGCTTCTTTTTAGTTGCTATCCTCTTTTTGCTCTTCGACTTAGAAATCGCCCTTCTCCTCCCCCTCCCATGAGGCGATCAACTAGCATTCCCTTTAATAACCTTCCTCTGGGCCACAGCTGTACTAACCCTTCTTACCCTAGGTCTAATTTATGAGTGACTTCAAGGGGGCTTAGAATGGGCCGAATAGATAATTAGTTTAAGAAAAACCTTTGATTTCGGCTCAAAAACTTGTGGTTAAAGTCCATAACTGTCTAATGACCCCTGTTCACTTTGCCTTTTCCTCGGCTTTCATATTAGGACTAACCGGCCTAGCCTTCCATCGAACCCACCTGCTCTCCGCCCTTCTATGCCTAGAGGGCATGATACTGGCTCTCTTTATCGCCCTCTCCCTTTGAACCCTACAACTGGGGTCTACAAACTTCTCCGCAGCCCCGATACTTCTACTAGCATTCTCAGCTTGTGAAGCAAGCGCAGGGCTTGCCCTATTGGTAGCCACTGCGCGCACTCACGGCACCGATCGACTTCAAAGCCTGAACCTTTTACAATGCTAAAAATTTTAATCCCCACACTTATGCTTGTCCCCACCGCTTGAATGGCCCGCCCTAAGTGACTTTGACCAACCACTCTCGTGCACAGCCTTTTAATCGCTTTAATCAGCCTCTTCTGACTCATCAACACAGCAGAAACTGGCTGATCTAGCCTAAACTTCTATATAGCTACAGACCCCCTGTCTACACCCCTTCTAGTACTTACTTGTTGATTATTACCCCTTATGATTCTAGCAAGCCAAAACCACACAACATCTGAACCCCTTAATCGACAACGAACCTACCTAACCCTACTTACATCCTTGCAGGTTTTTCTTATCATAGCCTTCGGGGCCACCGAGATTATTATATTTTATGTTATGTTCGAAGCCACTCTTATCCCCACCCTCATTCTTATCACCCGGTGGGGAAACCAAACTGAGCGTTTAAATGCCGGTGTTTATTTTCTCTTTTACACCCTTGCCGGGTCCCTTCCTCTTCTTGTTGCCCTTCTCCTCCTCCAAAACAGCACCGGCACCCTCTCACTCTTGACAATCCAATACTCAGACCCTGTTGAACTCTCTTCTTACGCACATAAACTATGGTGGGCTGGCTGCCTTCTAGCATTTCTAGTAAAAATACCACTATATGGCGTCCACCTTTGACTTCCAAAGGCCCATGTCGAAGCCCCAGTTGCAGGTTCCATAATCCTGGCTGCTGTGCTTCTTAAACTAGGGGGCTACGGAATGATACGAATAATAGTCATACTTGAACCCCTAACCAAAGAACTCAGCTACCCCTTTATTATTTTTGCTTTATGGGGGGTTATCATGACCGGCTCCATCTGCCTCCGCCAAACAGACTTAAAATCTCTTATTGCCTATTCCTCTGTAAGCCACATGGGCTTAGTTGTGGGCGGCATTCTTATTCAAACCCCCTGGGGATTCACCGGGGCCCTCATCCTCATAATTGCCCACGGACTAGCATCCTCCGCACTTTTCTGTCTTGCTAATACAAACTATGAACGAACACACAGCCGAACCATACTTTTAGCCCGAGGACTCCAAATGGTCCTTCCTCTTATAACAGCCTGGTGGTTTATCGCAAGCCTTGCAAATCTGGCACTCCCCCCTCTCCCAAATCTCATGGGAGAGCTAATAATCATTACTTCATTATTTAACTGGTCATGATGAACCCTTATTTTAACCGGGGCTGGCACACTTATCACCGCAAGTTATTCCCTTTACATATTCCTCATAACCCAGCGGGGGCCACTCCCAGCGCATATTATTGCCCTAAACCCCTCACACACACGAGAACACCTACTTATCGCCCTCCACCTCATCCCGCTCGTCTTGCTCATCCTAAAACCTGAGCTAATCTGAGGATGAGCCTCATGTAGATATAGTTTAACTAAAATATTAGATTGTGATTCCAAAGATAGGGGTTAAAAACCCCTTATCCACCGAGAGAGGCTCGCCAGCAACGAAGACTGCTAATCTCCGCGACCTTGGTTGGACCCCAGGGCTCACTCGGACAGCTTCTAAAGGATAACAGCTCATCCATTGGTCTTAGGAACCAAAAACTCTTGGTGCAAATCCAAGTAGCAGCTATGCACCCCACTTCACTAATAATAACCTCAAGTTTAATTATTATTTTTACATTATTAGCCTACCCAATTCTCTCTACCTTGACCCCTCGTACTCAATCCCCAGATTGAGCCACAACCCATGTCAAGACAGCAGTAAAACTGGGCTTTTTAGTCAGCCTTCTCCCCCTATTTATATTCTTCAACGAGGGGGCTGAGACAATCGTCACCTCCTGAACTTGAATAAACACCACATGCTTTGACATCAGCATTAGTTTTAAGTTTGACCACTACTCAATCATCTTCACCCCCATTGCCCTCTACGTCACCTGGTCTATCCTTGAGTTTGCGTCTTGGTATATACATGCCGACCCCAACATAAACCGATTTTTTAAGTACCTGTTAATTTTCCTAATCGCCATGATCACTTTAGTAACAGCAAACAACATATTTCAACTATTTATCGGCTGAGAAGGGGTGGGCATCATATCCTTCCTTCTTATTGGCTGGTGGTACGGTCGAGCAGATGCCAACACAGCCGCTCTACAAGCCGTCGTGTACAACCGAGTGGGAGATGTTGGCCTAATCTTTGCCATAGCTTGAATAGCCATGAACCTCAATTCCTGAGAAATACAACAAATTTTCGTGGCCTCTAAAGACTTCAACTTAACCTTTCCTCTCCTCGGCTTAATTCTAGCCGCCACTGGGAAATCCGCCCAATTTGGTCTCCATCCTTGGCTCCCCTCCGCCATGGAAGGTCCTACGCCGGTGTCTGCCCTACTACATTCAAGCACCATGGTCGTCGCCGGTATTTTTCTGCTCATCCGCATGAGCCCCCTTCTAGAAAACAACCAAACTGCTCTCACCACCTGCCTTTGCTTGGGCGCCCTAACAACTCTTTTTACAGCCACCTGTGCACTCACTCAAAACGACATCAAAAAAATCGTCGCCTTCTCAACATCTAGTCAACTCGGACTAATAATGGTTACAATTGGACTAAACCAGCCCCAACTCGCCTTTCTTCATATTTGTACCCACGCTTTCTTTAAAGCAATACTTTTCCTGTGCTCAGGCTCCATTATTCACAGCCTAAACGACGAGCAAGACATTCGTAAAATAGGGGGCATACACCACCTTACCCCCCTTACTTCTTCTTGTCTAACAATCGGAAGCCTCGCCCTTACCGGGACCCCCTTCCTAGCAGGCTTCTTTTCAAAAGACGCCATCATTGAAGCCCTAAACACATCCCACCTAAACGCCTGAGCCCTTACTCTTACCCTCCTAGCCACTTCTTTCACAGCCATTTACAGCCTACGCGTAATCTACTTCGTATCCATGGGCCACCCCCGATTTAATTCACTATCCCCCATCAATGAAAACAACCCAGCTGTAATTAACCCCATCAAACGCTTGGCCTGAGGAAGCATTATCGCCGGTCTTTTAATCACCTCCAGCATTACCCCTATAAAAACCCCAATTATAACAATACCCCCCTTGCTCAAACTAGCTGCTCTTCTTGTTACAATCACCGGCCTTATTTTGGCCCTAGAACTGGCATCTTTAACAAGTAAACAATATCAAGCCACCCCCAACCTGCCCACCCACCACTTCTCTAACATACTGGGATTTTTCCCAACAATTATCCATCGTATCGCCCCTAAAATTAATTTAACCCTAGGTCAAACAATTGCCAGCCAAATAGTGGATCAAACCTGACTTGAGAAGACAGGACCAAAAGCCATTGCTACTGCCAGCCTACCCCTAATTACCACAACCAGTAACACACAGCAAGGCCTGATCAAAACATACCTAGCCCTGTTTCTTCTCACTCTTACCCTTACTATTCTTCTAATCACAAACTAGACTGCCCGAAGCGTCCCTCGACTTAAACCACGAGTCAACTCTAAAACAACAAATAACGTGAGTAAGAGCACCCATGCACTTAATACTAGCATGCCCCCCACCTGTTGAATACATAAGGGCCACCCCTCCCACGTCCCCTCGAAACACCGAGAAATCCCCAAGCTCATCTGCCGGAATTCAAGACGCCTCATGTCAACCACCCCATACAGTGCTTGAAATTGCCACCACCCCCACAACATACATAGCCATGTACAAAAAAACGGGCCGACTTCCTCAACTTTCTGGAAAGGGCTCAGCAGCCAAAGCTGCTGAGTACGCAAAGACCACCAATATTCCGCCCAAGTAAATTAAAAATAAAACTAAAGATAAAAAAGGGCCTCCATGGCCCACTAAAACCCCGCACCCCATGCCTGCTACAACCACCAACCCCAAAGCAGCAAAATAAGGCGAAGGATTAGAAGCAACAGCCACTAATCCTAGTACCAACCCCAATAAGAACAAAGACATAATATAGGTCATAATTCCTGCCAGGAGTTTAACCAGGACTAATGGCTTGAAAAACCACCGTTGTTATTCAACTACAAGAACCTTAATGGCCAGCCTACGAAAAACCCACCCCCTACTAAAAATCGCCAATGGCGCTCTAGTCGACCTTCCCACCCCCGCAAATATTTCAGCATTATGAAACTTTGGCTCTCTTCTCGGCCTTTGTTTAATTATCCAAATCTTAACCGGGCTATTTCTGGCTATACACTACACCTCTGATATCGCAACCGCCTTCTCCTCTGTCGGTCACATCTGTCGAGACGTAAACTATGGCTGACTTATCCGCAATCTTCACGCCAACGGAGCCTCTTTCTTCTTTATTTGCATCTACATACACATCGGACGGGGCTTGTATTACGGCTCTTACCTTAATAAAGAAACTTGAACTGTTGGTGTCGTGCTCCTTCTTCTTGTAATAATAACTGCCTTTGTTGGTTACGTACTTCCCTGAGGACAAATATCCTTCTGAGGCGCCACAGTTATTACCAACCTTCTTTCTGCAGTACCCTATATTGGAAACGCCCTCGTACAATGAATTTGAGGGGGCTTCTCAGTAGACAACGCCACACTAACCCGATTCTTTGCCTTCCATTTTCTTTTCCCTTTCGTCATTGCAGGTGCAACCCTCATCCACCTCCTTTTCCTACACGAAACTGGCTCAAACAACCCTCTTGGCCTGAACTCAGACGCAGACAAAATCTCTTTTCATCCTTACTTCTCCTACAAAGACCTCCTAGGCTTCGCAGCACTACTATTTGCCCTAACAGCCTTAGCACTATTTTCGCCCAATCTCTTAGGAGACCCAGACAATTTCACCCCCGCCAACCCCCTAGTAACTCCCCCACACATTAAGCCTGAGTGATACTTTTTATTTGCCTATGCCATTCTACGCTCCATTCCAAATAAACTTGGAGGCGTCCTAGCTCTCTTAGCCTCTATCCTAGTACTTCTAGTAGTACCCATCCTCCATACATCAAAACAACGAGGCCTGACCTTTCGCCCTCTCACTCAGTTCCTGTTCTGAACTCTTATCGCCGACGTTGCCATTCTGACCTGAATCGGGGGCATGCCCGTAGAACACCCCTTTATCATCATTGGCCAAATTGCATCCATCCTTTACTTCTTCCTCTTCTTAACCCTATTTCCTCTAGCCGGATGAATAGAAAACAAAGCCCTAGGGTGGTCTTGCAACAGTAGCTCAGCGCCAGAGCACCGGTCTTGTAAACCGGACGCCGGAGGCTAAAATCCTCCCTATTGCTCAAAGAAAGGAGATTCTAACTCCCACCCCTAACTCCCAAAGCTAGGATTCTAAACTAAACTATTCTTTGGCTGATCTAACATTCCCCCCCCCCCCCCCCCCCCCCCCCCCCCCATTTTTTCCTATATATGTCTAATAGATCATTAATAGATCATTAATAGATCATTAATAGATCATTAATAGATCATTAATAGATCATTAAAGACATATATGTATTATCACCATCTATTTATCTAGACCATTAGTTATGTTTTTAAAGACATATATGTATTATCACCATCTATTTATCTAGACCATTAGTTATGTTTTTAAAGACATATATGTATTATCACCATCTATTTATCTAGACCATTAGTTATGTTTTTAAAGACATATATGTATTATCACCATCTATTTATCTAGACCATTAGTTATGTTTTTATAGACATATATGTATTATCACCATTCATATTATTTAAAGACATAGAGATATTTATTCAACATATTTAAGGTGTCCCCTCCTCATATATCATAACAATCAAGAGCGGAACATAAACCATTAAGAGTTTTATATAACATTAAATTAATTCAAGGATCGTTAGAGATTTAAGCTCTAACCGACTTAACCCACTGGTTAAGTTATACGTTTACCAACATCCCGTTATAAAATGACATACGATGTAGTAAGAACCGACCATCAGTTGATTGCTGTATGATAACGGTTATTGAAGGTGAGGGACAAGTATTTGCGAACGTCTCATACAGTGCACTATTCCTGGCATTTGGTTCCTACTTCAGGGCCATTAATTGATATTATTCCTCCCACTTTCATCGACGCTTGCATAAGTTAATGTTGAAGTACATCTCCGAGATAACCCAGTATGCCGAGCGTTCTCTCCAGCGAGCAAGGGTTTCTCTTTTTTATTTCCTTTCACTTGACATTTCAGAGCGCATGCGTCAATAACTAACAAGGTATGAACATTTAGCGCGTCCAGCCGTAAATATTGTGAGAGTTATAAAGATATATACAGAAGAATTGCATAATTGTATCTCAAGAGCATAAGAAGTGTTTCTTTACTAGGAACCTCCTTGATATCCCCCTGGTTTTTTCGCGTAAAACCCCCCTACCCCCCTTAAACTCCTGAGATCACTAACACTCCTGAAAACCCCCCGGAAACAGGACAACCTCGAGTAGCTTAATTCGGGCGAAATTGTGCTCAAAATTGTGCTTATTTACACTATTAAAATGGCGAATATG